>NC_085140.1:323600491-323937988 GCF_024139115.2 Armigeres subalbatus | reverse complement strand
ACTTGTGGGCGCTACCCTCATCCAGAAGATAACATATCTTCGCCTAACGATGAGGGTTTCTGTCATAGCAAAAGGGTAAACGGTGTTTACTTTTTGTGAAGCTGCTACTGTCCCTCCTAGGATGGAGTATGGCAGAGCAGCACACCAGGGTAGTTGATACCTTTATGCGGCGAAGCTAACTCGGCCTTAAACCAGTAGTTGTAGCAGGTGACTTTCAATGGGCCGCGTGGGCAGGACTGGGGTTCCTGGTTTACTAACCGCTAGAGGAAGGTCATATCCTGTTAGAGTCACTAGCTGGTATTGAACGCGGTTCTGCTGAACGAAGGTCAAGTGCCAACGTTCAGAGGACCGGGAGCGGTGATTCATGTATCGATGTCGCACCTTCTGCAGCGCAGGATGGACTGGAAGAAATGAGATGGATGGCGGTCCACGAGGGTCATACTTCTAGCGACCATCAGGGAAGTACGGCCGTTTTATGGTCGAGTATACCCGGAGAACTACGACGAGAAGAGGTGGTGCAACGGATCCCGGATGGCGCACGTCACAGTTCAATCAAAAGCTGTTGGTGGAGGGCGCTGCGCTGGGAGAGTAGGACTTCACAGGACTAAGCGGTAACGACCTGACGGAAGTATTTCCTTACACGTCGCTTGCGACGTGGCGATGCCAAGGAAGCTGACCCAGCCCCTCAGGAAATCGACAACCAGTGTACTGGTGGTCTGACACGATTGCAGATCTTCGCAGAACCTGTCTTAAAGCTAAAAGGAGAAGAAGAAGTTGCGACGTGCTAGGAACAGACGCTGAGAGCGACCTTCGATAGACGAGGGGTATTCTGGACAGCGAGCAGAGCCCTGAACTACGAGAGATTAAATACCGGTAAGCAAGCGAGCCTGCTTCGAACAACTGTGCAGGATGGGCAGCAATGACACCCCGTGGGGCGATGCATACAGGATAGTGATGCTCTAGGGGACCAATAGCACACCTCCTGAAAAAGATCCTCAGAGCCGTTAGCCAGCATAGTAGAGGGGACTGTTTCCGACACATTACGAACCATCGGACTGGCCCGCCACCACCGTAACAATGAGTCAGTCGACGTGGTACCGCTAGTGACTAACTGAAGAGCTTATGGCCGTAGCCGCAAGAAAACTTAAGCTCAATAAGGCGCCAGGCCCGGATGGTATTCCAAACCTGGCCCTTAAACACACCATATCTTTGCCAAATCCAGATATGTTCCAGGAGCCGCCTCCAGAGATGCATGGACGAAAGCTGAAACTTCCCAGATCGATGGAAACGGCAGAAATTGGTGCTACACCGAAGCCTGGCAAACAGCCGGGGATCCTTCGGCATACAGACCAATTCTGTTTACCTCGACACAGCTGCTGAAAGCTGCTAGAGAGGGTCATTACCCTGAATAGATTGTCGCTTGCCCATACAGAGTGTGCTGGTATTTATCTAGCAAACCAGTATGAAAGCTTCTGTAAGGGGCCGTTCTACCATCGAAGCCAATTCGAGCTGGTAACGGATACGGCCAAGATAGCGAGAGGTCTAAACAGAAGAGGGTATTAGGTACTGTGCAGCGTTGATTACACTCGATGTAAAAAACGCGTTCATCAATGCTAGCTGGGCAGCAATTGCACCAAGGACTCCCTGCAACCGGGATTGAGAGTTCCGGATTACCTGTGCAGGATACTGAAAAGCTATTTTTCAGAATAGGGTGCTGTTATAACACACTGATGCCGGTCAAAGTCGGATCGTAGTGTCTGCGGGTGTTCCACAGGGATCGGGATCCTCGGACCGGTTCTGTGAATATCATGTACGATGGAGTATTACGCCTAAGTCTTCCGGCCGGGAGTGAAGATAGAAGGCTTCTGCGGATGACCGTAATGCTAGAAGTAGCAGGTGAGACACTCGTCGAAGTCGAACTGAAGGCTCTATACCGCGATTGGCAGAGTGGAGGAATGGCTCAACTGAGGCGGTTGTCCCTTGCAATAATCACAAGACAGAAGTTGTGGTAGTGCATAACCGCTCATGGGCTGCAACAGGCGAGGATAAGAGTAGGGACCTGCACAGGTTAACTCCTGTGGAGAGGTCTCTCGCCATCTGGGCGTGATGATCGATGAGATAAGCTCAATTTTTACGAGCCACGTCGATTATGCATGTCAGCGGGGCTTCATTGGCGATAAAATCTTTATCACGAATGATGTCCATCAGATCGGCGGTGTATAGTCAAGTGCGTAGGCTGACAGCTGGCGTAGCATTGTCTATCATCTCGTTATGGCGTGCCGGCATGGGCCAGCAGTACTCAAAAGCCGAGTACAATGCAAAGAAATTCGATCAGAGTGGCACCGGCTGATGTGCTTTACGTGTCGCGAGCGCATATCGCACCATACTCATATGAGGCGGTGTGCGTTATAGCGCTGAATGATGTTGATAGACACACCTCAGAGGAGGTGATGTGGAGTGCTACAACGAAAGGGACTCGGGTGCAAGTGCGACGTGTCAAGAGAGCAGCTTCTGTCATGCTCAAAATGGCAAAGAGCATGGACACCATGTGTAAAGTCAAAGGTCGTTGGACCCACAGACTGGATTCCAGATGTGTCCAACTGGGCTGATAGGAAGCATGGTCAAGTCAACTTCCACCCAACACAGGTGTTGTCTGAACATGGCTGCTTTTAAGAAATTCCTACACAGGGTTTGGCTTCTGCAGATTCTGCGGAGTGTCCTGAATGTGTAGGTGAGGTAGAATCGGCAGAGCATGTGGATGTCTGCATGCCCGGGCGATTCCGAGGTAGAACGCAATACCATGCTGCTTTATTAGTGGTATGGATACAACCCCTGGACAACCTTCGTCGAGAGGATGTGCTGGGAAGAAGCCATATGGAATGCGGTGAACACAGCATCTCAACAGATCATGTCGAAACTGGGTGCAGCGGTGGTGGCGTCTTGAACAAAAACCAACGGAGTAGCAGTAAGGGCACCTGGTGATGCAGTGAATATGGTTTGCTCCACCCCTGGACAAACCAACATGTCGCGGGTGGGCTGCGGGGACCTCAGTATGTAGATATAGAGGTCATTGCGGGTTCTTTCACGCGCGGTGGTTGTTGTCGGGGTGCTGCCTCTCAACGTGAGATTATGATACGGACCGTTAGGTTACTATCATAGCCATCGGTGATCGACGGGTGAGTGAGGTAGCCACCCTTGAAGTCGCGATGTTGTGTGTATTGACGTCGGGCAAGTGTTAGCATTAGGCGTGAGCGTTCTCAATAGTCCAGTCCCTGATGTATTGCTTAATTGCGGGCCGGGGGTAATGGACTGGCGAAAAGGGTTTTGGTTTTAGTGGGTCGGGTAAGAGTTACGATGATATACCCATCCCCACACCACCTGGAGTACCTCCTCAGTGTGTCTGGGTTGCAGATTTGCCATCTACTCCTGCTCAAGAAAAAAAAAAAAAAGATCCCCTATCCTCGCCATCGTTGCAAAAAGATGTTCCTGACAGCGACAATCTCCCCATCTGGTTGCTATTGTTCCGTTTACATATGAGCAAGTTCTAGCGGACAATACACTATCCGACAGTACTATGCGCGATATTAGCACAATGTAAACAGGAATTGTCCTCGCTAATAAGCGTTTACATTATGCATAATTTCGTGCTAGTATTGTCAGATAGTGCATTGTCCGCTAGAACTAGCTCATATGCAAACGTGGGGCTTGGCATATCCTTGGTAAATAACTAAAATATCTTTTGTCTGGTCACATTATCGTAAATGGACTGTCATTACGACAAGTGTAAGCTGCAGAAAATTTCACCGAAATTCAAATTTGACGGAACCCTTTGGTTTGAAACCAACCCAATTAAATAAAATTCTAAGACATACATCGTAAAAAAAATAACCTTTATATGTTTATGGCAAAAAACTGATTCGAAAATACTTATACTCTTCTATTATGTCACCCAATGAATGATCTCATATCAAAAGCTAATAACATTCATAAGTTAAATGAAAAGTATAAGTTCCTGAATATATGTGACTAATGCGATGTATAAGTTTTTTCTTATACCTTATCATTAAGCGCCTGTTTTGGCAAAAAAGTATTAGAAAATGTTAATAATAAATAACATTTTTAAAATTTTTTACGTGTACGTAGTTTTTTCATTTTCATTTTGGATTCAGTCGATTCAGTCCCTTGATACAATAAAATTATTTATTTTGAGTATTCTCAAATCCCATGGTGCCACTGGAAGAGCTTTTGCTGTGAAAGTTTATTTTCCAATGCATCTAGTTTTCGGCGCGCAAAAAACCGGAGCATAAACTGACAGCTCTTTTGTTGGACGTTTGATGTTCTATTCGTTTTCGCTAAAAATATAATTTCTATCTGATTGTTTCCTGTAGTTTCGTGATTATTCAGAAATCTTGATAGTAATAATTGCTATTTCCGGAGGACAAACACTTCAGCGAATCTCAGCCAAATAAGGATTTCTAAACGACTGGTGGTCGATTACGTGAACAAATCTGATAAATTCCACTTCAAGACCAAGGACTTCTCTCCAAACAATTCCTCGTGCACATCTATGCCATCGCGTTTGGATGAGATGCTCGGATTGATCAAAGAACGCGCCAAACATAAATGGGGTAAGTTTGCAGATTAGTCAGTTTTATCATTTTCTATAACCCATCACAAACTTCGCACAGGTACCAATGAACACCTGATCAAGCAGCTGGCCGAGCTGAAGGAAGACAGTCCCGGTGGAAGTGCATCATCGTCGGCACGCTGTTCAAAACACCAAGAGCTTCAAGCCCAGCATTCCTGCGGGAAATTTCTGAAGAGAATCAGCTGAAGGTTCCACAAACCGCCCTGCTCGCACTAATACACCGACGATGCCGACATCCTGATTCCTGGAGGACGCTCTGCAGCGGATCCGTCTGATGGGGAAAAGATGGACGCACCACTGTTCGTGACTGAAAGTGCGGTCTGCGCCGTTCTAGGTAAGGCAATTCTGGATGGCCAATTTGGTTGTTTCTATTCGGATGTGGGATTCGTAAACCAGCAAAGAGCCGGATGGCAAGAAAATGATTTCTGAATAACTGATTATTTTCTTCCGTTGCATGCTCAAACACTATCAAACTATGGCTGAAAAACTCTGAAACCAGGAGTAGAGCAGTAAGTTACGCCAAGTTAAACGGGTTTGAAAAATTTCCCTGTTGGTCATGTACATAACACGACGGTTTTAGTGTTGTCTCTATTAGGCACAAAGAAATGCTTTTGAAATTGGCCTCCAACTCTGCTACAGGTTAATTCTTCCAAAATTATGCGCATAACTTGCGTTATTAATATGAAACTTTCAGCCAATTCAATGCCAAAACATATTTTTCTAGGATACGAGGATGGAGATGGACGATCTCCGTGTGGAGGATTATCTGTTTTACGAAAGTGGACTACAGGAGCCCTTTGAAAACCATTGGAACATTCCTCCGTTGCTTTCTGTACTTCATCTCCGGTTTAAATTCTAGTGAGTGAATGCAATTAAATAAGATAAAATCTAATAAGTCGATGACTAAATTCGTAAGTCGATCCCACAGGGTTCCCCAAAACGACTATTCTATGTCGATGGAATTATTACAACAATGGATCTTTGGTAACCTGGAAGGATTCGGGCTGGTCGTGACTGGGAAGCGGCCAGCGTTGTTCGAGTCGCGCTAGCAGTGGAAATTCCGTAAAAGCTTCGGTAAAGCCAAAGAACAATCTTCATGGACGCCCCATCACAGAATCATCGGATCTACTGAATGCCGTTAAAGCGGTCGACACTTTCTGTGTACAACCTGGGCCCAATCGGTCAATTCTGTGGATTTGATGCCGGGCGAAGTTCCGGACCCAGCCAACCACATGCTACGCCGCCACAACAGCTTCCATGCATCAGGTGCATGTTCCTGCTGGGCGGTGTCTTTTGCAAGCTTTCGAGGTGTTACTAATCCGGTACGCTGTTAGCGAAATATCCGGTCGCTCCATTTTGGGCACCTCCGGTCAGAAACGTGGCATGACATCGGCTCGTTATTCTAAGATCGAGAATCCTCTGGAGGCTTTAAAGAGCACGTTAGTGTGGAGTCACATTGCGCCGGACGGCACCACAGATACGCTGCCGTGCCATATCCGCTGGTACTACCAGAAGGATCTGTTCATAATCAGCTGAATGTCCTACATGTACTTCTGCCGGTAACACAGGCGAAAGTCTCCGGACGGAACTTTGGGAGTGGCAGCACGGTCAACGAACGCGGCTTGGTTTGTGTGCCTTTCATCATTTTCTGGAAACCCATTCCATCGCGGTTGTGAATCTGAGGACAATTGGACTGCCAGCCGGTTTGCTTTAAGGTGAACGAATTTGATGATGCCGAAGAATGATAGTATTATGCTAGATTTGTTTACGTGTTGAATAAACCTTTTTTCATGATGTCAAATCAATGAGTTCGGTTTCCACAGCCATTATCACCCTTCTCCAGATCATGCGTAGTGGAGCTAATTTTTGGGGAATTGAGTCATATGGCCTGTATTTTGTCCAATTTATTACAAACATTAATTTTAATCCCAAACAATAAAACCTCATTTTGGATAAATAAGCAGATAAACCTCAATAGCAGCACCAAAATCCGATTTTCAATTCCAACGTAAAGTCTGTGCTGCCATACGCTAATGAAATATTATGTGTATCAGTTGAAAACACTCAACGCCTGCTGCATGTGTTCAATGTTCATCAACCGATGCTTGCGGCACTTAATGCCATTGTGCCTGGTGGCCTCAGTACAATTGTATTATTTCAAAAGACAATCTCAATTGTCGATTGGGTAACTGAAATTCGGTAAGCCGAAGTGGGAAATGGGTCGGTTACGCCTTTACGTAGTGACGAAAACAAACAAGCTATTGGATTGATAGAATTCAGAGAGTCATGGCTTATGGTGTAACCTCCATGAATAACAAGGTTGACTGAAAATCTAAATCTGGACAAAGGGAAAAGCGATACCGATTTCCTTTGTCCAAAGATGGAGACCCTCTCAATCCTTCGGTCCTTGCAATTCATTCGGGACCTCTAAGTAAGTAAGGGAGAAACGTTAGAATTTTTGTTTCAGCGTGTTTGAACACTGAATACATACGCCAAAATTTTTTGGTCAGTTAAATAAGTTTCTGGAATTAGTGGGAGGCGTTTAGAAAAGGTTCTTTCACAAATGTCTTCCAGGAATTCTTTTTTGGAATACTTCTTCAGGAATTTCTTCGAATTCATCATGGAAAATCTATAGGAATAGTTTAGCAAATTCCTTCAAATGATTCTCTCATAAAATCCTCTTGAAAACTCATTTTGAAAGTTTCTCCTCTATTATTTCCTATTCTTTTAGAACTCTCATTAGGGGATTCTTTGAGAAATTTCCTCCATATGATATTCCTTCAGAAATTAAGTGAAAAAATACTTCAGAAATTCCTTATGAAATATTGCTTTAAAAAAACCTTCTATTGTTCCTTGAGGATATTTTTTTTTTTGGAAATTCATTAAAAATTACTAGAACCTCTAGGGTCAATATGGACCCCAGGCCACTTTGAAAGACTGCTATTTTTTAGTTTTCAACCAATTCTCATAATTTTTGGTATTTTGATAAAACTCGCCGAGATCTATCCCCTCGGTCGCTCGAAAAATCTTTTGAAAAAAGCGCTACAGTGTACTTTTATCAAAAAAAATACGTTTTCTGTGCCCTGGGGTCATATTGACCCCGAATTGAAATCGCTATAAATTTTTTATTTTTTGATAAATTTCGGGATCGGAAGGAATAGGGGGTTAAGGCAGGTGGCTTTCGTCTTTATCAAGTCATATAGTCTCAAAATATCAATAAAATAGAAGCTTTTTGCCAAATTCATCCGTACCCAATCGTAAGCTTTAGGCGAAAACGTTCCTGGTTATAAGCGTGGAGAGTTCTTAGCAAAATGACGTTGCTTTGTATTGATTTTAGTTCAAATTGTTCAAAATTGAAATTGCTATAACTTTTTATTGTTTTGTCAATTTCTGGGTTTTGTTGACTGTTTCAAAAGATAATTTAATCATCCTTCCAGGACATTCCCTAAGATTGATCATATAGGTAAGCGAGTACCTGCGGAGTGGGTTTTTGTAACATGTAAGGGTACAAAACAGTGGCAATTTTTATGCTTATTTTGATTTATATCTGAAAATCCTAATTACCCATTTTGAACTGCATCTTTTCAAAAGGTTATGGTGCAGAAGGCAATGTACTTTGGACATAAGCAAGGCATTGGTTAGTTTAGAACGTGACCGCTAGATATTGATATATATAAAATCAGCTTATTTAAGACCACAATTCAAGATATTTCGATAAAGGGGAACTGCTCCTGGATTTCATTTCATTGCTCCGATGTTCATCCAATCAAAAACAAAGCAATTAAAAAGGTATATTTGCGGTATTTGATTTATTTCTCATATTTCCAGTGATTTTTTTTTTTTCCAGCAGTGCACACTGCACATGCGCGTTGACAAAAAAGAAAGAAGCTAAATTGATGTCGTATGTATTTCTTTGTTTCGCGATGAGATGAATATATGTTCAGTGAGTTGGAGATAGGCACTGTCTTTATATGGATTTTTCCATATTGCAAATATTATTCTTATCGCTGGAAATTTGAAATGATGGATATCTTTAACACAGTTCATCTAAGGTGGAAATGGACTGTTTTGTGCTTTGCAAAATTCTTGTATGTGTGGAAATATTGCTCTAGCTTTGAGATCCTTCATATTAACACCGCAAGTTGTATTCTGACAAAATTGTTCAGGGACATGTCCAGGACTATGCTAAAAGCGGTGTTAAGTAATGGAGAACTTCTTCAAGAGGCGGCGCTAGTAAGCAGTTATATTTTTAAATAGCTCTCAATCAAAAGTTAATTGCGCTCTATTTCCCGGGGAAATCAAACCACCCGACTTGGACGTTACCCCATTTACAATGTTATGAAAACTCATATGTGGATATGTACGTTGTGTGGAAAGATACGATTTGGAAAATGTATTGGAGGTAACCACTTTTCCTTTCGATGGGACTCGAACTCATGACCCTACAGTACGCTAGACTGGTGCTGAACCAACTAAGCTCAGCGAAGGACTTCCGTTTGAAATAAAATGCGTATTTCAGCGGCTTACTGAACGAGTTCTGAGGATTCCCAAATTGGACGAAGCATAGTCAAATCACTCGCAATCCATTTTCTAAGCCAATACTTCCACATGTGTATAGTACACGTAACCACATTAGAGATGGAGCGAGAGTATTTAGAATGTCCATGGCGATCGAACACATTATCTTCATCAGCAACTGTACTGATCAAGTGAGGTTGTGTAAGCTATTTGCCAGTGGTCGTCAAGTCTCAGACACGACTGCATTTGCGTAGGCAAGAGCATAACGCAACTCAGGTCTCAGTTCTAATTGGGGAATCTTGAGCTCGTTCAGTAGCCATGCTAGGTTTCAGCTACGACGGAGGTCCTTCGTAGCTTAGTTGGTTAAAGCTTCAAATTGTTTCGATCCAAGCTTTTGTGGGATTATTACTTGCTTGCCTTTGGTGTGATGATCAAATACAATCTCAAAATATATTTCGTGGCTACCACTTGTATGACATGGTGGATGGTTGTTTGATGTATGAAACCCAATCAACATCTTCTATTTCCAGTTTTCTATAGAAGAAAAGTGAAGTTCGAATCGAAGCAGACTTGTTGAAAACAGCATTATTGGCATATCGAGATGTTGTTTCGGAATTCCAGATCGCATGCATGGGTAGATGCAGTGGAACAATAAAGTCTCCCCATTCATCACTGGCTTCTTTAAATTTCTGATATTCATCAACTTTTCTGATGTTTCGTAGGAAGCAAACTGGGAAGCTTGATTTGACAAAAAGCCTGCTCTCTATTAACGGTTTTTGATCACCCAGTTATAACAACTTCACATGCTCCTTATTTGACCACATCACTCTGTCAGTTACCAGTTAAATTCCCCAGATCTATTCTTTGTAATGCTGCCCATCAGGACCCATGTGCATGTAATTCGAAAGGTAATCCTATATGATTATATCAGTCTGAATCCTCCTACCAAAAAACACAGAGACCTGACCATACGATTCCCTTTGAATGACATCTTTCAATGTCGTACATAAGTTTTCTGGTCCCCTTATCTTCTCGTGCTTTTGTTTTTAGTATCGATATTCAATTTGATTGCCTATTAGTTTTCCTGGGGATCCAAAACATATATGACCCTCAGAGCACACAAAAAAGGGCATCACATATATGCAAGAGGGAGGTGTAAACTCTGGCGTTGTAGTATTATAGTGGAATAGCGTAGGTTAGAGTGATTCAAATTCTGACTTTTTTGCCCTAACGCCGTTAAACGATTGCGACGCATTTGCCATTTTAATAATACTCCTAAACTTTTTTAAAGTACTTTTGGATGCACGTGCACACGTCATTTGAAGTTTGTATGCGGAAATTCATCGTGAAAACTGACCCTTATGTGTGAAGAAGTTCTGTGAGGGTGCCCCATGAACTATTTAAATATGATCAACAAATTGCTTACTACAGAATACTTCTCAAGCTGAAAGGTAGTTGTTGTTGCGAAGCGATTTCTCGTTTGGAAAACAAAGTTATGGAAGAAAACAAAATGCTCATTATTGATATTGATGTTATTCTTTTACGTGTTAAATTGAATTTCCCACGATTCAGTATTTCCTTTAATAACTTTTCTTGAGAAAGCATCAAAATTGTTTCGAAACAAAGACGACCTTGTTTCTTTGTAAAATTTCGTATGTTGCCGATATACTCATATGTTACGATAGTGAGCTAGTGGCAAGGTTGGGGAACGGTTTTCCATGAAAGTTACTGTTTTAATAGCACTTTTCATTCAAACTTCAAACCTCGCGTGCTCTTATTCAATTTTATATATCCAAATTAGCTAAAATTTTAGGTGGGTTAATAAAAGGCAAATGCAATCAAGCTTACAATCGGGGCAAAAAGTCAAAATTTGAATCACTCTAGTGTAGAAAAAATGTTCATTCGGCGCATTGTTGCACCGTCGTGACTTACTTACTTATGGATCCTGTACACTTCTTCGGTGGCAGTGCAAAGGTCCGACCTGGAAAGAGCTCCATCCTGAGCGTTGTTCAGCTATCGCTTTAAACCTGTTACCAAGTTAGATTTTAATCGACTTCTATTATTTATTTATTGAGGGCTTCGCCGTCATGTGACCACAAAGTTTCGCAATAGCGTATAACAGCACAGATTTTCACCTTTAGAGTTCGTATTTTGAAAGCGTTCCACTTTATTTGCCTGTTTTTCCAGATATTTCTATGATCTCGCAAGGACAGCTCCTGCTTTCTTAATCCGTGCGCCTATGGCGTCGATCTTGCGCTGCCATGTCTGACGCCATTTGGCTACCAAGATATTGGAAGCCAACATTCTCCATTGGTTGCCCGGCTACTGTGGGAAATTGGTCACCGTGTTTACATCCAACGATTTGGTTTTTGTTGATGTTGATGATTAAGCCTGCGCCGAAGAGGAGCGTCTGGCAAGGTTGTTGAGCTTACTCTGCATATCAGAGCGCTGTCAAGGTGATTATAGGCAGTCAGAAATCGGCTATTTTGTAAACCATGTGCTTTTCCAATATATTTTTCAAGCGCACCAGATAAAAGAACCGCTAACGCGTATGGGGGCTGAAATAATGGTAGAACGTTTGCTTTGAAGTTGTTGAACAATCTATAATTTGAGTTTCGGCACTGTACGAAACCTATTACGCCGCCAGAGATTTGGGCTTTGGAAATGTATGGGGCATAAACGTGTGGTGAATTTGAAATTCACCACGGGCCTCATTCTATAATCACCTTACGTGGTTTACAAAATGGCTGATTTCATGGCTTTATTCTATAATCACCATAAGCGAGGAGTGCAAATGTCATCAGCCAATTCGCTAAGTCGTTTAGGTGCTCGATGGTTATAGGTCGCCATAACAGCCCGCGGTTTGGTTCTACGGTCAATCGTACCTACCAGAATCTAGTTTGGACGATTAC
Organism: Armigeres subalbatus; assembly: GCF_024139115.2. Classification (NCBI taxonomy): domain Eukaryota; kingdom Metazoa; phylum Arthropoda; class Insecta; order Diptera; family Culicidae; genus Armigeres; species Armigeres subalbatus. The sequence goes on along the minus strand of NC_085140.1, from coordinate 323,925,910 downwards.
GATGAGGAATATTGGTAACGGTGATATAATACATCCCGTGCCTTCACACCAGCTACGACCCGGTTAGGGTCGTGGATAAGACCCCATCGTGCAAGCACTTTCACACGAAAAGGTTTCGTACCATTGTGCCTCGATGAGGCCGATGATTTTCTTAGGAACCTCCCTCAGGGCGCCTCTACATATTCTCGTGTGATTGAGACGGTCGAAAATCTTTTTCGTATGTCACGGATACCAACTATCCACAGGGGGACTCTTGGAATTCAGCGACCTGTTCCAGAATGATAATGGAGTGTGACAATATGGTCCACACTGGATCTTTCGGCACGGGAATCCGGGCCTGCTACTGTCGGAGAGTTGCATCGATCTTCTCCTAAATCCGGGCCAGGACAATCCTTCAGTAGAACTTTGAGAACGGTAATAATATAACATAATGGTATTTCGACGCGTTATATACATCGGATTCTAGGCAACCGCGTTGAGGTTGTAGTGGCCTGGTTGGTACTTCGAAAAAAGTTGTTCGAAGTGCTCAAACCAGCGTTTCCAGCTGGTCAGCTGGTCACTGGCATCGTTGCATCTATCTTCGCCCCGCTTGGTGTCGTGAGATATCGCGAGGAGGAGGCGAATGTCCTCGTTTTGCTGCGGCCTTCTCTCCTTCGTCGGCTAGATAGTCTGCTGCTCCACGCTCTCGTTTGTCCCGTCGACATATAAGCGTTTTACTTCCTTCTCAAGAGCATGAGTATCGTTGATTTGGCCAATACTTTGGCTCCTCAGGTTTTTTGATCGCTCCATTGCGGCTTTGGCTTTTCTTCGCTTCATTTATCTCTCCTCCAGGTCTCATCGGTGATCCATTGAGCCTTTCTCTGCGTAGCGAAAAATCCAGACGCTCCCTCGCCAGTGGCGATGAAGGCATTCTTAATGGCGGTCCATTGGTCTTCCACGTTGCCACCTCCACCCGTTTCCAGTTCTTCAACGAAGAACCGTTTCACCGTGACATCTTCCAGTCGGCCTCAGCTGAACCGGCGGTCCAATCCCTTCCACTCTACTGACGAATCCGCGCAATGCGCTTCGGCGTGCATTTTCGCCGATGAGGAGGTAATGATCAGATGCGATATCGGCACCACGTTTATTCCGTATATATCAAGAAGGCTCCGTTTCCATTTTCGGGATTGATGCAGATGTGGTCGATTTGATTTTCTGTAAAGCCGTCACGGAGCCCCACGACCTTGTAGAACTGGTCGACAGGGAAGAGCGATCCCCGATCACCATGTCGTTATTACCACAAAATCTCTACGGACAGCCTGCCGTTTTCGCTCACTTCTCCGAGAACATGGCGAATCCATAATGCGCTGATGTTCGAGCGCTGTCAGATCCGGGATCTTCGCACAGAAGTCGCCCAAACAGTCGCCCCTTCGGAATTCTATCTACGACGGCATTGAGTCGACTGTAGAAGTTCTCTTCGTCTTGCAGATCGACAGCATCGGTTGGCGCATAACATTGATTATAGTAAGGTTTCGGACCCGTGTTCTAAATCTGCTAAGTAACGATTATCCTTTCAATTTACCTAAGGTTCCTGGTACTCATAAGCACAGAGTGTGCCTGAGCGCTTAGTAAGAAGCGAACTCCGCGATGCCGGGGAGCATGTTCACCCCGTAAACTATAGTATAGCAGAACTTACGCCCTGACGGCGTTCTGTGTTCTCCAAAGTTTCAATTAACGGACTTCACTCAGTCCCAGGATCTCAAGCTTCATGCGTGGTGTGCCCTCATTACAAGTTGTGCCAATTTACCCTGCTGGGCTAGGGTTAAAACGTTCCATGTTCTTATTCTCGTAACCGTTATGTCGCGCTAAGAGTCGTCGCCATAAAATCAGTCCGTATTCTTTTTCATTATCGGATTTCTCGAACAAATTGGATGTTTCTGGGAACAGTAGGTTGTTGGCCCATCCATCCAGATTGAGAGAACCATCCATAAACCATCAATCAAATCCATCGATATAAACATCTTTTCAGTATGTGAAACCCCACTTGGGTGAGTTCCAAAGATGGACGGAAAAATCATTGATCCAGAGTTAATCTTCAGGAACTGATATCCAATGTCCAGGTATCGATCGTCGTATACTGACTCAGGATTGATCCTGATATTAATTTGATGATCCATGACAATTGTCTGGAACCAACGGATTAACACACTGATGACGCCCAAACGACAACATTGATCCATCAAATCGATCCACTGAGACCATCAAACATCCAGCTGATTCATGAAAAGTCCCTGAGTCTGATTTTTCCAACGATCAAACCAAAAGTTCCGTCTTCGTTGATCATCTGATCATTCAGCGAGAAATCCGTCTTGGTCGATGGATCCAATGGATCGCTTTATACGGGTTTGAAAGGGCTCACTTCAAATCATCTGATCCACATATCTATTGACTTATCCGGTCATTTATATCCACTGGAGGATCCTCTCATCCCTGAGATCAATCCTCTCAGATAATCTGTTCGTGGAATGTATATTCAACCGTCAAGATCGATAGTTTAGTAGCTATATTCCATATGGAATCGCATTACGTTTTGTTTTCTTTTGTAGATACGTATTTCGACCGCAATTAACATTGGTCGTCTTCAGTGTCTCAAAATTTGCGACTTGACTCGAGTCGAGTAATGGAATTAAATAATTTTAAGAATTACAGTAATTTACTATCAGGCAATTTGTAGCCATGCACCTGGTTTCCAAATCAACAAAAAGAAATTGTACCATTACATATATATGAAAAAACATTATCAGATGAAAAAATATGACCCATAACCGCTATCGCTAAAAACACTACCAGCCCTGTGATGGAGTCAGCAATGCATATAGAATCAAATATTTAAGATTTTATAAGGTGCTATACGGCTACGATCCTTGTTCCAGGCATGGCAGGTGATTGAAGCGTTTAAGATTACCCTCCTGAAGGTAAGCATGGCGCTCCGGTCATTTTGTGGCAATCTAATTCAAGCTACCCCTAAACGGTGACTCAATCGATGGCTGATAAAAAGATGACAAAAGTACGATTCCGGTGGTCACACCCTCACGCAAAGCTTCTGAAAATCAAATCGAAATTCAGTGCTACAAGAACCAAAATGAATCGAACTGTAAAATATAAAATTACCTCCGGCTTGGATGGTAATAAGCTAACAAATTCGTGGACTCTGGGCCGTCTACGCGAATTTTTGCACCTGTAATTTGTGTAAAAATACACGAATTGAAAACAATCGACCGAAACAACGGGTCTGGTGGGCAGCGATCAATGAAATTTTAGTGAACGAAATTTTGACATTTCGGCTTGTGTGAATGTGAGCCTCGATTATATCGAGCACTGCATGAGGCGTGAGATCCGGTGAGAGAAAAAAATGGCCATTTTCACTTTACACTCAGATATGAAAATAATCATATTGTAACGTGGATTTCCCATTTCACTACTACGGAAGAAAAAAAAGTACCCAGCGTTGAGTTTTTTTAAACTTATTTTTGAGTTATTTTTTCTCTTCTCTTTCATCCACTCTTTCAAAAACAAAAGAGCCAAACAATCCAAAGACGCCAGTTCAATACAGGGAAGCCAATCTTTTTGAGTTTTATTACCTGAGTCAAAATTGAGTGAATTAAACTTACATTTGGGTAAATAAATTTTCCGTTGAGTACTTTTTTAACATGGGAGTAAAGTTAAACTACTTTGACCCTACTTACTCAATTTTGGCTTCCCGTACGGATGTTCGAGGTTGGGTGAATTAAACTCACTATTGGGTAGTTTTACTTCTTCCGTGTATAGACTCAATGCAAGATCTTGATTCTAATTAAAGATATTTTTAGTTACTAGATAAAGATTGTTGCTACTGTTCCCTTTTGTTTGCTGTCCGCAACATGTGTGGTACAGGGTAGCCTGTCAAATCGTATGGATTTTCCATCTTTGACATTTTAGCTCCCTATCCTCGCCAGCAAAAGATGTTCCGGACAGCGACGACAGCGACAATCTTTATCTAGTAACTAAAATATCTTTTACTTAACCTCACTTATTTGACAGTTCACAGAGATTGTTTACAGGGTGTTAGAATTAAAATCTATCAGCTGAAAATAAAAATCCGTAATTTTCGTTCAAAATCATTTTGATCCGAATATTCTACACTAATAAAAATCCACACATTTTTATTGGCAAAAATCTAAAGAAATTTACAAATAAATGTTACGTGTGCGTTAATAACCACCCGCTAAGGAGAATCCACATAAAGGTTATTAATTAATAACGGTTATGTGTGTTTCCACATATATGCTATGCGAATTCACATAGCCGTTATGTGGGAAATGCTATAGTCAAAATTTATGTATGCCACACATAATGGATATGATTCTTTTTGCTGTTTCCCTTGGACTTCTCTTTCTTTTTCTGATGTTTTGACATCTGTTTTGATAGACAAGGAGCAAAAAACAAGGTAATCTACCACACATTTCAAGCATAATTTTTCATAACGACGTATGTAACAATTATGAGGATTCGAGAAATCCTTTGCAGAAAGCTGGCAAAACTTTTTCTAAAACTGTTTTAAAACTAAATCTTTTTTTAATACTTTTTTCCGCTGGCATGCATCATTACATGACACGTAATAAGCGTGCTTCACAGCAAAGCTCAAGTCATTCAAATTCACTGTGAAAAACGATAAAATTATACATACACCGGTATGCTACACGTACGTCGGTGTACATTGGTCGGTTTTTCATAGTGCACGATTGACGCAACTGCAGTTTTGTTTTGTTTTGCTTTTTTTGTTACATAGGTCGCTCTTAGTCTTATATGTTAAAGCGACGTATGTAACAGTGAGACTTCAAAATGAAATTTTCACATACGTCGATTCGCAAAAAGATAGAATTAAAGAATTTTAAGATCTGAAATCAGTAAAATCGATGCGTATTATATAAAGCCGCATGTGATTGTCACGTTGTATTAAAAACCCCGTTTTGTTTACTTTTGTTACATACGTCGTTATGAAAAATTATGCTTGATTTATTGATTTATTATATTTCTATTCGAAATTTTATTTTGTAATATTACACTTAAAACACAGTAACACAGCAACATCAAAGCGCCAATGGGGATGGTATACTTGTACATACCATTGCATCATGACGTCATTGACAAAAAAAATTTAACCGTGTTCAAATGGCGATGGAAGTTTCATGAGGGCAATGTTTACATTTTTTTATTTTTATGAAGTTTGACTTTATAGACGAATCCAGTAAATTTTAAAGAATGTTATAATAAATTCTAGACAAAATGTAATTAAAATCTGATTGATGTATGATACGGAAAAAGTTCCGAACTGTATGATAGATACGTTTTTGGAAAAAAAATCAAAAATTGAGATAAGCTTCCAGATATGTAATTCGGAACTTTTTCCGTACCGTACATCAATCAGATTTTAATTACAATTTGTCTAGAATTTATTATAAGCATTTTAAAATGATCTCCCTGAGCTGTAGGATCTGTCAAAGTTAACACCGTGTGTCTTCTTCTTAAGTGCCTGCCAGAGTAGACGAGGTCTACGCGACGCGGCGCGAAAATTGCACACAAAGGAATAACAATCAATAATAAGGAGCTGTCAAATCAGTATGGACGCTTCGCTTCCCGCATTGGAAAATGTCTAAAAGCGAACAAAAATCTACCTCATTATGACACAAACCACCCTAGTGAAACTTCAAATTCAGCTTGCGCACCAACCATGTGCCTTCAACTAAGTTGCTGTAAAAGTGCACCCCGCCATCTTTGCTTTGCTTCATTTCCATATTTCCGCTTCGCACTCTTCCACGTTTCCGAAAATTTTCTCACCGTTTTGTATTCGGGAGTATACATTGAACATTTCGCCGGCGAATTTACTGGAAGTGTGCCGTTCCGCTTGATAACGAATTGTGCGATAATAAGATCGGAATAGAACGAAAAAACAATGTTTCGAATGTTGGTTTATTCCTGTTGTAGTTTCTCCGCGGACGAATATTTTCCTAGATAACCCGTCATCAAACTATAAGAAGTTCCAGGCTACTTTTTGAAGTTATCAAATGCATGCTGCTTCGGACTTCTACAGATCGGATTTGTCTGGTGTAGCACCGGCGTTGTGGGTGGCGTGGTGGTGAGTATGGAACAATTGTCCTCCCAGTGGCGTTTCCAAAACCTCAATCTACCTGTGCACTGGAAAACTGGATAATCGTGACGAAAACTCCTTTTGACCCTTCCTTCCGGAAGTGTCTATAATTTCACTTTGTATGCGTTACGCAGGCGTGTTATGTATTTATCTATCAATAAACCTCTTGAATTATAAAATAAAATGTATGGCAATTGAAACAAATTCACTTTATTATTGAAAACATAATTACAACAAGTGATATGATATGAAAATATGCTTATTTTTCGGATTTGTTTCAAAGAACAATTGATTTTAATTGAGGTACAGATAGAAGCATGTACCACAAAACCTTCTTAAAAAAGCAAAACGTAAACATTTGAAGGATTTCAAAAATTTCTTTAGTGAAAGCTAGATAACAAATGTGAGCATGTTTTGAGATACTAATAGACCATTTATATGCATGTATGTGCGCGTATGTGTGCAAATTCTTAAATTTACTACCATATAAATCTCTCTCATTTTAAAGGTATTAAACAAGATTAATTTTACAAAATTAGGCAACCATAAGGCGAAATAAATATATGTTATTTTTGAACGCTATTGAGTTTCGATCAGATCAATGACTGATTAAGTTAGTTCTGGATTAATTAATATCAAGGTCTCTGGAAATTACGAGTATACATGCTGCCAGCGTTACGATAGCTTCTAACCAATCATGTTACCACATGTTACAATAGCTATTCAATCCGACGAGCGCCTGATAGATAGACAACCTGGTGTACAGGGCGGAATCATTCGTTTTGTTGTCACTCAACCCATGGAATCCGCCTTTTGGTAGGCAATTAATTTGTCATTTGCACTTTCAATCGCCGTGGGAGGTTGAGTAGTTTTATCTCGTTTTAAATACTGGAGTCTGAAAATATTTTCTTTTAATTAAGGAAGGGTCAAAATCTCACTGTAGGTGGATTAATCTGGGTTTTTCTCTTTCAGACAGGATTGCAATTATAATGGACCGCTTTTCCGTCGTTCGTAGCAGGGCCGAGTACGGAACCGTTTTATAGGCTAAATAAGTTATTGTTCTCTTGGGCCATCGATCGATCATTGATCAATAGCAGAAGTATGCTACTTATTCATCGAACTCATCTAGTCTTCATAAATCTAAACAAAAATGTATTATTCGCATGAAATAAAATATAAAATATATTTAAAATGCTTCTAAATGTAATGTAAACATCCGAAAATAAAAAGGAATGAAAAGTAGAAAGATCAAGGTACCCATATCTCCATCAAATCTAGCGAAAATCTAGTAGAATCCACCTAGCCATGTCTAGAAGAATTCTCTGCGTTATCTAAGAGAATCTATCTGTCAAATCGCTATCGGTTCAAACGGTTTAAATTTGAGGTAGAAACGGTTGTTGCATTTGAGGCGGATTTGAGGTCTGACAGGTTCTAGACATCGAAGAAAAATATCTAGTAGACTAATTTTTTTGTCTCAGAGATATCACGGGAGACATCTAAAAGATCTTTCCGAGTGGGTTCGCTTCGCACTTCGCGTCTACTCTGGCCGCACCCTTTATTTTACTTGGATTCGTCTATAGTCAAAAAGAGCATACTTCAAAGTCTTTGTGTGTAAACTTTTTAGAAGTGTATTTCGACCACGTATTTCGCCTGCTCGATCTCGCTCTGTTCGCATCTCGCCCGATTTATTCATCATTTTTCTCCATTTTTCAATCAACCAAGAAGTGTGTCGTAGTTTCAGCATAGTGCGAAAGAAAAGAATATTTTTAGCAATAAATTTAGAAACTCATCTTTTGAAACTTTCTGCATTTGATAGTTCGTCAGGTATGTATCTTGCGAATGATAAATTTGATGGGTTCCGATTTGTAGAATAGCGGAAAAGCGTGTTTGAAAATGTACCCATGTTCGCCATCTTGAATTTTCGTTTTTTCTTTGTACCCACAGAGTTAAAATTGCTGAGCGCTAGCGCTACGCAGTGACAGAAGTAAACAGCAAGGCAACTGAACATCAGTCGTAAGTACAGGGCTGGAACATTGTTTGGATTCGGAAAGCAATTCGTATAATCAATCATCAGCAAATAACGGATTTTCCAAAAATAAGTTGTGCAAAATGGCATACCAACAGTACGCTCAATACTGTAATGCGTATTACCAGCAGTTGCAATTCAATTCTGGGGGGTCAATTCCTGACGAATGTGCCGCCACCGCCAATTACAGGCGGTGGTTCTCCCGGAGGTGGAGCCCCGCCGAATTTTAATGCCAATGCTTCAATGTCATCAGCCGGAGGAGAGAATCAATCAGGTGGAACCGGTTCTGATGGATCATCCTCGCCGTCGTCAGGTAGTTTATTGAACAAGTCATCATTTTTTAGCTCCCCGCAACAGCAGGAAGGAAACATGCAAGGATTCAAACAAGCACCGAGTCAGTTCGGTCCGATTCGATTCAACATCAACAAGCAACCGCAGCGGGTCAGTCCGTTGGTTCAAAGCAATCCGCTGACAAATGGGTCTCCGCAGCTTCCTCCGCCGCCCCAACAGCAGCAGCAGCAGCAACAATTCAACCAGAATAACATGCAGATGAGCAAGCGTAAAAAGAAAAAGAACAAAAATAACATGAACAATAACATGGGAAATCAGCAGCAGAACAAGCAAATGTTCAATAATGGAGCCGTTCCGCCACCGATGATGCCTCCGAGTGGTCCAAGTTTTCCTCCACCAGTGCAGGTGCCGGATTTAAGTAAGCCTCCGCCGCCATTCCCCGGTCATCAGTCTAACATCGGAGGAACCATCAGCACAACTGTTCCGCCCCCACCGGTAGTGAAGAAACCGGATCCCTTCAACAATCCCACAGACGCTTGGCCGGAAAGCAACAACTTTGTCGCACGTTGTTACGCCAAATGCAAGACAGATTTCGATAAGGATCAAATCGATATTTGCCTTAAAGGGCGTATCACAGCTGCTGCGAACAAAGGTGAACTTTGGACAAAAGATTGGGATAATGAACCGGTTCCGAGTGTCCACAGCGAACGTGCTCTGCTGACGCCAAACAATAACAAGCTCAAACAGTCGCCGGGAATAGTCGGAAGCATCAGTCAATATCAGAATCAGAATGGCCGGAGCAATAGTCCCATAAATGGATTCGGTCGAAACAGTCAAAACTTCTCCTCCCGAAAGAATGGCAGTGCGGTAGGGGTTTCCCATTCTCTTGGCTCTCGACTGGGGAACAAGTCCGGTTCGAAAGTCTCGATCGTCTCGCTCGCGGTCTCGATCCCTCCAGTCGTTACAGCAGCAACCGTACCCGTCACAGTCGCTCTTCCAGCTCTGATTCTCGATCTCCACGCCGAAAGCGCCGCTCGTCCGACAGTAGCGAAGATAGTCGCAATTCGTCTGGAAAGTCTTTCAAGCTCAAAAATCAAAAACTCGGTCAGAAAATAATAAATCAAATACCAATGGCAAGAACCAAACCCAGAAACGATCCGGGTTCTATTCGGAGCATGGTCAGATCGGTGGCGCGGTGGATGGTGATCAGGAAGCGCTGAAGAAGCGTGCCGCCCGGTTTAACAATTCTCACGTCAAAAAAGTCTCGCCTCCCAGCTTCGCTTCGTCTTCGTTGGTAAAGAAACGTCTCCAGATGCCGACGCCGTCCCGCTTATTCATCGATGATGCCGTCGGAGACGGAGACGGTGGATTGGATCTGTTCGACCTGCACATTGTGGGAACGTGCCGGGATTTGGAGAAGAGTTTTCTGCGTCTCACGAAGGCCCCAGCCCCGTCCGAGGTACGCCCGGTTGAAGTTTTACGCTACTCGCTGCAGAACGTCAAGAATAAGTGGGTCGAGAAGCAGGATTACTATTATGCCTGTGACCAGCTGAAGTCCATCCGACAGGATTTGACGGTAAGTACGAACATTTGCAAAACTGGTGCAGTCCTAAACAAACACCACTTTAAACGTGAAACATTTAGCACTGCGTGGGTTCTTGGACAAGGATAGTAAATAATGAGATGTTGATAAGTTACATTATACTTAGCTTTTCTTAGAAGCCAGAAGTAGTAGTTTGAAGCTGTGCCATGACAGTATTTTAAAAATTGGCAAATTTATTAAAGTTTTTAAACGCCGTGTCATATTCCATAGGTTCAAGGCATCCGGGACGCGTTCACTGTGCAGGTCTACGAAACACACGCCCGTATAGCGATGGAAAAAGGTGACCACGAGGAGTTTAATCAGTGCCAGACGCAGCTCAAGATGCTTTATTCCGAAGTGGCAGGCGAGAATATATTAGAATTTACGGCATACCGTATCCTGTATTATATTTTCACCAAGAACACGCTCGGTAATTCAAATGCCCCTCAAGTTCTTGACATGAAAACATGTTAATTTTCATTCATTCCCAACAGATCTGACCACCATCCTCAAAGCGCTCCTCCGACCGAACGGGAACAGGAAGTGATTATCTTTTGCCCTCAAGCTGCGATCGGCTTGGGCTCTCAGGAAACTACAGTCGGTTCTTTAATTTGTACCGGGCGGCTCCACTGATGGCTGGTTATCTGATTGATTGGTTTATCGAGCGTGAGCGTAAAATCGCCTATGAAGAACATAATCAAAGCGTACGTATATGACCTAGCCTTTGCGGGCCTGACTGATTTTCCGGCCAAAGTTAGGTCCCCTTCCTTATTTCAGCTCTAGGTCTGTCTGGGCGGCGATGTCTATAGGATTAGATACCGGGGATTTCTTTGTGGGCACATTTGCCAAGCATTTTCTCTTTCTAGGAGGACGTTTGCAACAAGGACAGCTGTGTCATCTTCTTCTGATTCTTATACAATTTTAACTTTTCCCTAATATCGATAGATGTCTTGTTCAAAAATAATTTATTTACCGTCTGTTATTATTCAGTTATCGTCCCAATTGCCCGGTGGACTATGTCAGTCAAGCATTGGCCTTTTGAGAGTGTGGACAAATGTCTCGACTGGTTATCGGCGTTCGAATTGACCTTTATTACCAAGCAAGGCGCGACGGAGGAAAACCAAGCTGGTGCTGCTGCTGCATCTTCGACGACGACAAAATTCATCGACTGCAAGACCAGTATGAATGTGTTGGCAAACTTCTAAGCTAGTCTCCCTCGTGGTTTGACCAAAGATTTCACCATCAAAATAACCTCCTCGTTTCGTGATCCAATGGGCGTAAAGTACTGTCGCTATTGTACTTTACTTGGTTGTCTACTCTTGCCCTCCTACTGATTATCGTTACCCAGATCAGTTAGCATCATTTTCCATCCCAGATTTCTTCACGAAGAATGTTCCTCTTGGTCGATGGAGAATAATGACTGAGCCAACCGAGATAGCAAATGGGATTCGTTTTAGAATTCCGTCAGCGAGGAGGACTAGCTACGCCCAAATTGCCAAATGGAAGGAGGTTGAGGAGACAGCGAGGAATGAAGAATGGATCCAGTCATTTTCCGTGGAACAGAATGGAAGAAGAATTGTGTTGTGTTGCGTGATTGTTATCTTAATGAACTGTCGATTTGTAATGAAACGGAATGGACATTGTTTCCGGGGTGGCGACCGAAATGTGTCTGTGTCTGCTAAGCCTTGTGGGGATCATCAGTAAAGGACCCGACTATTTGGACGTGGAGGAACCGTGGATGGACCATACGCTCGAGGATTGGAGACAGATCAAGAGCTGCTGAAGATCGTTCGGCACGGGATTCTAAATCCCACACTAATCTGCCAAAACAGTTAATTCTGGTTGTTCACCTGTCTGGAAGATGTCTGGCTATTGACACTGAACAAGAATAACATCAAATGGAGGCCAAGCAAAGTATGCCGCTGTCAAGTAACTTCAACATTGTTAACTCGAATCAATTTGAGGTAACAGTTGATGAAACCAATCTTGGGACAGGCTGACGGATTGGATGCTGCTGCTGTACCATACAAAAGCACTTGGACGGATGCGAATTGGATTGGAGATCCCACCACAGGGCTAGCGACTCGACATCGACTGATTCATTGATAAGAAACGCGACGCGTGTGTTGTAGAAGAACAGCTGGGTTTGACATTTTTGCCAAAATGAATAGGAACTTTCAAAAATGGCATTGCACTTCTGTAGAATTATTTTGCGAAGGTGCTGTGCATATGTATATAATGGTTTTGGTTGGTAACTGCTTACTGCCAACACTATCATAGTGTAGAGAAAAACTTTAGTTCAGAAGACCCCATCTGAATATAGTGCACAGGTGTAAATATTAGAATTGAAACAAAAAACTTTACTAAGAACCTTTTTTGAAGTGATATGGGGATAGAATTCTATTGGAATGATCCAATTCATCAATTTGGTGCGCCTGGATGGGATCCAGTGAAAAATCGTGGGAAAAAGACTCTTCTACCCAGAATTTTGCAGGTCGAGCTGAAAGCGCACACCCTCAATTACCAGAGCATACAAACGATCAACGCCTGATCGATGCCGTAATGGTGCGGTGCGTAATACTGAAAAAACGGGTAACTCTCCTGAACAGTTCCAATCCATAATCCATCCGCAAGCAGCATAATCCTTTTCCCTACAAATCCCATCTCAGGAACTCTATTCGATCCCGTCTCAAGCCAATCCTATCCTACGATTATTCCCAATGTCCCTCAAGTGAAAGAAATCACCTCTTTCCCATCAACGGAGCAGAACGACTGACGTCTGAAGTAGAACAATGAGCAAACATGGCTGGAAGAGAATGAACACGTGTGCTGGTTTAAATTTCAATTCAATTTGCTTTGGTTTAGTTTTTGTTATTTTCGTTACCGTTTTTTCTTCGTTAACTAATTTTACTTGCTAATGAAATACAATAATTCCTAATGAAAGAACTAGCATTACCAATTGTTGGGTAGAGGCAAAACCTATCGTCCTTTCCATCGTCGCTACGGATGGTTATTTCAGTCACCTTACAAGCTCTAATGTATTGGAACGCTCGATCCTGGTGATACTCAATAAATATTCGTGATTATTTCAAATTGTGCCAGTATGTTATTTTGAGAAAATCCCCAAGAATGTTTCCGCCCATAACCGCATATATTTGCCCCATTTCAATAAGGCCACTGACATACTGAAGCTTGCGCGAACGCGTCCAAGACAAAAGAATTCCTCTTGCTGACATTTTGTTTCACAAGTGCTTGGATCGCTTGTCGCGTCAGTATTGGGCCTTTTTGCGGATTCCACTCTCACGATCAATCCAACTAACGATAACTTCAAATTTGTTGACCTATTACCGTTTCCACATTGAAATGGATAACATGAACTCCGTGTAACGAGAATAGAGGTGGAATGGTCACTTAATTTACTGCCGTCGGACGCATAAATGTCACATGTTACAAACGATAAAAATGAGAAAAACGCATTTGAAGTTTCAAAATGCATTCATCCTATTATCGCAAAATTTCGCTTTTTTATTGACTTTAACGCAATAAACTATAAAAGAATATTCATATTCGTTGGGCCGGACTGAAACATTGCCAAAAACAACTATTTTTTCCCCTTTTTTTCTTTCAAACCCCGAATGTGACACTTATGCCGCGAAATTCACTGGTCAGGCGAAAAATGTACGCATATTTGTCACACAGTGAACTGAGAGATAGTTGTTGTTAATTTGTTTCTACATTTCGCGAGCGACGATTGTATTTCTTTGGTGTGATTTTTTGCTGTCGGTAGAAGTGGAACCGGGAATGGAATATCCAATACAGACAATCCAGTGGCGCGGAATCGGAAGAGGACTTCCTCGGGTTCGATTTAAATAAAGAAACAGGTGATCGTTTTCTGTTTGCGGAGCCGGCAAACGTTCAATTACCGGTCCAAGAGGTTGAACACCCGGTTTTTAGCAGCAGTGGCGTAGTTTCCTTGCCAGGGACAAGGACATGCACTACATCTTCAACGTCCAAACGAATCACGATTGTCTTATCGAGAAGATTTTGACAAAGTGCTACCAGGTGAAGCAGTTTTTTTCTGTGGATTTGTAAAAGTTCTCAATTATTTGTAAGTTATGAACTTATTTTCTAGGTCATACGGCTTCCACGGCTGGATTGCTTCAAGAGCATTATTTTCTCGTAAAGGCTGCTGGTCTTTAATGAAAGCTTTAAGCCTGTTTGTCCCTACATACGAGCATTCCCATTGTCTGCGTGCATTTGGTCCGAGTAAGTCGCACAGCCAACGAAATCCTTAGCTGTTTCTTCAAAGTTAATATGAAGTACGCTGTCCTGAAGACAATTATCTTTTGGTCGGATAATTGTTGTTCGCAAAATAAGAACTGGAATTTATTCCAGCACATTACCCTACTCATAAACAGTAATGAAATTCAGGTCGAGCGCATATTGTTGGAGAACATTGAATCGAGACATACGTTAAAGGCCGCTGATTTTTCCATGCGGCGTTTCATTCGAAAATGCGCCATGAACGTGTCGTCAGTTATGAAATTTTAAGTCTGTGGTTGGCAATGCAAAGAACAATGTTGACGTACTTGATATGCAAGCAACTGACTTCTTCAATGCTCATCGTTTTGGAGCGATAAACCACTGCAAGCCACGCCTGTACGTGGATTTCATGCGAAAAGTGGTGTTTGGAAAAAAGTCGTTATGAACTTGGATACGCAAACAATATCAACAGTAAAGACCTTAAATACTGCTAGTTGTTTTCCAAGAAGGAATTAATGTTGGTTGTAAAGGATTCATCCTCTTTTGATTTGATACAAATGTACGTTGGCAAAATGCTCCTCAAGGAATTGAAGAAGAAAAGAAAACTTCTTTAATGAAAGTGGTTCAACCTGTTGTTACCGAAGAGGAAAAATCGTTTTTCATTGATCGTCCTTTTTATCACATTTTTATGGTCCTTGAATATTTTAATTATGTCACAGTTTCATTCTTTTCTTCACGTTATATTTGGAGAAGTTCTGGACAATGTAATACTTCCCCTTTTCTTTCATGAACAAACGTCCATATAAATTCTGAAAGTAGGGAAAGACCTTGCATACTTACCAGCCACCCTTCTTAACTATTTACGTGGATTGTAGATGACCCTAAAAGCATGGTATATTTTATGGACGGACCTCAGGACACATCACGCAGTGCTATGTGTCTTTTTATGTGATTATTATATCTCTTTTTTTTTTGTGTGACAAATATGCGTCCATTTATCCCGGTGTGACAAGTATGCGTCCATTTGTTCGAATGTGACAAATTGACGTCAGATTTTTTTCGAGTTTTCTAGAATAAAACCTATGTTTTGACAAAATATTTCAAAAATACGTATCAGATTTTAACGTTAGACATCAAAACCTCAAAAATGTTAAAATGTAACATGTGACATTTATGCGTCCAACGGCAGTGTAGAATTCATAATAAGACATCACTCATGTCCTTCCATTTGAAATAAACCTTCTCACTTTTTGTTACTTGTGTGGAATCTGCCCTATGTTTGATAGAAACGTTGGAATTTCGTTTTAGCTATATATGTACTAACTGTTGCTCTTTTTGTTCTACCTCTACGGTTTGATA
Source organism: Armigeres subalbatus (assembly GCF_024139115.2). Classification (NCBI taxonomy): domain Eukaryota; kingdom Metazoa; phylum Arthropoda; class Insecta; order Diptera; family Culicidae; genus Armigeres; species Armigeres subalbatus. The sequence goes on along the minus strand of NC_085140.1, from coordinate 323,910,223 downwards.
TTCATGTAGACTGTATATTATCTTCCTAGGAGTTTACCAATGGGTAATGGGTAAGTGTTTTTTTTTCGATCGGTTAGAACTTAGAACACCACTTTAGTTTTATACAACACGAAATAAAGCAATGAAAAGGAATTTGGTTTCTTTCTTATTTTCCTATGGAATCTATGGAGAAATTTTCAAAGGAATGCCTGGAGGAATTTCTTATACGATTTCTGAAGGAATTTTGATTGAATGGCTGAAGCAATTTCTGGATGAACTTGCGAAGGAATTCCTGGAGGAATTTCTTAAGTAATTTACAACATTGTTTTGTGAAGCCACCAAAATATTATTTTTCGCAATATTTACTTTTTTGAATTGATCATTTTGCTACTAAAATCTATATATGGCACGTTTTGTTTTTGCCTGGAAATTAATGTAAAACACCTGGAAAAATCAGGGAATTTTGTTTTTACGGTTGAGTAGACTTCTTCTTCTTCTTATTGGCATTACATTCCCACACTGGGATAGAGCCGCCTCGCAGCTTAGTGTTCTAAGCACTTCCACAGTTATTAACTGCGTTCGTTTATCATGAGGCTAACACGATTATACTTTCATGTCCAGGGAAATCGAGACAATTTCCAATCCGAAAATTGCCTAGACCGGCACCGGGAATCGAACCCAGCCACCCTCAGCATGGTCTTGCTTTGTAGCCGCGCGTCTTACCGCACGGCTAAGGAGGGCCCTATATTGAGTAGACACCCTGTCGATTTGATGAGGGAGTCTGTTGGGTACGGCGGCGAACTCTATTCGATCGGAGTGTTTTTTGTAGTCCAAAGTACGTACGCTTTCCTGTTGCGTCTCAGAATTTGTCTGCTGGTATCGTTATCGGAGGTCAAGTGAGCCCAAGTACTTGTTGTTGTCTCTACAATGTTGTCTCTTGGGGGGGGGGGTGGTTATGCCCACTGACTGCTCACACTACATTGGATACGCTTGACTAATGTGCAGAATGCAGATTTCCGTTACCAGCGAAAATTGTGCACAGAACTTTACTCTTAATCACACCGACCACAAGAAAGTTTGCCTCCATCAAAATCCATTATATAAGAATTCGAAATTTGTAGCACATTTAGTCATCTTGTATCCGTCGGACTACAATATAAACGTTATTTTTTTTGGCCTGTGCTGCACATAAAAGACCATTCAGCTCGGTCCATGGCTGCATCCCAACAGCTGATGCAACTCGTGGTTCATTCGTTACGCAACACTTTCCTTTCAAAAACTCCCAGTGCGCGTTGGTCCTCCATGAGCATCGTTCAGGTCTCGTGTCCGTAGAGAACTACCGGTCTTATACGTGATATTTTGTTTGTTTACTGTTGCATTGTTTTGCGTTTTTTCTCTGCTGTTAATTTCAAATTAGTACTATAGATGAGCGAAAGCATGGCTGAGTCGTTTTTTTGCCCGTGCACACGCGCATATGACGTCACAGCCCTTAACGTTTCCATTGAAATCGTGACGTCATGCTCGTTTGGAGACACGTTTGACAGTTCGTTTGGAGACAGAGGATTTATCTTCGCTCATCTATATATTCCACTATCTATAATTAGTACGTGTAATACCGGTCTTTAAGTGGCGTGTTTTAGCTTTATCGCTAACGATTACGTGGTGCATACTAGTGCAGTGAAGAATCACGCGTAGTGAATTTGGAAATTGAGAAAATTCATCAACAATCGACGGGCGAGAAAAGTTTTTTTGCTTTTGCACATACTGCGATCACGGTACAAGTGATCCGAAGTCGACTCGATTGTGCGAATTGTTTACTCTCGATCATAGTAGTTTCTGTATGTACGGTTGTCGGAGTGTGAAAGTTCAAGCGCAAAATACGACAAGGTCCGCGTCCTCGAACACAATGTCTCTAGTATGCAGTTCCTGCGCAAATGAGATCGGTGACATTCAAGTTGAGTGCCAAGGCTTCTGTAAAGCCATTTTTCATCCCCGTTGTTGTGGTATTGCTGCTGATGCGTTTGAGGAAGTTATGAAAAACAAGCAAATTTTCTGGATGTGCTATTCGTGTACTAAACTGATGGATGACTTACGCTTCCGAAATACGACACGGGCGGCTTATGAGGTCGGACAAGTGCATGCGCTGAATTCTCATAGCGATATTATGCAAAACCTGAAGTTGGAGATTATGGATGAACTGAAAACCGAGATAAAGACGAACTTTGCCAAGCTGATAAACTCTAGCTCATTCACTCCGAAGTCTTTTAAGCCCACCGACATCCATCCTAGGTTTACCAAGGGCAGGAGACTGTTTAGAACGATCGATAACGCTGAACCTACTCCGAAGCCCTCGCTACAAGTTGGAACTGGAAGCACTCCGTCTCCGTCAATGGGGATAGCTACTGTTCCGCCTAATCAACCGAAGTTTTGGCTGTATTTATCCCGTATCGCGAGAGATGTGTCCACAGACCAAGTTCGCGCTCTCGCCATGAAACGCCTTGCGTCAGATGACATTCAAGTAATTCGACTGGTTGCTAAAGGAAGGGATATAAATACTTTGTCGTTTGTCTCGTTCAAAGTCGGTATGAACCTGGACCTGAAGTCCAAGGCTCTATCGACTTCTACGTGGCCGAGAGGAGTAGTTTATCGGAGTTCACCGACAACAGATCCGGAGCAAATTTTTGGCGACCAGGACCTGCTGCAGTATTCGACGATCCATTGAGCACATCAATGGACAAAGTTATATTTATGGAATAAGTGATATGATAGATGGCTTCAGCTCTGCTCCGGGACGCACACTTGCCTCTACCCTCAAGGAAGTCCCTATCCCCTCATCGTAGTCGCGCCTTTCCCGCCAGCGGCCAGCAGTCGTCCCGGCCCTACGCTTGAGATGGGAGACGGGATCTTCCAAACTCCTTCTATAGGCAAGTATAGTTCATCACCGAGCATTTCGCTCCCTGATTTTCCAACGTTTCCAGCGTTTCTCCAGCTAAATTCCAGTCTTTGCATTCAGTCAACAAGATACTACAAAACGATGTACGCGTTCCAGGACGCACAAGTGCCACAAGCATAGAGGAAGCCCTAATCCACTCAACACAGTCGTGCCCTTTCTGCCTACCGATCATCAGCCGTCCTGGTCCTGTGTTTGAGATTGGAAACGGGGGCTTCCGCACTCCTCTTTCTGGCAAGTATCAACCATCAATGAACGCTTTTCTGTCTGAAAGTTCTCCGGTTTTTAGTGAAGCCATGGATGATTCCACTTTCCCGTCCGAACTGCCGTTTAACTACACATCTAGGATCCAAATAATCAACCGTTCACCGGGATGCACGCCTGCTAGCTCAATGGAAGCCCTCAATCCGCTCATTGCAGTCGAGCCACTCCAGCCAGCGCTCCGCAGTCATCCCGGTCCTGTAATTGAGTCTGGCACGGAGGGCTTCCAAACCGTTATTGCAGGCAAGTACAATATCGTCCAGAACAATTCTCTTCCGGTAACATATGTTACTTCCAGTATCCAGCCAGTAGACGCTGATTCCAACCCCGAGCAGCCTGCCATATCATCCAACGTATCTAACAATTGCCTGCCGGTCAGAGGATCCATTTCGTCTGGTGAATTACCTGCTCATGCCTTGCGCATCTACTACCAGAATGTGCGCGGCCTCCGTACTAAGGTGGACTCTTTCTTTCTGGCTGCTAGTGAATGTGACTACGACGTAATTGTTTTGACGGAAACTTGGCTAGACGAACACATCCTCGGCATACAGCTATTCGGTCCTAAGTTTGCTGTTTACCGTACAGATCGTAATTCAGCTAACAGTACTAAGTCTCGCGGAGGAGGAGTCTTGATAGCAGTCTCAACACGCTGGAATAGCTACGTTGACTCTACATTGACAAGCATTGCATTGGAGCAGTTATGGATTAGAATTTCTACGGCCGATCGATTGGTTAGCATAGGAGTATTATATCTACCTCCAGACCGGCGTAGCGACATAAATTGTATTCGACATAAATGAACTCTTTTAGCTCTATTAGTTCCAACCTGGACTTCAATGACTTCGTCTTGCAACTAGGAGACTATAATCAACCGAACTTGGAATGGGTTGCATCGGAAGACGGGTTTATGCATGTGAACCCTCAATCTGTTTTGTCTACCAGTAGCTCCGCATTGGTCGATGGTTTTTCGTTCAATTGCTTGACTCAGCTTAATGGAGTGGCTAACAGAAATGGTCGGTTTCTGGATCTCGTCTTCGCCAACGACGCAGCTAAATCTACTTGCACCGTTTCCGAAGCCGTCGAACCTCTCATCTACCTGGATGCTGACCATCCCGCTCTGGATATAGTCGTCAACCTTCCGGGCCTGTTTACGTTTGACGATGCTTCTGGCGTGCACCAAATGTACGACTACCGCCGAGCTGATTATGATAGTATTTGTGATGCTATCTCATGTATTGACTGGTCACCCATCGAGATTGATGTATGTGTAGATGATGCTGTTAATTATTTCACTCGCCAAATTCATCGTATCCAGTTTTCCGCGAGCGGTAATGGCCGCCAGCTTGCCTGCGGGTTGGTCTCTGATTTGACGTTTGTGGAGGTCAACTGCACCCACCGCTCCGAGCATTCTGACCAATGTCGCATATAAGAAGGTGCTGATTCAGTGAATTCAAGCCTTCTTATATACAACATTGATCAAAATGCTCGAATGGTGGGTGCAGTTGACCTCCAGAAACGTCAAATCAGAGACTAACCCGCAGGCAGGCTGGCGGCCATTACCGCTCGCGGAAAACTGGATAATTGCGGAGCACGTGCCCCTGTGTCGCCCGAAGCCTAAACCTCCCTGGTCGAACAGTCGTCTGCGTCAGCTAAAGCGAAGTAGGGCAAAAGCATTGCGACAGTACTGCAAGAATCGCACGCTGATTACGAAGCAGGAGTTCAACCGTTCCAGTACTGCATATCGTGTATACAATCGATTCCTTTATCGTCGTTACGTGCTTCGAACACAATCATCACTCCGTAGAAACCCCAAACGTTTTTGGTCGTTTGTTAACTCCAAACGAAAGGAAGTTGGTCTGCCTTCGTGCTTGCATCTGGGTGAAGAAATCGCCAGTTCTGAGCTGGAAAAATGTAATTTATTCGTTCGACACTTCCTAAGTACATTCAATGCCACCAGGGCCACCGCCGATCAAATAGCTGTTGCAAATCAATTCACGCCTAGAAATGTTTTAGATTTACATGCGTTTATAATCGATGAGCAGACCGTTCTGTCAGCCATCAGAAAATTGAAAAACTCGTACACTGCCGGCTCGGATGGTATTCCGTCTTCTGTGCTAAAGAATTGTTCGAACTCGCTGGCTACCCACTTAGCTAGGATTTTCTGTCGCTCCAGGAGGGAAAGTTTCCTGATGAATGGAAGATGTCGCACATGTTTCCCGTTTACAAAAAGGCGACAAAAGGAATGTACAAAATTACCGAGGCATCACATCCTTATGTTCTTGCTCCAAAGTATTCGAGATAATCATGAATGACGTTTTATTCAGTGCCAGTAAAGCGTACATCTCTACTGCACAGCACGGCTTCTATCCAAAGCGATCTGTAGAAACGAATTTAATAGAGTTTGTTTCGCTGTGTGTTCGCACCATGGACTCCGGTGGTCAAGTTGATGCAGTTTATACGGATCTGAAAGCAGCGTTCGACCGCGTCGACCATGGAATATTGCTTGCAAAGTTAGAACAACTTGGAGTTAGTCGCCATCTAGTGTGCTGGTTCAAATCATATCTGTCGAACCGATTGCTTTCTGTGAAAATCGGTTCATCACAGTCTGAATACTTCTCCAACACTTCTGGTGTACCACAAGGAAGTAATCTGGGGCCTCTCTTGTTCACGCTGTTTATCAACGAACTCTCCCGACTTCTACATCCTGGTTGTCGTTTGTTTTATGCGGATGATGTTAAAATGTTTAAGATTATCAACAGCATCGAGGACTGTGAAGAACTACAATCGCATGTGGATAGAATGGCAAACTGGTGTTCTGCTAATCTCCTGACGCTCAGTATTCAAAAATGTAATGCCATTTCCTATTATCGGAAACACAAGCCGATAGTTTTTGACTATTGTATCTCTGGTACTACCCTCGAAAGAGTGAATAGGATTAAGGATTTAGGAGTCACACTGGATCAAGACATGACATTCAAGCCGCACTATAACGACATCATCGCAAAAGCTAATCGGCAACTCGGATTCATTTTCAAACTATCTGAAGACTTCCGGGATCCTCATTGCCTAAAATCTCTGTACTGCTCTTTAGTTCGTTCTATCCTTGAATTTTGTGCTGTAGTTTGGAGCCCTTATCATAGCGTCTGGATCTCAAGGCTAGAAACCGTGCAGCGTAGATTCGTGCGTTATGCACTTCGGCACCTTCCATGGAGGGATCCCGTTCATCTTCCCGCATATGAGGATCGATGTAGACTACTTGGTATTGACACTCTTCAAATGAGAAGGAATAGATCGCAGGTTGCCTTCGTGGCCAAAATCGTGACTGGTGAAATTGACGCTCCGGAACTTCTCATGAGGTTAAATCTTTATGCTCCGGAACGAACAATGCGTCAACGAGATTTCCTGCACCTTTCTCCGCGTAATCGAATGTATGGCATGAATGAACCTTTCCGTGCTGCTGCGGCTGCTTTTAACAACATTTATAGGCTATTTGATTTTAACTTACCATTGACCACTTTTTTAAGAAGATTGTAATCGTTTAATGTATACAGTAGCCGTTCGATAACTGCAAAATGTTTACTTTTCAGTTAACGAATGCCGTTCGATAACTGCAACGCATTCTAGACGTCAAACGGTTGTCAATCGACGTCAGATGCAATAAAAGTGCATCTAAATGTGCAGCGCAATGCAGCTGTCATTGAGTTTGACATCAGTTTAAAGTTTAGCGGTCCGATAACTGCAAAACTGTTGCAACTATCGAATTGCAGTTAAAAAGCATTGCAGTTAAATGACTTGCAGTTATCGAACGTCTACTGTATTTGTTTAAATTTACTATATTCATTAAGACTACCAAATGTCAGATGAATCAATACAATAAACATAAACATAAACATAAGCGTTTAGTAGATAGTTACCCAGGTAACCATTAAGCACTTTAATAAGCCTTATATAAACCATATAACAACATTTCAGTGCCTATAAGCTGTATATATGATTTTCAAGTGTTAATTAGCCGTATAAACTTCAAGCATAAAAAGAAGCCGTATATCGGTATATAACGCTTTGATATAAGCCCTGTGGATTCAAGCCGAATAAGGGAATTATTATTACCAATTTAGAGCTACTATCTATGACGTTTTGGTAGAATCAATAACAATCACACCTAGAATTTTATAACCTGTCTCTTTTACTCGCATTAGAAACATGTTTTTTGTAAATCATTCGTGTATGCTTTTCAATATTGTTACAATGATAAATGATAATCTGCAGCCAAATCTGCATCATATTGTATTGAAAATGCCAGAAATTTTTTTCATGAGCTGTGAATTTATTCTACGGCAATATGTATTTGTTATTCTTATTTTCTAAATGGGTTTATTAAATACAAACAAATCCGTCTATATAATAACAGATTGTATTATTTTCCTCGTCATTTTCAATGCTTTCTCGTCTTGATACAGAGGCAGATGGAATCCTTTTGCCTTTTTTCCCTTCCAAACAATACATCTATGCAGATCCCTGTTGGATCAGATGGTAAAGATGCTAAACAAAAAGCATTAAACACAGCTCCAAGCGTTCAAGCCTGGAATTAAATTGATTTAGCAAAAAAATTGAATCCCCATTCCCCAATAGGAAAAAAAGAGAAAGAACGCATTAGAATGTAAACAAGTATTTTCCATTTCTTTTTTTTTTCGTTCCGTTCCAACTCGTCTAAAAATTTTGACATTTTGGCATAGGCGTGGAAAAATAGGTAGGGGCAAGCACTATATCAGCCAAATAATTCGCCAAAAGCGGCTTTTGAGCAGCACTAAAGAATATTGTAAGTCTTATTAGCACTGTTGACAGGGTTTTATTGCGACTATAGAGCCGAAATAAAGTCGATTTTAACGGCTTAATGGTTACTTGGGTAGTTTGGTACGGCGGCGATCAGAGCGTCTTGCGGAGTCCAAAGTACGTACGATTTCCAGCCACTATGCGCCTCCGAATTTCTCTGCTGGTATCGTTATCGGCGGTCACCAGTGAGCCCAAGTACACGAATTCTTCAACCACCTCGATTTCGTCACCACCGATAGAAACTCGTAGTGGGTGGCTTACATTGACCTCTCTTGAGCCTCCTCCTATCATGTACTTCGTCTTCGACGTGTTGATGACTAGTCCAATCCGTTTAGCTTCACTTTTCAGTCTGATGTAGGCTTCCTCCATCCTCTCAAAGTTACGTGCCATGATATCAATGTCGTCGGCGAAACCAAATAACTGGACGGACTTCGTGAAAATCGTACCACTCGTGTCAATCCCTGCCTTTCGTATTACTCCCTCCAAAGCGATGTTGAATAGCAGACACGAAAGACCATTACCTTGCCGTAACCCTCTACGCGTTTCGAAGGGAATCGAGAATGCCCCTGAAACTCGAACTACGCACATCACCCGATCCATCGTCGCCTTGATCAACCGTATCAGTTTATCCGGAAATCCGTTTTCGTTCATTAGCTGCCATAGCTATTCCCGATCGATTGTATCATATGCGGCTTTGAAGTCGATAAATAGATGATGTGTGGGCACGTTGTATTCGCGGCATTTCTGCAATACCTGACGTATGGCAAACATCTGGTCTGTGGTAGAAAATTCACCCATAAATCCCGCCTGGTACTGCCCCACGAACTCTCTTGCAATTGGTGTTAGTCGGCGGCATAAAATTTGGGAGAATACCTTGTAGGCGGCGTTCAGCAAAGTGATTGCGCGGTAGTTGCTACAATCCAGCTTATCGCCCTTTTTGTAGATGGGACACACGACATCTTCCATCCACTCCTGCGGCAGAACCTTGTTACGTTCGTATTTTGAAGCTTATAGACCAATGCAAACTCTAACTTAACCTCACTTATTTTGACAGTTCACAGAGCTTGTTTACAAGGAAAATTAAAATTCATATTTTTAGTTTAAAATTGCTGTGATCCGAATATTTTAGTGTTATTCTTTGCATTCAGCATGAAATCAATCGCAATGGACATCTACATGCGAATAAAATGACGAAACAATTTTATCGGAAGCTGCGCCGGAGGCTAAGTCCCGGAGAAAAGCTCTGTAAACTGTCAACCTACGTCATCATGCACTGGTCTATTGATTGATTTTTTTATGTGTGCAAACTAAAACAAAAACAAACCCTAAAGTAAAAGTAAACACATTACTACATAATATCGTGCTGCAAGGGTCACTGGGTTTAAAAACAAAAAAGGAGAACAGAATTATCTTGGCGGTCACAACCAACACAGCGAAAAAACGTCGTTTCCGTTTGCCACCCACTTGGACCGCCAGCTGTAACAAAATAGCAAAGAAGACAAGAGTGAGTTCGTCTGCCACGCTCGCCGCACCGAAGGAGCACCCCGTGAAAGCCTGGATTATCTTGCCGTTGCTAGTGGCCAGTGCGAAAACATAGTGAAGGCTAGAGACCTGAATAAGAGAAACGCGGATAGGTATGTGCCGCCAATCGAACCGTCAAAAAACAGCAGCCAATCGAACAGGAGACCTGTCAAGCAGCCAAAATGTTGGCTCAAATACTGAAAACGGCCAAATTCGATTTCATGCCATTTTTAAATAAACAAAATTGAATGTATTTTGCATTAGTTTGCAATAATATATGCAAGTCATTTAGAGATTATGAAATGAAATTCCATTGTTTATTGGATTCTATTGTTATGTGATGTGGACACATAAAATAGCGGATTGTGAGATTTTATCTACATAAACCATTTCTTCCTTTTCATGTGTTGTTCTTTGATGAAGAAGATTGAATACAGTGTTGGCAGAGTCATATTTTCTATCCGCGTTTCTCTTATTCAGGCCTCTAGTGAAGGCCAACGTGTTCGCAAATACGAAGCGGTGCGTTATCTTCTTCTTCTTCTTATTGGCATTACATCCCCACACTGGGACAGAGCCGCCTCGCAGCTTAGTGTTCATTAAGCACTTCCACACTTATTAACTGCGAGGTTTCTAAGCCAAGTTACCATTTCTGCATTCGTATATCATGAGGCTAACACGATGATACTTTTATGCCCAGGGAAGTCGAGACAATTTCCAATCCGAAAATTGCCTAGACCGGCACCGGGAATCGAACCCAGCCACCCTCAGCAGGGTCTTGATTTGTAGCCGCGCGTCTTACCGCACGGCTAAGGAGGGCCCACTACTCGGTGCGTTATATAAACGTTAAAATCGATTGTCCTCGAAATAAGACCCCCTACGATTGGTAGAAAAGGCGTTAGCTCTTTGCTGCCGCAAGAAAACGCATGAAGGAATAACATAAATTGAGGTTAGTTATCCATTCGTTCAACAAGGAACATCCTCCCATCAGCTTCCATCTTCTAGGCAAAGGGTTAACCGTCCGGATCTCCGCAATCGGATAAGCTAGGCAGGCAAAAGCAGCGAACTCGGGTCAGGCAACAGTACCGAACGTAAGAAGCACGGCTTCGCATAGCCAAGTTAGCGAATCAAGGTTAGTTTAGCGCTAAAACATAAATGCGTTGATCTAATCAATTATGATCTTCGAATACAGGCAGGAAACGCAGGCAGCGAAGCGGATAATCCGGAAAGAAAAGGCTTGAGTCTGAGGGCGCTGTTCACGCTCCAAGGTGTCCAAATTTCACCGAAAGAATTGAACTGAGTCGAAATTCCGACCAAGAGTCCGACCAAGAGACTAAGTCGTTCGACAGGGCTCTTGTTTCTGGTTTTGGCTTCGTTTGAGTCACCGTGCCGTCGAAAGAGCTCCAAGGCACGGTCGTAGGAGCGATCTAAGGTGTGGATTAGTCGGCAGGCCGCCTCCCCAACCAGTACTTCCGGAAGCAAGAACCGGTGGTAGTGATCCGCGGGTTGGCAAAGCAGCGGTTGACCGTGTAAAAGGGAAGATTTGGTTTGAAGAGAGCAGTGCTCGTGAGTAGCCCCGTGATGGGAAAAAAGGGGGGAATGGTGTGGAAAATAAGGAAGGAAGCGTAGACGGTTAGCAGGCATGCAGGGTAGAAGTTAAGAGATGGGGAAAAAGTAAACAACCCTGTTAAATAAGCAGATCAAACGAGGAAAATAAAATGTTTGCACACAGCTTTTCATGAATTGAGGCGTTTTTATGTTTGTTAGCCGGTCCGATCCTTGCTCTTTGCCCTCTGACAAGGACGAATCCAACAACCTCATCCTCCCAAACCTTGGTAATCACCCAGTGCAGCGCTCTAGCCAGTGCTTCACCACCGTGTTTAAACAGCTCTCCTGGTAGTTGGTCAACTCTCCAGGGGCTTTGTTGTTTTTCAGCCGGCCGATCTCCTCGTTATTTTTATCGCCACAAATTTTTGTCAGGACGTGGCCGACGCCGACGTTAATTTCAAATATGATTTATTATTAAACTTGTAGGTATTATGAAATTGGCTAATTAGTTTCTTTATCGTTTGATTACCATTCTTGGGTTTGTTTCAATTTTGTTTGAACTACAATCTCCGAGTTATGAATAATGTCGCAAAAATGTCAATTATGATGCACGTGCATCACTTAAATACACTCCACATGCTTTGTAGTACATATTCTTTGTATTTAGCTTCAATCATAGCTACTCGACCTAGGCGAGAGGTAGTTAAGCCGAAGCGGTTTTAAGATTATTTGATGTATTTTTTTTTACTTGCCCTAACATTTAATTACTAATTAGTAAGTAAGTAAGTAATTAGTAAGTACTAATTTAGTAAGTACGTAAATTTGTTGCTTTTCTAAAAAGGGGAATGTTGTATTTGAATCACCCTATTATATATGCATCAATGACAATAAACCAGTTATGAATGAATAGTAAACTACACCACATGTGTCCCACAAAACAAATATAAAACGTATTTCATCTACTAAATCAACGAAATTCGCGACTACAGTGAGAAGACACAACAATGCAACGACAACGATTGAAATTAGCTTTCCGATTACTATCAATGTGGTTGAACAGCCGTAAATATTACTTTATTGTGAATTTTAAACCCGTTTATTTTTTACTCTCCTTACGTTGAAGAAATGATAACACAAACCCCTAATCCGGTATTCAAATGAACAATCGCTCACTTTGAGCGATTGATCGATTATTCTCGCGAAGAATGAACAATTGAACAAATTAAGGAAATGCTAATACTGTTGTGTAGAAGTTGCATAGGTCACATCACTTTCCATGGTGAATCCCGATCTATGTTACTGGTGTAATCAACTATTACAACTTCCTTCCCGTGGTAATTGTGGAGATACAGAGGTATTCTCGGTCTCTAGTAGCAACAAGCAACAGAGCAACAGAAACAGATGTGAAGATCGCGAGCAGAGTTTAAAATAAAAATAGGAAGGTGTAATATTACAAAGTTAATGACAAACGATATATTATTAGACGGGGGAATAAATTTCCTATCAAACTGTGTATAGTATATCGTAGTATAATCAACGGTTGATGAAATATAGTAAATATAATTCATTCGCGAAATCAGCATTTACTTTTACTTCTAATTGGAAGCTAAAGAACAAAGCGGCCTACGGCCGTGCCGTTGTGAGAACAATACCGACAACAAGCTGGCCAATATGTCGGTACAGTGTGATGTTTGCACTAAACCAATAAATGCAGTCAACGATAGAGTTTTCTGTTTCGGTGGCTGTGGACAAGTTTTGCATGCGAAATGTGCGGAATTAACCAGTGCGGGAGCAACAGCTCTGCGTGAAAATGTGTGCATGAAGTATATGTGTCATGACTGCCGAAAGAAACAAATCTGCTTGAATACAATGATGGGTAAATGTGATGAAATTTTGGAAGCAATTAAATGCATTGAGGGTCGCATTGAGAAGATTGAGTATAATTGTGAAAAAAATAGTGCTTGCGAAATGATAAAGAACAGTGAGAACATTTTGAAAACATTTATCCAAAAATGTATTGAAGAGCAAATGATTAAAGTGAAAAGCTATGTAGATCAATGTCTAAGTGCTGAAAAACAGAATTTGAAGAATAATGCCCCTGGTGTAGACGAAGGTTTAGCGCGTATGAATGGAAATCCATCAACCAGCTATGCCAGAATCGTTAGTGGTAAACAAGTTATTGTGAATGATTCTGTATTGCGTTCGGGTCGAATCCGAAATAAAAGTGTGTCAACTTCTAAATCTGTTGGCAACGGTCAAACGTATGATAACGTACAAAACGGTGACAGTGAAAATAATAGGGAAATCGAACAAAAAAGAAAAGGTTTGAAACCAACACTTGAGTGCACGGTGCGCATCAAACCAGTCACAGAGAAAACTAATCAACAGACAAAACGAGAGGTAAGAAATAAAATCAATCCATCCCAAATGGGAATAAAAAATGTGCGAAATGGTATGAATGGTTCAATTGTGGTGGAATGTGGAACAAAAGTGGAGGCCGAAGGGCTTTTGCACAAAGTTAGAGATGAGCTAGGTCGAAGTTATGAGGCAATAATTGAAAAACCCAAAAGACCAAAAATTAAGATTCTTAACGTTGGGGATGAGTACGAATCTGATGATTTGAAAGAAATACTGAAATCTCAGAATGATATTAAAAATATTCAACATTTTCAAATTGTGAAGACGATTAAACACTGCATGGGTGTTTTTACTGAGTTTACAATTATTTGTGAAATAGACTCAGTAACATTTGAGCAGGTTATGACCAAAGGAAAAGTTTTCATCGATCTAGATAGATGCAGAGTGACTGAATGTGTTGATGTTTTGCGTTGCTTTAAATGTTGTGGATATGGTCACAAATCAACTAAATGTATTAATGATCCTCATTGTGCGAAATGTGCTGGAGATCATGATGTAAAAATGTGTTCGTCTGAACAGGTGAAGTGCTGTAAATTGTATAGTATCGAATAAAGAGAGAAAGACGATATTGGATGTTAATCACACTTCTTGGAGTTTTGAATGTCCGATTTATTTAAAAAAGCGTAAAATCTCAAAGCAATATATTGGTTATGATAAATAGCAATCAATTAATACAGCGGACATTCTTTTCCTCAATATTGCTGGAATATCTAGTCATTTTGAAGAGATCGAGATTATTGCTGCTGAAAAAAGACCAAAAATCATAATGCTAACGGAAACACATCTTACATCAGATGTTGATGTTAATGAATATAGTATACAAAAATATAGTATTTGTTGTTGCTTTTCGAACTCAAGACATACTGGGGGAGTAATGATGTATATACATGACTCTATAAAATACACTGAAACTAGTAATACTACATCTGGCCAAAATTGGTTTTTAGCAGTAAAATTGTCAAAGGACTAAAATCAGGATTATATGGTTTGCTATATCATTCACCAAACGCTAGTAATAATGAGTTTTAGATTTTTGGAACACACTTGGTTTGAGAACGTTATAAATGGAAATCAGATGAGCTTGATTGCAGGAGACTTCAACATAAATTGGAACAATGCAAGAGAAAGTGATAATCTGCGAAATGTTGCACAATGTTTTAATCTAAAACAAAAAGTTAGAGAAGTGACAAGGCGTACTAGACTGTCGTAAACAATGATAGATTTAGTTTTTTAACGAAGACTATATTCAAGTGTTAATTGCACACAAAGTATCTGATCATGAAACTGTGGAAAACAATTTTATAGAAAGAACTTAACAGAGGGAGCATTACTTGACCGTAAAATGCTGGAAAAAATAAGATGCTCTAGTGCCTCTTTTTGAGCAATAAAATACAAAATGATAGTAGCAGATTGTTGAGTCAAAAAGCAGATAATTTATCGCAAATACTGAAAGAAACAGTAAATCAACTTGTAACAGTTAGAAATATTAAATGTCGCTCTCGCAAAAAATGGTACACATTAGAACTTAAAAATCTGAAAATATCAAGAGATAATGCATATAATACAGCTAGTTCGAGTTGGGATGAGTCGGATTGGCAACATTATTGTACTTCCAGTTGAAAACCGAAGTGAGCTCTCGCGACAATCGAGTTTTCTCCCGTTTCCTTTTGTCGCAACTACGTCGCGACTAGTGCGCATCATGGCGCACGGCGGTGGCATAGATGCGCACTAGTCGCGATGCAGTTGCGACATCATAAAATAAGGAAAAACTCAATCGTCGCGAGAGCTCACTTCGGTTTTCAACTGGAAGCACAATATAAAATACTTAGAAATGAGTACTCATACTCAATTAGGAATGCAAAGGCTGAGTATACTCAGAGGAAAATAGACCAGAATAAAGGAAATAGTAAGCAACTGTGGAAAACGTTAAAAACATTATGGAGAAATAGGGAAAAGTCTGCGAACTGTATTAGCTTTGATGGGATAAACACGGAAGATAGTAGAGAAATTTGTGAAAACTTCAATACCTACTTCATTGATAGCGTTCATGATATTCATAACAGTATTGAAGATGTTGTTGATAATTTCAGCAATAATGATGTGCAATTACCTGTAAATTGGAGTGGATTTCGTCAAATAACGTTAGAAACGCTAATGCGTGCAATTGATAAAATAAGTAGCTCGTCGGGTATTGATAATGTGAATCTACAAGTACTGAAAGACTCATTAGAAGTAACTGGTGGACTTTTACTAGAAATTGTTAACGAATCTCTTCTCACTGGAGAGTTTCCGAGTGTTTGGAAGCAATCAATTGTTATACCAATTCCAAAAGTAATGAGGACAACGAAAGCTGAAGAATACAGGCCAATTAATATGCTACCGATATATGAGAAGGTGTTGGAAATAATTGTAAAAGATCAACTGTTGGAATATCTAAATGATAGAAACATTTTGATTGAGGAGCAGTCCGGGTTCAGACAAATTCATTCCTGCGAATCAGCCCTAAACTTACTCTTGTATAAGTGGAAAAGAATGATTGAAGAAAAAAAGACAATTATTGTATTGTTTTTGGATCTTAAACGAGCATTCGAAACAATTTCTCGTCCTGTAATGGTAAATACTCTGCGTAAATACGGTATTGGAGGAAAAGTCCTTAGTTGGTTTGAGACATATTTGTCGAATCGGACGCAAATTTGTAAATACAATGATGCAACTTCAGTCCCCAAATTAGTACCTTTAGGAGTACCTCAGGGCAGTGTTTTAGGGCCATTGCTTTTCATTCTGTACATCAATGATATGAAGCAATGTATTAAGTATTGCGATGTTAATCTCTTTGCTGATGATACGGTATTATTTATTGGTGAAAAAGATCCTTTGTTAGCAGTTGAAAAAATGAAAGATGATATTGTAACACTGACTAAATGGTTGAAATTAAAAAAGTTGAAACTGAATATACAAAAACAAAATCAATGGTTGTAACCAACAAAAACAAATAAACTATGACGAATTAAAGCTTTATATTGACGGAACAGAAATCGATAGAGTAACGGTATTTAAATATTTAGGTGTGCATATTGATCAGAGATTAAATTTTAAAGAGCATATAGATAATATTGTTAAAAAAGTAGCAAGAAAGTATGGTATGTTAGCTCGTCTGAGAAGTCAGTTAACTTTTTGGAGTAAAATCTTTTTGTATAAGTCTCTAGTTGCACCGCATATGGATTACTGTTCGTCGGTTTTGTTTCTGGCTGGCGACACGCATCTCAAAAGGCTACAAAAACTGCAGAATAAGTTTATGAGATTCATTTTGAATTGTAATAGGTATACTCCAATCAATATTATGTTGGATGCACTACAATGGCAAACAGTCAAACAACGAATTACGTTTAATGTGCTGGTGCTAATTTTTAAACTAAAGAACAACCTCATGCCAGAATATTTAACAAACATTATTGTTAGAGGACGAAATTTACATCAGCATAGAACGAGGCAAATTGACGATTTACGTGTTGTGCCATTTACAATGACGACAAATCAAAAGTCAATGTATTATAGAGGAATACGAATTTTTAATGAATTACCTTTAGATATAAAAAATGCAAGAACTGTTATTGAATTTAAAAGAAAGTGGTCTGAATTTGTAAAAACTATGTTTATGTTAAGGTGAAAACTGTATGAATTAATTCTAATTATCTGAAGATAAATAAATGAACTATTATTATATCCCAAAAAAAAAAAAAACAATAACCACACACTAGCATTCCCTCCCTTTCCCAACTGACTGTAAGGACTTGACCGGCGCCGTTATTGATAAACATTTATGAGCTGCTGAAACGTGCACAGATGGTAAATCCCAACCACGATTCACTTGGAACGTTCACGTTGGAACAGTTCCGTTCTGATCTATCACAAGTCAACAAAATGTGTAATCAATTAATTAAATAAAGCCACAAAAAATGTAGGAGGGTGGTGACAAAGGAAGCACATAGTTGGGCTTATTCTACGAGTGGAGTGACGTGAGATTGCTCGAATTACGTAAGAAGAGTCGTATAGCTCCATTTGAATAACATGGTCACCTCACGTGAGAATTGATAAAATCGACTCACCTCTCGTCACTCGACTCGTAGAATAAGCCCAAGTATTTGCTCCAGCCTTATTAATGCACGAGAAAGGCATCATTACAGCGATGTAGGTAAATCAGGATGTATTTGAGTTCCATTTGGTAATTGAAGATATAATCTAACTTTATCGGTTACTGAACACTTCCTCATTGATTCATCCGTCATCATCTCGAAATAAAAAGCAAAAGTTATATATGCAAATTTATTTCAAAACATTCTAAATATATCACATCGGTCTATTTTAAATATGAACCTTGACCATAATAAAGGGGATATCTTAATTTTTGCAACCAAACTATTATATAAACATACAAAAAAAACTTGAATTCATGTAACTCAACTATCTACTTCGCAGAAGGACGTGAATTATTCAAAACATTGGAAATGTCTTCATAGGCACTTTTCAAGCAGTCTACAAATTCCCGCCCGTTCCGGTTCGGTTTATAGTTGGTCACAACGCTGCCCAGGAACCCTTCCTGAATATTGTAACCGATGCCATATCCATCCCGAACCACGGGACCGAAACCGCCGGCCAAGAGGGCCGGTGACGAGAGCGTACTGGTGGACAGAATGTTATGATTGATGGCCGCGTAAGCGGGGTCCTCGAAGATGCACGGTAGCGGTATTTCGTTCGACTGGGCAGTGTGGCGCAATCCAAACAGATGTCGGTCAAATCCTTGCCCCATGGCCGCATCTTTGGTCAATTGTCCGTGAATGGTTGAACACTTGTCCATCATGGACCTCAGTTCGGCAGGCGAAGAAGGATTCTGCTTCCGCTCGATGGCTTCGCAAAATTCTTTGGTGGCCGTCGTGCATGGGCGCATAGTTTCCGTTCGACCGTGACGGAACGCGGCAGTGCTGCAAGATTCGTAGGTTGCTACGAATTTAGAGTGCTGCTTGTAGAATGCCAATTGGAATCCCAGTTGCATGACTGAATCGGGACTAATTTTTTGCTTTTTGCAGATACTTTTGTTGATACCTTCATATTTCATGTAGTTCATATCGAGTGCGTCGATTATGGCGTTGTGATGATTCTGGGCAGCAATTATTCCATCCCGGATTTTGTCATCAAGCTTGAATTCAATCAACCTTACCACATCTTCACTACGGTTAGCATCGTTCGGTTGCAAGTTCGGCTCTACAAAAGGATTTTTGATTGTTTCCTTATAGATTTCTTGGAAATAACGCAGCACGGCCACTCCGTCTCCCCAGGAGTGTTCGAAATTGACTCCGGCTGTACCATCTTTTGATACTATCAGAGAAAAAGATTTGTCGAACCATCGATTGGTACCATCACCGAACAAAAAATCTCTTATCATTGGCAAAGGATTTTCCGTATCGATGGTGCCATTATCAAGACAAAGGCAAAATAGAGCGGAATCGACTGTGCGTAGGGCTTTCTCGTTACCGATTTCACTCAGATGGTAGCGAACTTTGGCCCAAACATCTCGGTTTTCGGTGGTGAGTATTCCTAATGGATTATCGGACGGTGGGCGGTTATCGTTGAGTACGTATTTAAATCGCGCAAGCAACGTTTCGGGTTTTTCAATGTTTCCTGTAAGTGCATTCATGGAAATGATTAGTTTAATCCTAATAGCTTAATTTTCTAGTGAGATTCATGTTTCTCTTTTCCTATCAAGAATACTATCAGAAATCAAAAAGAGGAGGGATTGACAAAATTAACATAAGAAATTCTACTCCCGGCTACCATACCTAAGGAGAGAAAGCAACTGTTGATGTTTTATTGCTTAAGGGTCGTACACTTAGTACGTAAGCGAAACTGTTAGAAGGGAAGGGGGGGGGGCGTCTGCCATTTTCTTACGTTTCGTATACATAAAAAATGAAATGTATGAAAATAATTTTACATAGGGGGAGGGGGTTCGAAAAACCCAGAAAAAAATAATGTTCTGTCCCTTAGCTAACGAGAGACCGTAGCTTTAGCGACACCCTTAAAAGTACCATGGAAAGATAATGTGGAAGGTATTTTTTGTTTGGAGCGAAATATATCTGTAGCCTACCCCTACCTGTCTGTGGTGATGGTTTGCGTATATGAGTGCTATCAGATTGGGCAAAATTTGTTAAATCGACGTTTGAATCTTTGTTTACAAAATTGCATACGTTATTTTGAATAAGTAACCCGAGAATTGTTGATCACGATAGAGAATAAATAATAATTATTGTCCATCAACTCACCCGCTTCATCCAACACATCTACTGAGTACATGTGTCCATTCCGCAACACCAACAGATGTCGTGATTTTTCGTTCCTGTAAATCCTATCTTTCCCCGTTTCGGGAATTCTCGTTGCTCCAAACAGTCCCTGGTACTGGCTCATATCCAATGGGAAGGCCTTAAAAGCGTAGGCCACATAGGTGGACACAAAAGACGGTGTCAATGCGGTAACCTGTCTAAAGGTATTCGTGTCGCTCTTGGCCGGGTTCAGGTGAAATATTTCCGGTTCGAGCAGGTGAGCCCGAAGGGACTTCATAAAACGGAGCGAGCTGACTACCAGGTTGGTCGTTCGAATCAGCTGATCGTTATATTCTGGACGTACGTCATGGTTCATCATCAGCAAGGGGTTGTAATTGATCGGCAGTGGCACACGATCCCTTAGATACATATCAAACCATGGTTCGGAGATGTAGCTGGTATGCTTATTTTGGGAATCTTTTTTCTTAAGCAGATCCTGCAGTTTAGGTCCGGTTGAGGAAATGAAACGGTCAACATTATCTTTCGTTTTCCGAAAAGCCTCATCGATAAGCAGTGGTTTTTGAGCTGCTAGATAACGTTCGCATGTCTTCTCCAATGCTGGTATCGGCAATCTTGGCAGCGAAGGCTGGAAGTGCAGCATTGGGATTCGAGTCCTTTGCAGATACTGGTAGTCATCCCCTGCAGCTGAAGCTTTGCCACGTTGAAAGGCAAGCGACGGAAAGCGTGAAACTCGTAACATGCTAGACCTAAAAGCTTAAATGACATTTAATTGAACACAATCACTGAAAAACTTTACCTTCTTTGTGCTCGCAATGCAAATGGAATGGAATGACTCGACCGATGTGCGCTGGCAGGTCAGTGAAATACAGATCAAAGTCCAAATCTGATATGTAACTTGTTTTATCCAAAAACTGCTAAACAGTCGGTATGACTGTCCTTGATAGATTACTTTTCAAATTGATAACAAAATAAATACTGATTTCAGAAAGATAACACTTCAAAATAAGGATGAATAATGAGGAAAATCATTGAGCACCTTGAGCTCCAGCAACAAAATTAATCAACGGGAAATTACAAAAAAAATAATGTCAAACATAACGGTACGATGGGTACGATCAGTAACGAAATCTTATATACGAATGAGGAAACCAAAACAGAATAGACGGTAAATAAGGTGGGTGTGACGTGTACACGCAGAAACAAACATACCAAGAATTAAACAAGCTATATCCCAGATTGAAACTAGCGTAGCTTTTCAAAAAATCCTATTAAGTACAGTACAGTAGTCGTTCGATAACTGCAAAATGTTTACTTTTCAGTTAACGAATGCCGTTCGATAACTGCAACGCATTCTAGACGTCAAACGGTTGTCAATCGACGTCAGATGCAATAAAAGTGCATCCGAATGTGCAGCGCAATGCAGCTATGCCATTCCGAGTTTGGTACATCAGTTTGAAATTTACCTCGTCAAACCATGCCAATCCGCAAAATTTCTTTTCCTTCATCGAATTGCAGTTAAAAAGCATTGCAGTTAAATGACTTGCAGTTATCGAACGTCTACTGTATTCATTCATTTATTTAGTCTACATCTAAACAGATTAGGTAAACACTGAATCAACAATTTGACGCCACAATACACCAGGAGGGTGAAACGCCTGTCATCCGCGGTACAATCGCACTCTACCCAACATCGTTTCTGGTACTTCTGTTTTTGGTACCCAGTTTCTGGGTAGTATACCCTAATTCAGCGCTCATTTTGGGTGATTGGTTCGTACGCAGTTAGTGCTAATTATCGGCAATTGATTTCTCCTAGCGAAAACTTGCAATTAGTTGATGTACATCGAGCCTTTTGTGTTTGTATGGCTTTATGTCGAAAAATAGCTCATCGATACTTCCGAAGTTTTATTATCATGAATTAAACGAAACTAAAACAAAAACATTTTGCGCCATATTGAATGAATGGGGGGTAGGCGTATTAGTCTCCTCTTCAGTCCCCTCCAATACACGGTTCGAGGCCGCATCTCTTCATCCTCCAATACGCCCCACGCTCGCCAAGTCGTTTTGCACCTTGTCAGCCCATCTCGTTCGCTGCGCTCCACGCCGTCTCGTACATCTCGTACCACCATCTTTGCAGGGTTGCTGTCCGGCATTCTTGCAACATGTCCTGCCGATCGTACCCTTCCGGCTTTAGCTACCTTCTGAATACCGGGTTCGCCGAGCTCGTGGTTCATTCTTCGCCACCACACACCGTTTTCTTGCACACCGCCAAAGATTGTCCTAAGCACCCGTCTCTCGAATACTCCGAGTGCTAGCAAGTCAAGCATTGTCCATGTTTCATGTTCGTAGAGGACAACTGGTCTTATTAGCGTCTTGTTCATGACACATTTGGTGCGGTGGCGAATCTTTTTTGACCGCAGTTTCTTCTTGAGCCCGCAGTAGGCCCGACTTCACGACTAACGACTTCACGTATTTCACGACTAACATTGTTATCAGCCGTTAGCAAGGATCCGAGGTAGACGAATTCCTCGACCACCTCGAAGGTATCCCCGTCTATCGTAACACTGCTTCCCAGGTGGGCCCTGTCGCGCTCGGTTCCACCCACAAGCATGTACTTTGTCTTTGACAAGTTCTTTGTCTTGTACAGTTCTGCCACCTTTGCATATGTTCTGGTCGTCCATGTCATCCGCGAAACAAAAAATTGACTGAATCTGTTGAAAATCGTACCCCGGCTCTTACACCCGGCTCTCCGCATGACACCTTCTAGCGCAATGTTGAACAACAGGCACGAAAGTCCATCACCTTGTCTTAGTCCCCGGCCTGATTCGAACGAACTGGAGTGTTCGCCCGAAATCTTCACACAGTTTTGCACACCATCCACCGTTGCTTTGATCAGTCTGGTAAGCTTCCCAGGGAAGCTGTTCTCGTCCATAATTTTCCATAGCTATACGCGGTCTATACTGTCGTGCTAGCAAGTCAAGCATTGTCCATGTTTCATGTTCGTAGAGGACAACTGGTCTTATTAGCGTCTTGTTCATGACACATTTGGTGCGGTGGCGAATCTTTTTTGACCGCAGTTTCTTCTTGAGCCCGCAGTAGGCCCGACTTCACGACTAACGACTTCACGTATTTCACGACTAACATTGTTATCAGCCGTTAGCAAGGATCCGAGGTAGACGAATTCCTCGACCACCTCGAAGGTATCCCCGTCTATCGTAACACTGCTTCCCAGGTGGGCCCTGTCGCGCTCGGTTCCACCCACAAGCATGTACTTTGTCTTTGACAAGTTCTTTGTCTTGTACAGTTCTGCCACCTTTGCAAATGTTCTGGTCGTCCATGTCATCCGCGAAACAAAAAATTGACTGAATCTGTTGAAAATCGTACCCCGGCTCTTACACCCGGCTCTCCGCATGACACCTTCTAGCGCGATGTTGAACAACAGGCACGAAAGTCCATCACCTTGTCTTAGTCCCCGGCCTGATTCGAACGAACTGGAGTGTTCGCCCGAAATCTTCACACAGTTTTGCACACCATCCACCATTGCTTTGATCAGTCTGGTAAGCTTCCCAGGGAAGCTGTTCTCGTCCATAATTTTCCATAGCTATACGCGGTCTATACTGTCGTATGCCGCCTTGAAATCAACGAACAGATGGTGCGTTGGGACCTGGTATTCACGGTATTTTTGAAGGATTTGCCGTACTGTAAAGATCTCACACTTGTCGCCTGTATTGTAGATGAGGTATACAACCCCTTCCTTCCACTCCTCTGGTAGCTGTTCAGTTTCCCAGATTCTGACTATCAGTTTGTGCAGGCAAGTGGCCAGCTTTTCCGGGCCCATCTTGATGGGCTCAGCTCTGATACCATCCTTACCAGCTGCTTTATTGGTCTTTAGCTGTTGGATGGCATCTTTAACTTCCCTCAAGGTGGGGGCTGGTTGCCTTCCATCGTCCGCTGAACTGACGTAGTCATCTCCTCCGCTGCTTTGACTTTCACTGCCTGTACTCTCAGCGCCATTCAAATGTTCCTCATAGTTCTGCTTCCACCTTTCGATCACGTTCCATTTCGGCTCGCGACACAAAGCCTTTTTTTTACAAGGGAGAATGCATTTACACACTAACCCAGCACACGTGCATTGTAGTTGACAAACTACGACACGGAAGTGTACTGGAGTGTCGGACCCGACCGTACCGGTAATACCGACTAAACTCCCTTGGGCTCCGCCATCGTTTCCCCCAGGAACTACCTCCCTGTACTACTTCTGGGGGATGGCAGTACTTAACGTACTCGCTCATTCTCGCTCACACAGGCACCCGTCCCATGCGAGTCTTACTTGGGTGCTCACTCTATTGCACCCTCAAACACACCCTACATACTCTGTTGCACCTCTGTCATGCCGTGTGGGTCTGACTTGTGTGCCCACCCTTCTCATGCCATGTGGGTCTGACTTGTATGCCCACCTCTCTCATGCCGTGTGGGTCTAACTTGTGTGCCCACCCTTCTCATACCATGTGGGTCTGACTTGTAAGCCCACCTTTATCATACCATGTGAGTCTGCTCACCTCTTTCATTCGCGCTGACACATACTACTCTAGTCGTTCGACCTAACACTCGCTCTGGCATCCCTTGTGGGACATTTCGCTTAGGTTCCCACTTCTGACATACCATGTGAGTCTGACTCACCTCGTTCATGCCATATGAGACTAGCTCAACTCAAACATACCATGTGAGACTGATTTGTATGCTCATTCCTTTCGTACCGTCTGAGACTGACTTGGATGCTCACCCACACTCCTCTTCCACGCCGCGGGGTATCAGTAGTCATAGGAACCAACATTCCTGCGCTACTCCCAGCGCGGCGTGTGCAGTCTATACATACACCTATTCATTCACACTTCTGCCATGCTTCGAGGTGACGATCTCGGTTGCCACCCGCTGCGCCAATACCTCTGCATGGGCAGACCATTCACACACTTCTCCGCGTTCGGCACGTTCGCTCTAACTAACCAATCACAAGTTGGTACTGCTTGTCGATTGCTGCTCGGCGCGCCAGATTCTCTGCAAGCTGCAGGCAATCTGAGTGGTTGCAGTCGAGACTGCGTTCCACTTCTCCTCCGCTTGACACATCCGCTGGATAAGGTTATCCGGAGTTGTGTCCCGGCCGCAAACGTCTAGCATTGCTCTTCTTTCGACGTCGAAACGAGGACATACGAACAGTATGTGCTCTGCAGTTTCGTCAACACCTGGGCAGTCAGGGCAGACGGGGACCTCCGCGTGCCCAAACCTGTGGTGGTACTGTCGGAAACAGCCATCCCTAGTAACATTTTAGTTTTGTACTGGTTTTATAACACTCTTGTAGAGTAAATTATGGTCTTCAAGAGCGTTATAAAACTTAAAATGTTACTTGCGATGGCCTGACAGGAATTGTGTCAGATGGAAGTGAACCTCCCCATGGGGTCTCCCCACCCAGCTTGATATGTTAGGAATCAGCCGGTGGGTCCACCTACCTTTCGAGGAGTTATCCCACTCGCGCTGCCATCTGGCAACCGAAGCCACCCTGGTACGCTCGCGGGCTCCTCTGGTGCCACGTAGCTCAAAACACTCCTCGTCTTCCCGGATGACCAGCCCGACTGGCATCATACTCGCTATCACGCAGGATGCGTCGTGCGATACCTGCCGTACCTAGGGATAGATGCGGCAACGCCTGCCAGTAGCCTACGTCTACTGGCGCACACCTTGGAGCTGTTGGACATCATCCTCGATAATGCCGCCACAGCAGTCGAAGCCTTCTTGCACGCATATTCGACATGGCTACCGAAGGTAAGCTTGTCGTCAATGATGACCCCAAGAATCTTCAGACTCCGCTTTGAAGTGATCGCGATGTCTCCAACGTGAACAACTGCATGTTGTTTGCAGCCTTTGCAGGGTGCGTTGAGCTTCTGATAGAACTTGCGTGTTTCTTGAGAACGGCACAGCTGCTCCACCTCCCCGTACTCCGCTTCTTCCAGACAGCGTTTCTTCTCCTGAAAAAGGCTGGTCTGTTGTCTCCGCTTCCGTCTATATAATGTTCCACGTTCTGCCGGGTACCTTGATGCAGCGCGACCGCCCGCGCTGTGTCCTTCTCCACCAGAATCTGTCTGCACTCATCGAGCTCACCCTCTTCCGGCAACGCTGCCTTGAGATGCTGCGCGCATGCAGTGGCGACATCAGATTGCTTCAGTCGCTCTAGGTCGTACCGCGGTGGTCGTCGGTACCGAACATTGTTGATGACGGATGGTTTTGGGCGCAGTTTAACCATCACCAGATAGTGGTCAGAGTCGATGTTGGCGCCACGATATGTCCTGACGTCGATAATGTCAGAGAAGTGCCGTCCATCAATCAGAACGTGGTCGATTTGTGATTCTGTCTGCAGTGGTGATCTACAGGTGTACCGATACGGGAGGCTGTGTTGGAAGTAGGAACTGCGAATGGCCATATTCTTGGAGGCGGCGAAATAAATTAGTCGGAGACCGTTTGAGTTCATCAGCCGGTGAGCGCTGAAATTCCCAATAGTCGATCTAAACTCCTCCTCTTGGCCAACCTGAGCGTTCAAATCTCCTATGATGATTTTGATGTCGTGGCTTGGGCAGCTGTCCTACTCACGTTCCAGCTGCGCGTAGATTGCGTCCTTATCATCATCAGTGCTTCCGGAGTGTGGACTATGGACGTTGATTATGCTGAAGTTGATGAAGTTTGATCCTCAACCAGCACATTCTTTCATTGATCGGCCCCCACCCGATCACACGCCTTTACATATTGCCCATCACTATGAAAGCTGTGCTCGTGTGTGTTGCGCAGCTCTGGTAGATGGTATGATTACCTCTAAACGTTCGCTCCATTGATCCCTTTCAACAAACCTCCTGCAGTGCTACGATGCTGAATCCACGGTCCTTGAGCACATCGGCGAATATGCGTGTGCTCCCGATGAAGTTGAGAGATTTGCAGTTCCACGAACCGAGTTTCCCTTTTCGTCGCGGTGGTCTTCGTCGATGGTTCCGGTCCGTACACTCTTGTTGATTGTTCGTTGCGTATGTTTTTTAAAATCTGGCTTGCAGGGCCTGACACCAAACCCCCTAAATTTCCGGAAGACCATTCCTCCTTATTCCCGGTGGACCATGGTGCACAGTTTCACTAAGAGTCCCTCGCTGGCGCTCGGACGATGATCAGCCGTCCCTAACATGGAGAACAGACGCTGTTGTGAGCAGATTCTGACATGGAGAACAGACGCTCAGTAAGATTTGCACCTCCGGAGAGGAGCAAACCCCCCGTTCCCTGTCAGCATACGACCATTCCCTCCGGGGTTGGTTACTCGATCTTCCCTAAGATTGCTCGTATCTCGACCAGCACCACGAGGAGGTAGGGATAGGAGTCGCTGGGTAAGAGGCTAAGGATCGCTAGATAGGGTCTGTTTTATTCCTTCAGGTACGCGAAATACCAATATGGTACGCTTTACCCAGCATTTGCCGTGCCAGATGTGAATACGTACACACGCTCAAACACGTAGGACCAACATTGACTCCACCCCCAAAAAAATGCTTCTGTGGCTGCTTTGTTTAACCTGTGTGAAGTTGTTCGAACAAGCGTTTGGCAGTTGGCGGCTCGGTTGGAAAAAATCAAAGCGGTTTGTTTTTGGTTTGACCTTTTGGGGGCGGAGTCAAAGTTCGCCGAACATGTTTCAGCGTTTGTAGTGAAGTCGCACAAACCCCTATATATTAGCAACCCTATAGGGCACTGCACGGGCTGCTTTGTCTCTTTCTCGCTGCAAAGAAATTAGAAAACAACAAGGTCAGTAAACGTCAAAAGTTATGAGGAACGAACGAGAGAGAAATGTTTCCGTGCAGTGCCCTATAACCAGAGACCGGCGGAGTGAAAAACTGTAGAAATGGCAACGTATGAAAATGCATGAAATCGTCAAAATAATACTGGCAGCACTTGAACTTTTTGCTTGCTTCTTATGGAAGCAAAAAGTAAACAAGTCGAATTGGAACCGCTTTTGACGGTTCGATTGGAAACAAGATGGCGTCTTCGCCGATCTCTTATTCTAGTATTTCTACTATATATTTTTTGATGGTTGGTGTTTCAGTTAACGGTTCGGTCGTTTTGTGTGATATTGTTCATCGAATAAATTGAGTGTTCGTGCCGCTGTTTGTGGGACATGGTCGATGTTTGATTAAGGGTTTGTCTCATTTGGAGTATTAAACTTGCAAGTGACAGTTCGAAAATTAGCTAATAACCCGGTTATAAGAATGGCTGGTGCTACCCAGCAATTTCAATAAGACATCGATGCAAAATGATTCGATATCTGTCAAAAGTAATCATGCTCTGCGAGCAGGGTTATTCGATAATTATTGAAATGTCACTTTTAAGTTTAATTTCAGTTTAATTCTCCAAATGAGACAGATCCTAAACGAGGGGTGGAGTCCATGTTGGTCAATCTGCTTGACCGGTGTGTACGCTGCATGACTCTCCTCTAATGTGAACGTGTACTATAGACGAATCCAAGTAAAAATAAGAAGAAGACACACGACGGTGTTAACTTTGACAGATCCTACAGTACAGCATAGGGAGATAATTTTAAAATGCTTATAATAAATTCTAGAGAAATTGTAATTAAAATCTGATTAATGTAGGGTACGGAAAAAGTTCTGAATTACATATTCGGAAGCTTATCTCAATTTTTTGAATATTTTCCAAAAATGTATCTATCATACAGTTCGGAACTTTTTCCGTATCATACTTCAATCAGATTTTAATTACATTTTGTCTAGAATTTATTATAAGCATTTTAAAATGATCTTCCTATGCTGTGCTGTAGGATCTGTCAAAGTTAACACCGTCGTGTGTCTTCTTCTTATTTTTACTTGGATTCGTCTATACACATGTATAAGTGTTGGCTCGGCAAATGGATTGTGAGTGATTCGACTATGCGTCCAATTTGGGAATCTCGAGCTCATTCAGTAGCCGCTAGGTTGCGAAGGCCGACGGAGATCCTTCGTAGCTTAGTTGGTTAAAGCGGTTAAAGCACCAGTCTAGCGTACTGAGGGTCATGGATTCGAGTATCATCGAAGGGAAAGTGGTTACCTCCTCCAATACATTTTTCAAATCAATATCTTTCACATAATGTACATATTCAATTTACATATAGCTTTCAGAACATTGTAAATTTATCTATTATTAATTGCCTATGTTCCGGGTATTAAACCACCCGACTTGGACATTAATTTACAATGTTCTGAAAACTCGCGTGTGAATATGTTATATTATAGGCTTTTTGGTTTGTATAGTTATTTTATATCGAACAATACATCTTTCGAAGTATTTATGATTGTACATCTGTATCAAGCTCGCAGTACCACTGAGAATTTAATTGGGCGTCTCCATCTCCGGATTGAAATTCCAATGCCATTGCTGCCAAGACTAACATCCTAATACATTATTTGTGGAAGTTCAACGTAAAACATTAAAACTGGAGGAACCCCCGAATATTTTATTATTCGATATAAATTTTTTAAATTCGATATTACATATTATATATGAAATCACAATTCGATGATAAATTACAATGAACGACTACTTATTATACAAACTTCCTTTCTCTAATCGGCGCCATTTGTTTGCAAAACAAAAACCAGCCGGGTGAGAATGCAGAGTGTTGACTTCCGTATGCCAGATTTGTTACCCAGCGATTCTCCCAGGAGTGAAAAGTGGTTTTAATGGCAAATTAACCTTGACGATTGCCATATACCAGTTTATCCTCTGCTTATGGTAACAGTACAAGTGCATGCTGATTGGCTGCAGGATTCGAAAGCTTCGCAAATAATGCGTTCCGAGATAACTGCTACCAATATATTTTTGTTATAGATCATTGCTCTCTAGTTCAGTGAGGAACCAGATTGCAGACCGTAGGGGAAATCGTCAAATATTGAACGTCTGTTGTTGTACACCCATATATAATACATGTGCGATCGGTTCAACAAAAGGAGAGGGTTTGCCCTATTTGGCCAGAAAACCAGGAAAGATGTTAACTGGATCAATGTTGAGCATGTAGTGGATCACTGGAGTTGCATGACAAGCAAATTCTGTCGACGAGTTACTTACAAACTGGCAAATGAATTTCATTATTTTATTTATAGAATAGACAGGTGTATGGTCTTGCGTTGGAGCAATCAATTTTAAAATGGATCTATATGAACCGAGGGCAAGGGTGAACCACTCAACCACGGGCTATTGCATCCATATGGAAATGGTCACATGTTTCTTCAGTGCGTGATATAACTCGTAGTCGGAATACCCATTTAGATTTGCACGCTGGGCATTAACATGCTGTTGAATTTCAAATTGGATAATGGACTAACTAGCCGGAAGCAAATATTTTTTTAATGTCCATGCAACTGTTATATAAATAATTTCTCCTTTATACGTGAAGTTTGATTCTTATTACAAATTATGCTACTCCTGAACCGTTGTTTACTTATAACTACACAGCAAATAATTTTTAAAATTCAACCACGTGTAAAATTGCAGCTGGTCACAACCAACGAATAAACATTCGATATTCAATAAAATTTGATTGAATTTTACAAGCAAGCACAGTTTAAATTCATTTTGATTTGAAAGAACAGTAACATTAATTGAATTTTGCGGTTATTTGAATGCTCCAAATATGTGCATGAAAATACATTTAAAATCACAACATATTTTCATCTGTGTACTAGTACAGTATTTTTATTTAAAATTTCCCTGTTAGGTGATACAGACAAGATTTACAATTACATTTGCTTGAAAGTATATTTGATCGTTATCGATAATACTTATGTAAAAAATCTACTTATTTATTTGGGGATAAGCGAAGACCACTTGATAATGTGGTCTTCGGGATAAGGCTTTGCTGATTCGTGTTTCAAAGTTTCAAATTATTCGGTCCTTCCTTTGTTGGAGACAAGGGAACTTCACAAAGCCAAACACAAACTTGTTCTCTCTAATAAAAGTTAACATGTTGGATACAGGGACCCTCCTTAGCCGTGCGGTAAGACGCGCGGCTACAAAGCAAGGTCATGCTGAGGGTGGCTGGGTTCGATTCCCGGTGCCGGTCTAGGAAATTTTCGAATTGGAAATTGTCTCGACTTCCCTGGGCATAAAAGTATTATCATGTTAGCCTCATGATATACGAATGCAAAAATGGTAATATTGGCTTAGAAACCTCGCAGTTAATAACTGTGGAAGTGCTTAATGAACACTATAAAGCTGCGAGGCGGCTCTGTCCCAGTGTGGGGATGTAATGCCAATAAGAAGAAGAAGATGTTGGGTACAGAACTATCAAATTTAGCGCCCCATCCTCGCCAGCAAAAGATGTTCTGGACAGCGACAATCTTCATCTTGTAACTAAAATGTCTTTTCCTTTACTTCATTCCATGGTAGGCTACTGACTGATGATTCTGCCAGCAGCTACAAATCTCTTTATTCAAAGAACAGGTAGGTATATTTTCGACAAAAACATGTTTTGCGGGAAAGAAAAGAAGGTCTGATTAGCTCGTTTTCTCATTTCTTCCATCCCGTTGCGGTTATACAATTTTTGTAATTCTCTCCTATAATTTTGCAACTCTTTTGACTCCTCATTACACTGAGCCTCTAGTCCTGAGCTCCTCCTCGCCGAACAATTCCTCCTGGTCCAATCCGTTGCCCGTACAAATGGCCTCCATTCGACGTTTGCAAAGCACCCTCTGTTGACCAGCTCCTGAATGTTCCGACGCTCCTTCTGGACTCCTGCAGACCAACGGCCGACCTCTTGATGAATTCCGTTACCCACCCCACGACTTATGCGGCCGATCGTCGCTGTAGCGTCGACGGCCAATCCATTCCACTGAGATGTAGATCTAGAATTGCTGCTGGGACCATAACCTATTGGAAAACAAGGAAACCCCCTCACGAAAATAAAAAAAAACAAGAAGTTGCCTTTAACTCCATTCCACGGCAGGCTACTGACTGACAATCCTCTTTATTTAAACACTCGGTATATACGGTAATCTATAGCATAGCAATATTCCTTAATTTACCCAAGAGCAACTACAACTAACTGGGGCCTGCTTCTTTCCTATCCACGATCTGATATTCCAATAATGCAATCATAGGCAGTTTAGTTTTTGAAAAAATCTTTGTTTATGAATCAGTGTGCGATCGATCGTGTTGTTGTTGAGCACGCCAGCTAGTCTAGGGGAACACAAAG
This sequence comes from Armigeres subalbatus, assembly GCF_024139115.2. NCBI lineage: Eukaryota > Metazoa > Arthropoda > Insecta > Diptera > Culicidae > Armigeres > Armigeres subalbatus. Next base: position 323,878,128 of record NC_085140.1, on the reverse strand, counting down.
TGAAACAATTAATTTCTGCATCGAAGTAGAAAATTGATTAGTGCGGAATCGATCGTGTTGTAGAAACCTTTTAAACGAAGCACATTGATTTTGCGTTGGATTGATTTGAAACACGGTTTTCGTCTGCGTGTTTTCAACATAACTTCGTTCAAAATCTTTTTTTTTGTATTAATTTTATTAGCTAATTATCTAATACATGCATTTATCTTTTGGACTAGGTGTTCCGTGTTTTCTTAACACTATCATCCTTATTTGCTATGATACATTTTTAGTTATTATTAATACATTTTAATTGCCTGTGGTAGTTAGGATTTTTTTTAGATTAAACCATGTTTTAAACTTAAACTAAACTTAACAACTTTACTTAATTTATACTGTGGGTACAAGGAGCTAATCATTGCAATAGAAGTCTTGATGTCTAAAATTGGAAATTATTTTATTGGACATTTGTTGCAATGACTAAGGGTCTGTCTCATTTGGAGGATTAAACTGAAATTAAACTTAAAAGTGACATTTCAATAATTATCAAATAACCCTGCTCGCAGAGCAAGATTACTTTGACAGATATCGAATCATTTTGCATCGATGTCTTATTGGAATTGCTGGGCAGCACCAGCCATTCTTATTACCGGGTTATTTGCTAATTTTCGAACTGTCACTTTTAAGTTTAATTCTCCAAATGAGACAGAGCCTAAATATTAGAAATTCTATGGAGTTCATTGGTACTATACCACGGAGGCAACTTCAGAATCATTTTCAAAATTTAATTTTGAATCCTCTAAACTAAACTGCCTCTGCCTTCTTTCTGGTATTGCAGCAACTAGTCCATATTAGCACAGCATACAACATGGCTGGTCTAAAAATTTGTGTGTAAGTGTGTGTAAAAAGTTTTGATTTTCTGTTTATTAGTGGATATAGACACTTAATATTTCTGTTACATTTGGCTTAAATGCCTTCAATGTGATTTTTAAAAGTTAATTTTTAATCTTAGGACTTCTGCTAAATATCTAGACCAATTAATTGGAACCCTATTCATAGTGACAATATGTCTTTTATGAGGTTTCAAATAAGTAGCTCTCAGCTTATTATGTGGGAAAATTATAAGCTAAGTTTTGGAAGCATTCGGCGTAATTTGCCATTTTTGCAAGTAAGTGGAGAAAATATCCAAACTTTGTTGCAATCTACTGCAAATGACAGGAAGGCTTCGCCCATTGGCTGAGAGGCCTGTGTCATCTGCAAAGATTTTTGACACCCTTGTGGTAAATCAGGTAAGTTGGAAGTAAGAATGTTATAATGCCCCAGTATGCTGCCTTGGGGAACTGGTAACTATTTATTATATTATGGTCAATATTTTTGGATCAGTTTAATAAGGCACAGAGGAAAATTAAAATTCATCAATTTTACAATCAAACCTTCATGCCAAACACTGTCAAATGCTTTCTCTATATATCAAGAAGAGCAACTATAGTCGAATATCCTTCAGATTTGTTGAGTCAAATTAAATCTGTAACTCTTAATAGCTGATGAGTGGTTGAATGCCCATGGTGAAAACCAAATTGCTCATCAGCAAAAATAGAATTGTCATTAATATGTCATGTATGAGTCATCATTCTATTTAAAATAATCTTTTCAAAGAGTTTGCTTTTTGAAGAAAGCAAACTGATTGGGCGATAACTAGAAGCCTCAGCAGGATTTTTGTCCGCGGCTTCAAAATTGGAACAATTTTGGCGTTTTTCCATTTATCTGGGAAGTATGCCAATTGAAAACATTTGTTAAATAAATTAACCAAAAAGGATAAAGAGCTCTCAGGAAGTTTTTTGATAAGTATGTAGAAAATACCACCATCGCCATTATTCTCAAATTTGGTATTTCTCAGAATAGCGAAACGTTTTTTAAAATCATTTTGCCAATCTCGCCAAATAATCGCGAGTTCTTTGGTATTACCTTCGCCTCAAATTTTTAAGACGGATCAGTAGCTGAAGATCGTCGTCAATAATAATGGAGTTGAATTTAATTTCACATTTAGGAATTGCAATGCCTCTGGCTTCGACAATTAAATGTGTCAAAGATACGAGAGCATTATCAATATCACTTTTGGTATCGAGAGGAATCAAGATCAAAACCCCTATCGATATACGTTTTATATAGGGGAGACTGGATAGACTTGATCCCCTTTTCTGATTTCCGATGTATCACAGCCAAAAATAAATAAACATACGCGATTTCCACACAGACTCTCTAAGAAATATAGTATTTAACTTTACTGATGTATGACTGTCCTTAAATTATTGTTGTTATTGATATACAATCGATTTTTGGAGTGCTGTCAAAAATCGACTTTTAAAATATTCGGGGGAAATTGATCCCTCTCCAAGAACTTGTTTTGATAAAATTAGAAAGGTGCCCTAAGATTTTTTAAATATTTTTCCTTCAAAATACGCGGAATTTTCAAATTGCTATGCGTATACGTGAACGATTTTTGTTATTGAATTCGACAGCACATGCAATTTTAAAATTTGGGGGGACTTGATCCCCTATTTATGCTATCTACGCAATAATTATTCCTGACAACCCTTCATCAAATCTGTCAAATCTACAAAAAATTAGAACCCTGAAAATAGATTTATATTTTTTTGAATTTTTTCGCCTAATTTTTGTATGGGTGAATAATTCGGGATCAAGTGTCCCCATATTGAGCCAATTACTTCAAATCCAAATATCCCAAAACTTTGATGGAATGTTAACATTTTCATCAGTACAGATCATTAAGCATATTTATGGTCTTGTGCTGTGAAAAATCGAAAGCATTTGGTCATTGTTATAAAAAGTTGTTCAAATTTTGCTTAACCAATAAAAAAAATTTAGGAAGGTCAAAACATAAAAACCGCCCTGCAGAATAAATAAGGTTGTCAATCCAAAAAATAACTCACCACATAAAGGTCATTTATCTAGAGGATCTACACTAAAAAATACGGTGGAAGAAAACTACTTCAGTCCTCGATAAAACAGGGGGTGATCAAGTCTCCCCGGGGATCAAGTCTACTTACCTTTCCCGTATATCCCAATCAGCTCTTTGATAATTAAAAGTAGAGCTGATTTGGATTATCAATGACTTGTGATATTTCAAACGTCACAGGAAGGTTATCAGCATTAGCGTAACTAGCCGCGATGCCTAGAAAGGCTATAGCCCCTTCATCTTTTTTTTTTCTCAATTTTGAGGTTCTTTTCAACATTTTACCACCTCATTAAGTTATCTTAGTCGTAATGTGATAAATACGGTTCAGACACCTAAGGCAATTGCGAATCAATCACACTCATCCATATTCTATTTTCTCAAGCACGTGTTCTCTGTTGCAGCCCACAGAATCGAAGTGTAATCGTTTACCAGCCGATGATTGCTACAAACAACGAATCATGTTGATAGCGTATGCCTATTGCCCCTAAGTGACTAGTAACTACGCTACTAGTCAAAGAACAATATGTGACGGATCGTCTCGACGGAATCTCCAGAGATTTCGACGGGAATACTCCAAGCATACCCAAGGGAACCTCCGGGGATTCTGAAGGCAATCCACCAGGGTATCTGACAAGAAGCCACTCTTCGAGGGATTTCAAAGCAAATCGTCGAATAATTTCGAAGCAAATTGTCGAGGGATTCCGAAATCCGAAGTACATCGTCGAGGGAGTCCGAACTAAGGACTTCGAGGAATTTCAAAGCAAACCGTCGATGTATTCCTAAGCGAATCCTCGAATGATTCCAAAGCAATTCGTCGAGGGTTTTCGAAGTAAATCATTAGAAGAATTCCGATCATCGATTGATTCCGAAGCAAATCATTAAGGCAAAATGTCGAGAGTCTCCTAACCAAATATTCAAGGGATTCCGAAGCAAATCGTCGAAGTATTCTGAAACCAAACTTCAAGGAATTCCGAATTAAATCTCCGAACGATTCCGAAACCAATCTTCGAACGACTTCGGAGGAATTCTGAAGCAAATCAACGAGAGATTCTGAAGCAGATTCCCAAGGGTATTCATCAACGATACCGAAAGGAATCCAGTGTGAATTCTTCTGAATACCGGTTGGAATATTTTGATGATTCTGAAAGGAATTCTTTAGAGATTCAAATGGGATTTCTACTCGGAATCTGATGGGAACTCCTCGGATGCTGATGGAAATTGTGGAGCTTATCACGCTGCTATGCAAGTGGAAGTCTGTTTGAAAACTGCCAATCCAGTCCGTGATGGTTGATCCTCGGGTTGACCCTATGTCTTTGACTGCTGGCGAAGTGGCACGATTGCTTTGGTTGATATTTTGGTGGCATTCAGTTGCTGTCTATCAAGCTTACTTTGATGCTGTCAAATCAATTAGATATTGCCTTTTTATAATTAAAACATAGTGCAATTTCACTGCCACACAGGAATCTTTCTCAGAAACGAGAAACAAGCTCATTTGTCTTCCACTAATTTAATTATGATACGTTTGATATGGGAGATAACTCTCTTGTCTTCTAACTTTCAGAAATCCATTATGCTATATGCTGAAAATTTATATCACTGATAACTAACTTTTCAAATTCTTGGGGTGCTAGTTTTTATCTAGGGATGGATAAGACCACCCCTCCCCCTGTGTACGCCCATGGTTATCAGAGTCAATCACAGCATGAGTTACCAATTGGCCACACAGCTGACTTGAATCCGTTAAAACTAAATCAATTGTTGAAGGATTTCGACTGGAAGAAAAACAAGTTGATCCATTGGGATATTGTATATGTAGTATAATATCCCGCAGAACAATCTTCAAATAAAATTTTACCATTAGAATTGCTTTGAGCATTATTCCATGAACGGTGTTTGGCATTGAAGTCACCAACTATGAAAAATTTGAATTTGTTGCGAGTTGAAATTTGAAGATCAGCTCTCAACAAATTCCTTTGCTGCCCATTGCACTGAAAAGGCAAGTAGGCAGCAATAAAAGAGAATTGTCCAACATTGTTTGAACAGAAACTCCCCAAGGTTTCTCAAACTTAGGTTTCGAATGAAGAATATAGTTTATGTTTGATACGTCTATTATTGACAACGGCGGCCTCACAACAGGCGATCATTTCGGTAAATAAAATAATTTAGATCTCTTTTGATGAAGAGTCCATCAGGTTTTAAATATGTTTCAGTTATAATGACAATGTGCACATTATGACCTGAAGGGAATTTAAATAATTCATTTTCCTTGCCCTTTAAAGAGCGGCCATTCCAATTAAAATTTTCAAAAAAATATTTGGATTTGGATCCATTAAAACAAGTCCAATAACATTTTTTTAGCAAATTTGATACCAACCAGAATAGTTTCAGTTTTGGTATTTGCTCTGAACATCGCATCAATCATGTGATGCAATTGTTCAGTTAGAAAATTAAAATCGGAAGCAGACATGCTACCTGAATCGTCAGAACGAACGTAATTCTCCGTTGAAGAATGGGAAGGACTGTTCATTAAAGTAAGTGAACACCTTTTTATGATTTAATTGCATATTATTCGGCAACTCGGCCGTACGAAAACCATTTTTCTGTTAAATATCTTGGCTGTGCCCTCCTTAGCCGTGCGGTAAGACGCGCGGCTACAAAGCAAGACCATGCTGAGGGTGGCTGGGTTCGATTCCCGGTGCCGGTCTAGGCAATTTTCGGATTGGAAATTGTCTCGACTTCCCTGGGCATAAAAGTATCATCGTGCTAGTCTCATGATATACGAATGCAGAAATGGTAACTTGGCTTAGAAACCAAGCAGTTAATAACTGTGGAAGTGCTTAATGAACACTAAGCTGCGAGGCGGCTCTGTCCCAGTGTGGGGATGTAATGCCAATCAGAAGAAGAAGAAGAAGATCTTGGCTGTGCATATGCACAGCACATGTTTCGAAATGGACAAATTGATATGAAATTTGCGAAAAAGAATCCACGTGTCTTGGAAGGGCTCGAACCCTCAACCTCCTACTCTCTAGATAGGCGTGATAACCCCTACACAACAAGACCACTTAAAGGTCACGTTTGCAGAAAAGCCATCAGAATCCGAGTACCAACCTCCACCGCGGTTAGCTCTCTTTTTTGCAAATTGAATATCTTTTCGGATGCTTGATTTGTCCAATCTCCACATGTGCTTTACTGTTGTATACACGCTTAAAGTAAATTACACATCGCATGAATAATTTTCACACATGACGACGATGACACGAGAGAATAGCAATCTGTGTGAAAATTATGTGTAAGACATGCACAGTCGCTGTGTAATGTCTTTTATTATTTTAATATGTGTAAGAAACTTTGCTTCGAACTGTCAAGTCCATTTTGACTGCCATGATGGCGGTTGCGTCCGGCATGCACCGCAACGAAAATGACTTTTTCTGTGGATTTTCCTTATGTTTCGATACGATACAACTAAAGTGTGCGACTATAAACATCGCACTTTAGTTTGGTCATATCGAAACAAATGGGGACTCCTCTGAAATAGTATAAAAATGTTGCGATAATTTTCAATTTACATGAAAAAATATAATTGAGGTTAGGTCCGTTTTCCGACCGCTCTCTCACTGTGTGAAATGAACTCATCGGAAATCGTTCACCGTCAATTACACTAAAATGAGTAACATGGCAGTTACTCATAATATGTGTTGTTCCAGGTAAGCCCCTTTTTGTGTGTACGAAACACAAATTTGTGTGAATGACTTTAAGCGTGTATCCACAGTCAAGCGAGAGCACATTGTTTATTAAACGAGAGGATCGCACTCCATGCCCCCAACAACGGGCTGGGCGGACTGATATAGAATGCGAATCAATCGCACTCTGCTGTGGCTTTAAGTGGTCTTGTTGTGTAGGGGTGTGCTGTGCATATGCACAGTCAAGATATTTAACAAAAAAAACCTTTTTATGAATGGTTTAATGTTAAAACTTAACGAAAAATTGGTAATTTTCGCTCTGTGTGTAAAGACATTGTTTATTTTTGCAGCACTGAACAATTTGGAAAAACCTTAGAAATTCCGAACTCGCAGATCAATTCTGCACAAATGGTATGGGCCTTTTCACGAGACGTTTTTGACAATTCACAGTTCAATTGACAGTTCTTCTATGAAAGTGACAGCTTCGGACTTGCAGGCCTGTTCAGCGGTTGTAAACAAGTGCAGTCTCGGCAGTGTCACATGAAAAGGCCTATACAGTGCATTTTGATGGACGACGAGATATACGTCAAATTGGACACCAGTACACTTCCAGGGCCAGGGCCTGAAGACGTGCGATATATCCGAACCTAAAAAATTGGGGAAAAGGTTTTGGCATGCCAAGCAATTTGCTCCTATTACTTGACGAGTTCCCCGTATTTCACAAACAACGGTGAAAATTAAAGAAAATAATGTATCAAAAAACGAGTTCTAACCTTCTACCGAAAGCATAGGGGAGACTGGGTAGACTTGATCCCCTTTTCTGATTTCCGATGTATCACAATCAAAAATAAATAAATATACGCGATTTCCACACAGACTCTCTAAGAAATATAGTATTTAACTTTACTGATGTATGACTGTCCTTAAATTATTGTTGTTATTGATACACAATAGATTTTTTGGAGTGCTGTCAAAAATCGACTTTGAAAATATTCGGGGGAAATTGATCCCTCTCCAAGAAGATGCTGGGTCATTAGGCCGATGGCCGTTAGGCCGAAGGTCATTAGGTCGAAGGCCATTAGGCCGAATGGTCATTAGGCCGAACGGTCATTAGGCCGAATGGCTATTAGGCTGAATGAGAACTGGGGAGTGAGAAGTGAGTAGTGCGCAGTGAGGAAGAAGTAGAAAGGAAGAAGGAAAAAGGAGGAAGAAGTAAGAAGGAAGAAGGGAGAAGGAAGAAGGAAGAAGGAAGAAGGAAGAAGGAAGAAGGAAACAGGAAGAAGGAAAACGGAAGAAGGAAGAAGAAAGAAGGATGAAGGAATAAGGAAAAAGAAAGAAGGAAGAAGAAAGAAGAAAGAAGAAAGAAGAAGGAAGAAGAAAGAAGGAAGAAGGAAGAAGAAATAAGGAAGAAGGAAGAAGGAAGAAGCAAGAAGGAAGAAGGAAGAAGCAAGAAGGAAGAAGGAAAAAAGAAGGAAGAAGGAAGAAGGAAAAAGGAAGAAGGAAAACGGAAGAAGGAAGAAGAAAAAATGAAGAGGAAAGAAGGAAGAAGAACCAAGAAAAAAGAAGGAAGAAGGAAGACGGGAGAAGAAAGAAGGAAGAAGGAAGAAGGAAGAAGAAGGAAGAAAGGAGAAGGAAGAAGGAAGAAGGAAGAAGAAATAAGTAAGAAGAAGAAAGGAAGAAGAAAAAAGGAAGAAGAAAGAAGGAAAAGAAAGAAGAAATAAGGAAGAAGAAGAAAGGAAGAAGGAAGAAGCGAGAAGGAAGAAGGCAGAAGGAAGAAGGAAGAAGGAAGAAGGAAAACGGAAGAAGGAAGAAGAAAGAAGGAAGAAGAAAGAAGTAAGAAGGAAAAAGGAAGAAGGAAGAAGGAAAAAAGGAAGAAGGAAGAAGGAAAAAGGAAGAAGGAAGAAGGAAAACGGAAGAGGGAAGAAGGAAGAAGAAAGAAGGAACAAGGAAGAGGGAAGAAGGAAGAAGGAAGAAGGAAGAAGAAAGAAGGAAGAAGGAAGAAGGAAGAAAGAAGGATGATGGAAGGAGGAAGAAGGAAGAAGAAACAAAGAAAAAGGAAGTAGGCAGAAGTAAGAAGAAGGAAGAAGGAAGGAAGAAGGAAGAAAAAAGGAAGATAGAAGGAAGAAGGAAGAAAACGGAAGGAAGAAGAAATAATAAAAACCCAGATTAATCCACCTAGCAGTGATGGAGCCTTTCTCGTGAGTTATAAAAATAGTATTTTGGCCATAACTTTTGAGCCCATAGTCCGATATGACCAATTTTCAATAGGAAACAATGGGACAGGATTCCGCGTCGGTCCGCAAGCAAATCGGTTAAAGATAATTGCCTAAAAAATGAGTGAGAAATTTTCACGCGCCCGTTTTTGGTATAAAAAAAATTGTATTTTGGCCATAACTTCTGAGCCCATAGTCCGATCCGGCCAATTTTCAATAGGAAACAATGGGACAGTACTATGCGTCGAATGTAACTTGTTGCGAGCAAATCGGTAAAGGATAAGTGCCTGAAAAATGAGTGACATTTTTTCATAGTTTTGCACACACACACACACACACACACAGTTCGGTGCATGACCGTCGAGGGATCGAGACTACGTTGCAGTGGAGCAGTGGATTAGCCAGCCAGTCAGCGAACTAGCCTAAGCTAGGGGCCGGAATTTTAGAAGAAGTGCATGAGCACAGCCCCCCCCGAAGTAGTCGCAGCATCCCGTGGTCCCGGGGGGATCGAGGCAAGGAAGATAAGGGACCCGGTTTATCCGGGAGGCACATTTTTAGCAGGTCGGGAGGAGCCCATCCCTGTTCGCCTTCGAGCATAGTGTGGATGCTCGAGGTGTCTGTCGCGCAGATTTTTGATGGCCTTTAACCCTTGTAAAAAAAAACACACACACACACACACACACAGACATCACCTCAATTCGTCGAGCTGAGTCGATCGGTATATAACACTATGGGTCTCCGGGCCTCCTATAAAAAGTTCACTTTCGGAGCGAACATATAGCCTTTACGTATACTTTGTATACGAGAAAGGCAAAAAGAAGGAGGAAGAAAGAAGGTAGAAGGAAGAGAGAAGCAGGAAGAAGAAAGAAGGAAAAAAGAAGATGGAAGTAGAAATAAGGAAGAAGGAAGAAAGAAAAAGGAAGATGCAAGGAGGGAGAAGGAAGAAGGGGTAAGGGGAAGAAAGAATTTCTCATTTCTTCTTGCTTCTTTTTGCTAATTCGGCCTAATGGCCATTCGGCCTAATGACCATTCGGCCTAATGTCCATTCGGCCTAATGACCTTCGGCCAAATGGCCTGACACCCTCCAAGAACTTGCTTTGATAAAATTAGAAAGGTGCCCTCAGATTTTTTTAAATATTTTCCCTTCAAAATACGCGGAATTATCGAATGGACCAATCAATAAGCAAAAACTGCCGCCATGAAATGAACAGATTGCGCCACCGTAGACATGTTCTGTCAAACACACATGAATAGAAATATGCATAGAGTAGAGTGGGGCAAGAGTATGCACTTAGTTTTCAATCGATCATGTGGCCCTTATGAAGCAAGCTTCTGCATATCAAATCAGTGTCGATGATTCATATACTCTTCCTTTATGTTACCCAGTGGAAAAAATATTGAAATTATTGAGTTTAGTTTTAGTAGAACCCTTATTGCAAGACAAGTGAAAACGCACTCTTACCCCACCGGTGGGGTAAAAGTGCGCATCAGGTAAGGTAATAGTACGCATTTATCCAATCATGTGCTTTGAGTATATATTAACACAAATAAGAGTTAATAACATTTAATTGATGTTTAATGAGCATATATTAGGGAATGTTTAAAGATTACGTAACTCTTAAAGGGGAGGGGTCCTAAAATGTGCATTTTCATTCGAAAAACCATTGTTTTTTTTATATATACAAAAAACTACAGAGGTAAAAATATATATCAGGTTTCGTGTGGCGTATACAAATGCATTTTCCTTAAAGAAAGTCCACCAATCACGTAACGTAAAATTTGGCAATTTCATCACCCCTCCCCCCTATCTTACACTATTTGTATGAAACCTCTAAAAATTATATGGATCGTCACGCATCTCGCAACCCCTCCCAGCTAAACGTTGCGTAATTTATGAATGTTTCTATTGATTAAATGAAATTATCATTTAGATGAAATTGTGTTTTCGTACTATGTTCAGGTGTACAACAAGTCCTAATACAATTTCATTGTTTCGCTTCAGTGCTTTGTTCGCTAAGTCCTTTTTAACACCGAATTACTTCAACTTATCCTAAAAACTTGTGATAACTTCGAATTCTGTCCCTTTTTTCTTAGTTGTTGATCTTTACGCTTTGGAAGAAGTCTTATTACGGCCGGAGATACGGGTTTGACATCATAAATTGAAGATTCATATGCGTACTCTTGCCCCACCGATTCCTGCGTACTTTTACCCCACAGTCCCAAAAATTATTCAAGTAATGGTTTTGACTTCTTGGAAAACCAACCGGATTGGTGTTCTGTACCATAAAGTACTCTATACAATAGGTTATCGAAATGGTATAATGTTCACCTGATTGAACGTATATATGGTAATGAAATACTAGTTGCGGAAATCCAATTATTTTTAGCAAAATGACCAAAAAGTTATCTAACTCCATATCTCTCTTGTTGTTTATTCAAATCGTTTACAATTACACATGATAAAAGTTGGCCAGAATACCTGTCAAACTGATGCAGTGTTGCTAGTTTATCTTTTTTTATTACTTCAAAAAATCGAAAACGTACTCTTACCCCACGCGCACTCTTGCCCCACTCTACTCTATACAGTGCCGCCGTTGTTTTGATGCGGTGAGTGCAAAATGAGTTACCTTGATTGATCCATTGCTGTGCGTATACATGAACGATTTTTTTTTAATGAATTCGATAGCACATGCAATTTTAAAATTTGGGGAGACTTGATCCCCTTTCTATGAGATCTACGCAATAAATCATTTTTCCTGCCAACCCTTCATCAAATCCGTCAAATCTACAAAAAATTAGAAGCCTAAAAACAGGGGGTGAAGTCTTCCCGAAGATCAAGTCTACCCACCTTCCCCTACGGATCTTCTACAGTTTTGGCCGGATCTGGCATCGGCTCACTACGCTTCTGCTACGTTGGAGATGCTGAAGAAGGAAAAGGTCGATTTTGTAGAAAAAAATGCTAAAATCCACCAAACTGTCCTGAACTGCGTCCTATCGAAAAATACTGGGCAATAATTACGCGGCATGTTAAGGTAGATGGAAGAGAAGCAAGCTCTGTTGACTGCTTCAAGAAAATTTGGTCTGTGGCACAATTGAAAGTTACGGAAGAAGTTGTGCAGCATCTAATGGGAGGTGTCAAGAGAAAAGTCCGAACATTCTTCAGAAAAGAGAAGTAAAATATTCAAAATCACGTGAATTCGTTCATATGTATGTTGATTGTCATTTATATAAAGCAACCATATGAATTTGTTCCAAAATAAACATGTTCCTTTGAAAAATAGGTGTCCACTTCCTTTAATGAACAGTCCTTATGAAAATCGTTCATCGTTCAAATTTTCAGAAACGAAATTTTGCCTGCCTGCAGCTTGCATAGGTAGGTATGTTTGAAAAATTTGAATTCGGCGAACTGTTCGTTACCCGGTGAGAGCAAAGGGTAGGGTATGAGGGTAGGAGCAAAATTTTTGTTCGTTGATTGTGGTGGGTATGAATTGTTCGACCGGCAAATGATTACGGATTTTGAGCGTTTGTAATATGTTTACCCGTCGAATCAGGGGTCCTATTAAAATTTCCCGTCATCAATTTTGCATGGAAATTCAAAACTTTTGACGTAGGACTTACGTCTCTCTTTACTATACCGGGTGTCATTTCAAAATATTCAAACCGACCGCGTTACGCTGTGTTGAAAGATTTTAAACGTTAATAGCGTTCGTCTCCGTGGACGAATTTCTGCGGTAAGCCCCTCAAGCGACAGATTTCAAGTATGCCTTCCATGTCCATGCTTGATAAGACCCGAAAAACTTGTTTCAATAGGCATGAAACTGTTTTCAATGAAAAACATTGAGATCAAGGGAACCTATAAATATGGGTACCTCTTCTTGCATCATTCCATTATCACCTTCTCATTGGTGCAGACACCAGCGAATCATTCCCTGTGTCGCATCGGACCGAGTCAGACGCATTTAGTTTGGATCTCTCACGCGAACTCGATCAAGTGCTTTTTTACGTTGCCAAATAAACGGCACCGAAGTTTCGCAAGGTGAATTCCTGGCGACCAGAAGGAAGCGGGCTGTAATTGGTAAATTACCAACCGGTAATCATTACAGCGTCGTGAATATCAGCATTCGGATAGAGCATAATCCATCTCCGTACGACGACGTTCGTAGACACCTACAAAGGCAGCAACAAAACGGCTAAGTACCTATTCGCTTTGTATTGTTTGCATGCGGTGGAGTTGGGTACACTTTTTCTCGATAGAAAGAATCGGACAGTGCAGAAAGAGTGGGCATTAGCCTGGTCCAAAAAATATTTTTCTTAAATAAATTTATTTAAGTTTTTTTATCTTTGATACATGGACGAAGTGAGTGGAGGCGAAACGCCACCCAAAGACAATGTCGTTCACACGCGATTTTACCAGGCCACATCACCTGGTCCTGGGTTGTTTACTTTCGGCAGAAAGTGAAAAGTATTGATTTTTAGGAATCAAACGTGACTTGACGCGTCGTTTTCCGAAAACTGATTTTCATCAGATCAATCGGAACAAACTACGTGTAACCGCAGCTACATTCCAGGATGCAAATGCTATCGCAAAAGACCAGAACTATAATGTGGAATATTTGGTTTATGTCCCCTCGCGGGAGGTTGAGATTGAAGGCGTAATTAACGCAGCGAGCCTGACTTGCAAGGATGTACTTGCAGGAAAAGGCCGTTTAAAGAATGCCCTGCAATCTACCGTGGATATTCTGGACTGCAAGGAATTGCATTCAGCAGCCATGGTAGATGGTAAAAAGTATATTCGAAGTCAGGTTCGCTACGAGTAACGTTTGCCGGTTCGATACTCCCAAAATATGTAGATATCGAAAATATGTTGTTTCCGGTGCGTCTTTTGTACCCAGAGTTTTCAATTGTACCAACTGCAAACAGTTGGGGCACACTGCCGAGTTTTGCGACAACAAGCCCCGTTGTGGCAAATGTTTTGAAAAGCATAGGGAGGAGTCCTGCCAACAACAAGTTACAAAGTGCGCTTATTGTGGCATGGACCTCCCCATGGTTTGCAAGAATGCCAGTGTACAAAAAGCGCACCCAAAAGTTAAGCGCTCGTTGGTACAGCGCTCTAAGCAGTCATATGCAGAAATGGTGAAGTCGCAAGACACATCCGCAACTGCCAACGCAACGGCTGCTATTTCAGCTGCCGTTCAAGTAAGTGATTTTATGATGTCATTTCCATAGACGAATCGGACTCTGACGTAGCCGATATGGATGATTCTGCGGAGGTACACGTACCCGAAAAGAGGAAGAAACTGTCTTCCCAGGGATTGCGCCGTAAGAAACAAAAAATCATCCCTAGAAGCTTGCCTAAATCTGATGGTAATGGGGGATTATTTAAAATTCCGAAGCAACCTGTCTATACTGCTCCTTTTGACCCATGTTGCAGTAAGACATTCCCGCCATTGCCTAAAACTGATGTTACAAAGAAACATCAGTCAAGGAATATCTCTGAGCAGAAAACTGCTACTCGTACTTCCAAGAAAAGAATCTCGTCCAAGCGAGGATTGATATCCTTTAAGGACCTTGTGGATCGTATTTTGAACTTATTCAATATTCCGAATTCATTGAGGCCAATCATTGACCTCTTTATTCCAACAGTTGAAAGTTATCTGAAGCAATTGACTGTTTCATGGCCCCTTCTTGCAGGACTTGTATCTTTCGATGGATAATACGGCCATACAAGATACAACCACTGTGCTGCAGTGGAACTGTCACAGTCTGAAACATAAATTGGACGTGTTTAAGTTTTTAATTCGCAACTCCGATTGCGATATATTTGCACTCTGTGAAACATGGCTCTCTTCTGAAGATGAAATCAACTTCCACGATTTTAACATTATTCGCCAAGATCGGAATGATCATTATGGTGGCGTTCTTTTGGGAATCAAAAAATGTCACACTTTCTACAGAATTCCCATTCCGACTGTTAATGGTTTAGAGATCGTCGCTTGCCAAGTAAATGTAAGGAATAAAAACCTTTGCATAGCTTCAGTGTATATTCCCTAAAATGCCTCACTTAATCGTCGGCATCTTTGGAGCGCAGTCTCTCTTTTATCATCCCCAGTTTTAATACTGGGTGATATGAATGCACATGGTATTGCATGGGGCGAAACTAGAGACGATAACAGAGCGCCTATTTTCTATGATTTGTGCGACGATTTCAACTTGAATATTTTGAACACAGGCGAAGTAACTCGAATAGGACCTCAAGGTCAGGAAAGTCGAATAGATCTGTCTTTATGCTCTAATTCACTATCATTAGATTGCACGTGGAAGGTAATCCAAGATCCCCATGGTAGTGACCACATGCCGATAGTCACCACAATCAAAAGCGGCTATCAACGATCAGTGCCAGTTAATGTTCCTTTCGACCTCACGAAAAACATTGACTGGCAAAAATTTGCATCGGCGGTAAAAATAGGTATTGAATCAACTGATATTCTTCCTCCACTGGATGAGTATCGAGTCCTTACCGAATTGATTCATAAAAGCGCACTAGAAGCTCAGAAACGACGCGTTCCAAGTACATCTGTCATAAGAAGACCAGCCACTCCTGGATGGGATGATGAATGCACTAAGTTGTATTCCGAGAAATCTGATGCCTTCAAGGCTTTCCGTAAACACGGAAGGTCTGAGCTTTTCGAAGAGTATTTGAGGCTTGAAAGAAAGCTCAAAAATCTTCTCAAGGCTAAAAAACGTAGCTACTGGCGACGTTTTGTTGAGGACTATTACGAGAAACCTCAATGACAACACTTTGGAAAACGGCCCGCAACATGCGGAACCGCATTTCCACCAATGAGAGTGAAGAATACTCCAATCGATGGATATTCAACTTCGCAAAAAGGTCTGCCCAGATTCCGTACCAGCAGAACCGCTATTTCGAGAATCAGTCACTGATCCCGGTTCTTTGGGTGGACCATTCTCAATGCTGGAACTTTCTATGTCTCTTCTTTCATCAAAAAACCCTTCTCCGGGAGGCGATAAAATCAAATTCAATCTTCTTAAAACCTCCCAGATATCGCTAAAGACGATTACTTGACCTGTACAACTGTTTCATGGAGTACAACATTGTGCCCCCAGAATGGCGCCAGGTCAAAGTAATAGCTATTCAAAAGCCTGGGAAACCAGCGTCTAATCACAATTCATACCGACCGATCGCCATGCTATCGTGCATGAGGAAATTATTGGAGAAAATGATCCTTTCAAGAATTGACCATTGGGTCGAGCAAAATGCATTACTGTCAAATACTCAATTCGGTTTTCGAAAAGGTAAAGGAACAAATGACTGTCTAGCGTTGCTCTCTTCAGATATACAGCTGGCCTATGCGCACAAGGAGCAACTGGCTTCAGTTTTCTTGGATATTAAGGGCGCTTTTGATTCTGTTTCCATAGAAGTACTGTCGGAAAAATTTGTACAGTAGTGGATTACCCGTTATTTTGAATAATTTCTTGTACAATTTGTTGTCAGTAAAACATATGAACTTTACTCTCGGCACTCTGACAACTTCCAGAAATAGCTACATGGGCCTTCCCAAGGTTCATGCTTAAGTCCTTGTTTTACAATTTCTATGTTAAAGATATTGACAATTGTTTGGAAGGACAATGCACTCTTAGACAACTTGCAGATGATGCCGTGATCTCCCTAAGAGGTTCATGTGCAAATGTCCTGCAAAGACTATTGCAAAATTCCTAAATAACCTGACTGTTTGGGCCAGACATTTAGGGATCGAGTTCTCTCCGCAAAAACTCAATTGGTAGTGTTTACTAAGAAGCGGTACCCAGCTCAACTGAAACTAAAGCTGTTGAAAGATGACATAAACCAATCTTTATCTTCTAAATACCTTGGGGAAAACCCATATTGATTATTTGTTAGAGAAATGCCGAAAAAGGATCAATTTTCTCCGTTCTATCTCTGGAACTTGGTGGGGCGCTCACCCGGAAGACCTCATCAAACTATATAAAACGACTATTCTCTCTGTTTTAGAGTATGGCTCTTTCTGCTTCCTCTCAGCAGCTGATTGCCACCTGATCAAATTGGAACGAATTCAATATCGCTGTTTGCGTATTGCTCTTGGCTGTATGCATTCAACGCATAACATGAGCCTGGAGGTGCTTGCTGGAGTCACTCCTTTAAAGCACCGCTACTGGGAACTCTCACTTAGAATACTGATCAAATGTGGAACAAGTAACACACTTGTATTAGAAAACTTCGATAATATGCTTGAACTGGCTCATCGTTCAAGATACCTGCGAGTCTATCTCAACTACATATCGACAGATCTCTGTCTTCCATGTTATAATCCACCTCGAGTTCTCTTCGTCAACGACAGTTCCTCAATTGAATACGATCTGTCCATGAAACATGCTATTCAAGGAATACCAGATCATCTTCGACAAATATCTATTCCTTCCATTTTTTCTGAAAAATACGAACATGTCAATTGCAATAACAGATATTTCACTGATGGTTCTCGCATTAACGGATCCACTGGCTTCGGTGTTTTCAACGTAAATTCAACCACCTTCCGAAAACTTCAAGAACCGTGTTCGGTTTATGTTGCTGAGCTGGCAGCAATTAATTTCGCTTTGGGGATAATTTCCGATCAGCCCGTAGACCATTATTTCATCTTCTCGGATAGTCTTAGTTCTATCGAGGCACTCCGGTCGATGAAACCTGTTAAGCACGCATCTTACTTTCTTACAACTATAAGAGAGCAGATGCGTGATTTGGTCGAAAGATCATTCAAGATTACCTTTGTATGGGTCCCATCCCATTGCCTAATCTATGGCAATGAGAAGGCGGACTCGCTAGCAAAGGTGGGCGCACAGGAAGGTGAAGTTTATGATAGACAAATCTCGAATAACGAGTTTTTCCCATTAGTCCGTCAGAGTACTCTTCAAAATTGGCAAATGATTTGGTCACACAATGAACTTGGACGGTGGCTATTTTCCATAGTTCCTAAAGTTTCTGCGCGAGCGTGGTTCAGAGGTGAGGACTTAAGTCGAGGCTTCATTCGCACGATGTCGAGGCTTATGTCCAATCACTATTCACTAAACACACATCTCTACAGAATAAACCTGGTCGATAGCAACCTATGTAGGTGCGGAGCCGGTTACGATGACATCGATCACGTAGTTTGGTATTGCTCGGAAAATGACGCCTCCAGAGAGCAACTATTGGATACCCTTGTGGCCGGAGGTAAACAACCTTCCGGGATATAAAGGTGTTTTGGGAGATCGCGATGTGATATATATGCAGGCCATCTATGCCTTCCTTTGCTTGGCTGACATCAAAGTTTAATGCCTATATTCCTCTTTCTCAGTTGTTTTTCTTGGCCGATTCTGTTTCTCTGTACCATGTACACCGAAGCTCTGGCCATCCGGAAGATGCTCCCTGACGAACCAAAATCGAGCACGACGCCACGCAAAATCGTTTTCAACGTTCAACGTCAAACGCCCGGATGAGCAGCTGAAATAACCTAAACCCAAATCCCTACCCCGTCCGTCCTGTATTAAGTTTTTTAACCTTGAGTCGCCACGAGTATTATGGTCCATGTTCCTTCCCAACTAGCTGTTAAAATAAGATGATATACCATGTGAAAAATATCATACTTGAGAATTGCGGCACCGCAAAGTGTCACACATGACTGAGCCTACCAAATAAATGAACTGGTAAAAAAAAAAAAAAAAAAGACACCAGCGAATGAGCAGCCGCTGGGTCTGCCGAGAAGCCATAAAATAGCGCAACGCGATTTTTTCCTTTCATTCTGACCGGGACAAGCGAAGCAACCGCATCATCGATTGAACAGCACTCACACCTTTTAGCAGGGAATGAAGTCTGCACCGACCGCTTTTTCGGCTCGACACCATCGAAGCGTCAATCATCAGCCGAAACCTAGTCAGTACATCAGCAGTCCACCCTACAGACCCGACAAAGCAGCAATGCTGAGCAGATACCGGCAGCAGCAGCAGAGTAGAGTCGAGACCGGCCGGCATCGGTGCTGAGCCGAGACAGGCTGAAGAAAAGCCACATGATGCAGCATGTATGGCCAAAAATCAAACGGTTCTTCAGAGAGCCAATAATAGAGATCAATATCAATGCTTTCAATACCCTTTGGGATAGAAAATGTACTTGGGTGCCAAATCCAATATTCTAGAGATAAAATTTTATGCATGATTTTCATAAATAGCGTCAAAACTAACAGTGGATAATTTTTCTGATTTAACCGCGAAGTGGACGAAGGACTTCGCTTGACCATGCCTTTAAAGATTCATAAGATGTCCAAATCTCTCACAAAATCTTATTTGGATAAAAAAAAACACCGATAACAGCTCAAACATTAATAAACTATCAATCGATTTTTCATCAAATGTTGGATTTTTTGGCATTAATAAAAAAAATATGTAGATAAACATTGTTTGATACTGACCGCACACAAAGCGAACGTGACTGAATGATCGTCCCGTGTTACCAATTCTAAATCTTATCACCCGAAATCCCATGTCCGGGTGTTTCCTTCCTTCTACTACTAACAATGTTGTCTCAGAAAAGAACACGTACTTCCCACCTGAACTGCAATTCTAAGCTCGCTTGCCCGGCTTTTTGGCCTGTATCTAGCGAAAAGTCCCGTTAGGAAATAGACGCCAGCAGCGAGCAACAAGCGTAAAAAAGAAGAAGCCCTTCTCGAACGCGTTGATGATGATGACGCTTTAGCTGACAAAGAAGCGGGATACAAGACACTAGCTGATTGGCCCACCAATTGGGAAGCAGAGAAGATTCAAAATAAGGTATAAAAGAAAAGTGCATTCGCTCGCAGAGCATTCAGTCTTTTTTATACCATCACTAGAAATTCGCGGTTATTTGAAAAGATCGTTTTCTTACTTTTTACGTTACCGAAGCAAACAGCCTTTTTCAAGGCTCTAAGAGTTAAAAATAATGTTCTCCTTCAGTCGCTATCGCATTTGGATTAGAAGGCTCTTCAGTGGAAGGGCTGAGAAACAGTCTACATCCCCTGCTGAGCCAACATGGGGTTTATTTCGGGCAGTCCTACAGTGGGGATGGGGCACTGTCGAGGCTAATATTTCGTGACCGGACAGATACTTCCTGAATTTTTTTGATGATTCTTGTTCGAGGTAGATTTGATTTCTGTGTCGGTTTGATGAGAAGATTTTGCCAAGGAATGGTATGCAACGCCGATTATTTATCCAAAATAGTTGATGTGAGAAATTTGGACATATTATGTATCTTAAAGGCATGGTCAAGTCAAGTCCTACGTCCACTTAGCGGTTATGTCACATACATTACCCACTGTTCGTTTTTTGCGTGAAGGGCATTGCCAGAAATTTAATTTGTGATTGCCCCCACAATTGGTAAATTTAAATTTATTGGAATTGCATTGGAATTGCTTGACCATGCCTTTAAAGATTCATAAGATGTCCAAATCTCTCACAAAATCTTATTTGGATAAAAAAAAACACCGATAACAGCTCAAACATTAATAAACTATCAATCGATTTTTCATCAAATGTTGGATTTGTTGGCAGTGAGAGAAAAGATGTAGATAAACATTGGTTGATACTGACCGCACACAAAGCGAACGTGACTGAATGATCGTCCCGTGTTACCAATTCTAAATCTTATCACCCGAAATCCCATGTCCGGGTGTTTCCTTCCTTCTACTACTAACAATGTTGTCTCAGAAAAGAACACGTACTTCCCACCTGAACTGCAATTCTAAGCTCGCTTGCCCGGCTTTTTGGCCTGTATCTAGCGAAAAGTCCCGTTAGGAAATAGACGCCAGCAGCGAGCAACAAGCGTAAAAAAGAAGAAGCCCTTCTCGAACGCGTTGATGATGATGACGCTTTAGCTGACAAAGAAGCGGGATACAAGACACTAGCTGATTGGCCCACCAATTGGGAAGCAGAGAAGATTCAAAATAAGGTATAAAAGAAAAGTGCATTCGCTCGCAGAGCATTCAGTCTTTTTTATACCATCACTAGAAATTCGCGGTTATTTGAAAAGATCGTTTTCTTACTTTTTACGTTACCGAAGCAAACAGCCTTTTTCAAGGCTCTAAGAGTTAAAAATAATGTTCTCCTTCAGTCGCTATCGCACGGATTAGAAGGCTCTTCAGTGGAAGGGCTGAGAAACAGTCTACATCCCCTGCTGAGCCAACTTGTGGTTTATTTCAGGCAGTCCTTCAGTGGGAAGGCTGCCACTGTCGAGGCTAATATTTCGTGACCGGACAGATACTTCCTGAATTTTTTTTTGATGATTCTTGTTCGAGGTAGATTTGATTTCTGTGTCGGTTTGATGAGAAGATTTTGCCAAGGAATGGTATGCAACGCCGATTATTTATCCAAAATAGTTGATGTGAGAAATTTGGACATATTATGTATCTTAAAGGCATGGTCAAGTCAAGTCCTACGTCCACTTAGCGGTTATGTCACATACATTACCCACTGTTCGTTTTTTGCGTGAAGGGCATTGCCAGAAATTTAATTTGTGATTGCCCCCACAATTGGTAAATTTAAATTTATTGGAATTGCAGGACAGGCGTCCTTGGCGTGAAAGGTACCACCAAAAATCATGCATTTAGCATCCATGAGGCAATGTTTAGTTCCGTGACCCCACTTTGGCACTTACGGCACTGAGTGGGGTTTTGAAAATTTCCCCCAGGCCTGCGGAAATGTTTCCATGTAACACGGACATGGGACATAATGCAGGCCTTTTCCAAACTTTTCCGTGACGTGAGCTTCTAAGAGGTTTTTTTTCCAGAACGGTGTCCTTGCAGGATTTCCACCGCTTGTCGGAATTTTACTTCCGCAAATGTGTCCAACGTAAAACGTAGGCACGCGTCCAAGCAAAGATCGTAACGGGATCAGTGGGTACAAATAGCGCTGAAAAGGACTGTTGAAATTAAAATAGCTTCGGATAGTATTAAAAACTTTCTTCAGCAAAGAGAAAAAAGAACCGCACAGCACGAAACCACAATGTAATCTGGTTCAAAATTAATATTTATTCGCTTACCTTTCCACGAGGAGGTAATGCATAGGAAGCCACCTTCCCATGAATTACCTCCTCAATAACCCAACTGTTCCTTTCCCGTGGCGCTCACGGAGATGCAGAAGATTCCTCGGTCTATTGTAGCAATGAGTGTCGAACTATTTCCTCTCCTAATCCTAAATTTTCTGTAACCGGCATCGTCATTGGTTTTGAATTATTGAAACTCCAAATCATGTACAGTGAGAATAGCTTTTTAATCCCAAGAAGACTATTCAATTGGTAAGCTGTGCTAAACTAAGCTAAGCTAATTCTTTTTTGTTTATGAAAATTTACAATTTTTTAGGGGAATTACATAAACAAATATCAAATTGCTTCTGCCCTTGTCTTTAGTAAGTCGAGTCAAGTACGAGAAATGAAATTGAATGGAACACTTCTAACTCGTCTTATATGACATGTGACGGATGCTGTTTGTTCCAATTTCGACCCTCCAACTGCTAAAAACTGCTTGAAAAAGTTGTTTTCTATACGCATACTATTGGTCGCAAACACGTTTCCTAAATCCTAATAACACCAAGCGGTACCATCGATTATCTTCGACGGCACACACATTGAAAGTGAATCCTTTGTGCATTAACACTCCATATCATATCAAACAGATAGCTATTTCTGATCTGACTCAAGTAGACATCCTCGCGACTTATTGTTCGGAGGCAGGAAGTTCTCGTGAGAGTTGTAGCAGCCTTTTTTTATATTCTCGCGTAACAGGTTTAGGTTCGCTTGGCGCTCGCTCAAGTGCCGTTGGGTACAGCAGGTGACGCGCGCGCGGTAATTTAATGGACCAGCCCGCGTGGCGCACGAGAGATCTACGCGATTCAGTAGAAAAAAATACAAACAATCCCGCGCGCGCGTTTACTCGATCTTTCGCGCATTCTCCCCTCGGCAGGTGCTGTTCTGTGTACGATTAAGTGTAATCAAGTGAATGGAGGCGAAGCACCGTGGCCAAACATTGGACCAAATTCGGAAGAAATCAGTAACTATGTGTTAATTTTTAAATCATTTACTTAGAACGTGCTGGGCTCAATCCTAGATGACCATTATTACAGGTATCGAACCGATATTCAATTGACTTTTAAAATTGTTGCGTGTCATCCATGGTGGAGTGCAGATAAAAGGCAATTACAACGAAATTCCATACGCGAGGAGGAGACGACTACGATAGTCAGAATGTCAAACAACCGCGCCCGGTGAAAGTATATAATTTTAGGTTAATGATTCGCAGTTAGTGCAAGGAGATGGAACGATCAGTTGAAAGAAGATGTGCATGTCCTCGGAAAAATGTGTTATTGGCAAATCTGCTATGGACTGAGAGTACCATGCACATAAGGTAATTTGATATAATTTGAAGGCAAATCAATAAACCTAACCGTAAGAAAAAAGTACCTCACTCAATTCGAGAATTCAGTATGGTATCCCAAAACTACGTTATTTTTTCTTAAGATTATGTTAAATTTACTGGCATTTGTTTAAAATATACTTAAAGTTAGTTGGTAAACACGATTCTATTTATTGTTTTCTAATTGAATAGCGGTCAATAAACGAGTATAGCAAAGAAAATCTAAATAAATAAAATTTGAACCGATTCCCGGCCACTGCGAGCGAAGCGATTGACGATCGTTCACACAGTTGGTCAGCACACAATCGCCACTCGTATCAAATTAAATCATGGGGGTATTCCTCGATTGGTACTTCCACATGGACGGTCGACCGCACGCTCGTACCGTAATCAGGGGGTGAGATTTGAGCAGTTGTAGATCGGTTCTCATGTAAAGGGTAGAACATGCACTACGGCTGATCTCTCAGGGGGTTGCTGCCCGAAGCGGCGTTCGCACTCGGGTTTATATATAAGCGCGCCCCGTCGCTGCGGCAGGCTTAGTTTGAATCCGATTACTTCAAACAAGACCAGCCCAATAAGCCACCGAACGGCTCTAGGTGCTTCTTGTTCTCCGAGGAAGCATTTCAGTTCAGTTTCGTTCCACTAGTCACCAGTTTGTTGCAGTTGTCTTAGCATTCTTTACTAACGCGCGAAAAGTGCCTCGAAAGTGTGACAGTGTCAGAGTGCCAAAAATGCCAGCTAACGGAATGTTTGACGTCGCTCTGCAGGTCATCGACGACTCCAACTTGTCTAGTGGATCGGACAGTGCTGGTGTGTCGGAAGATGAGGATGTTCAACTGTTTTGCAGTGCAGGGAACACGATAGTTTCAAAACCGTTAAAAAGATCCGTATTAAAAATCAAAGATGAAGAATTCAGCAAAACCGCCAAAGCAAATGAGAAACGATACGCAAGTCTTCCGAATCGTGAACAACACCAGCAGTTCCTGACCGACTTCCTTTCCGAGGTGCTGAACAGCGCCGTTTTCGGGGCCACTGAAAGGGCCAACAAGGTTCTGAATTGGGTGGATCCAGAACAGCTCAAACGAACGCTGGACCTGGAGCTGAAGGATGAACCCGATTCGGATGAAAAGCTCCTGGAGCTGACCAGGGCCACCATCAAGCACTCGGTCAAAACGGGTCATCCCTACTTCATGAATCAACTGTTTTCATCGCTCGACCCATACGGATTCGCGGGACAAATCCTTACCGATGCTTTGAACCCAAGTGTCTACACATTCGAAGTGTCTCCGGTGTTTGTTCTGATGGAGGAGGTTGTGCTCAGGGAGATGAGAAACATCGTTGGCTACCCTGATGGGGCTGGGGATGGTATTTTCTGTCCCGGTGGGTCCATGGCCAACGGGTACTCGATCAGCTGTGCCCGCTTCAAACACATGCCCAATGTCAAGGTAAGTCCGCATGGTTTTACCGCCGGAATGCCAAGAATGAATCGATTTCGGAGAATGTAGTGACAATTATCTTTAAATGGCGAAGTGCTAGAACTTTTGTACAACTTGAAAGTGAAAGTGTGGCGGCCGTAGATAGGGCCGGATTTAGCCGGGAGGGAGCCCTTGAATGTACAACAAAGGTTGATTTTGAAACACAAGGATTTGTGGGGGCCCGGGGCCATGCCCCACTAAATCTGCTCTTCATATTTTATTCTAATGCAGTGAAAGGTGTTTTAAAAAGGTTTATCGATGGCGTATAAATTGTATAAGAGTCAAATACCAAAAAGGGTTGGGGCAGGCATCTATCAATGGCCGCCCGTCGCCGGCGACTTGTTCTGCCGGTAAAGTTTGATTGAAACCTGCTGCGATCGAATCGGTCAAGTCCTTCTTTAAGATTAAGATGTGCTCATACTACACGCATGACCATACATACACACACAAACATATATTTGAACAGTTTTTCGAGTTGAGCTGTACCAATAGAATTTACATTATGTTCCTACGATTTATCTATCAAAAATTATGTTTTTGAGTGAAACTATAGTCTTCTAATACAACTTTGTTGTTCTAGAAAGGCAAAAATAATTAAGATTGCCAACGAAATGCTCCTTCATTATAATTAACACCATGCAAATGATCCGTTATTTTGAATAGTGAACCGAGATGAAGATAGAATGCACTAGAAAGTTACTTTGATGTGATATAATTTTTATTGTTCTACTAATAGCCAGTTTTGCAACCGGCTGGGAGTGTGGCTGAAGCGTGGTTCCTGTTAGGTATGTTAGTGCCAACGCCGGCAGTGACACACGCCCTCGTGTGCCGATATTGCGACCCGACGCGACATGAGTAGAATATGATACAACGAAAGGTATTTAAAGGAAAACGTTTTTGGCATCGTCCCAGACAGAAAGGGAAATTCGCGAGACGCAAGCAGTTTACTTCCTTCAGTTGTAATTATACACTAATCGCTCGGCTTAATTCAGCGAATAAATGACGAAATGTGTTTTTTGTAATCTACGGATGTATTACGTCTTGGTGGAAATTTGTAATTCAATAGTGCTATAAGTATTATTCACTTTGCATTCAAAAGAAAGGAAAATTAGGGTCATGGTCGGATTCATTCTATTTTTAACATGTGTGTTTTTGACCCTTCCTTCGGAAGTTCCATTCGATCAAGGTAGAGGCAACTCTTCTTCGGCTTTGGTCCGATTCATGAATTAAAATCGAATTAAACTTAAAAGTGACAGTTCAAAAATTTTCAAATAACCCTGCTCGCAGAGCAAGATTACTTTTGACAGATTTTTGATAGTCCGATTCGCGAATTAAAATTAGTATTGTACCGTGGACCCCAGATAATTTACCTCATTCAATTTTTTGGTACTTCGCGTACCTGAAGGAATAAAATAGACCCCATTTTGCCGGCCTTAGTCTCTTACCCAGCAACTCTTATCCCGACCTCCTCGTGGCGCTGGCCGGGATACGAGCAACTTTAGGGAAGATCGGGTAACCAACCCCGGTGAGAACTATGATCATATGCTGACAGGGAAGGGGGATTTGCTCCTCTCCGGAGGTGCAAATCTAATCGAGCGTCTGTTCTCCATGTTAGAAGCGGCTCACAACAGCGTCTGTTCCCCATGTTAGGGGCGGCTGATCATCGTCCGAATACCAGTGAGGGATTCCACAGTTACCAAGATTCCACAGTTACCAAGAAATCCAAAAGTAGAGCAAACGGATTGATTCAACGGCAACGAATAAAGGCCAACGATTGGAAAGTCGGATCTAGGAACGTGAGAACTTTGAATGAACCTGCACCTGTTGGGCTCCTGGCTCGTGAGCTGCAGAAGATCGGCGTGAGTGTGGTAGCAATCCAGGAAATACAGTGGCCCAGAACTGGAGAACGTGAATTCCGGGTGGTGGATCCCATAGCGAACACTTCATTCAAGTACCACTGTAGCGGTGATGACAGAGCAGAACGAGGGAGTTGGCTTCATGGTGATCGGGAAGCAGATGAACCGTGCTATCCGGTGGAAGCCGATAAGCGACCGCATTTGCGTGTTGAGAATGAAGGGCAAATTCTTCAACTATCAGCATCTATGCCTCAACGAACAATAAGCCTGATGACGTGAAGGATGAGTTCTATGAGAGCCTTGATAAGGCCTACGGAGAGTGCCCAACACACAATGAAAAGATTGTCATCGGGGATGCAAATGCGCAGATCGGAAGAGAAAGTTGCTTTTGCCCTTTCATTGGAAAGCCTTCATTCCGCTACCAACGATAATAGTCTGCGACTTGTAACCTTTGCTGCTGCAAGAGGGATGGTAATTAGCAGTACCTACTTCGCACGTAAGAATATCCACAAGACACACCTAGCAACATCCGAGTGGAGACACTTGCTCACCACGTGCTGATCGACGGACTACATTTCTCGGATGTTATAGATGTAAGGTCCTCAGAGGTCCGACTTGGATCACTATCTAGTAGTAGTTGCAAAAATTTGGGCGCGACTTTTCCAGCGTCAAGAATTCACGAAACAACAGAACGATCCGTTTCAATATCTAACGCTTGTCAGTTGAAGGAGTTGCTGAACAGTACCACCATAAGCTGGATGAGCGGATAGGAGATGCCACCGGATCTGGCGATTGTGGGAAAATATCCACGAAGCTATGACTACAACAGCGCAGGGAGTGTTAGGCACTGCACAGCGACGCCAACGGAATGGTTGATTTGATGAGTAGTGCCAGCGTGTGACGGTCGAGAAAAATGTTACTAGGAGTCGAATGCTAATAGCTCGTACCCGTTCCAACAGAGAGCGGTACAGTGTTGCATGGTTAGAAGAGAAACGAATCCAACGCAGAAAAAATGCAACACGAAGAGAATGTGATAGCTGAAGCGCAGGAGAACATGGATAGAAACGATATGCGGAGGTTTTACGCAACTGTCAATGGCGCGCGGCATAAAGGCTCCCCCAGACCTAAGCGATTTCATCGCCGCGACGGCGCTGCAGGCAATGTTCTATTTACGCTTCCATACCAACGGCGACAGAATCGTTGTCGCCAAGCGATAGAATCGCATCGCGACTGTCGCGTCGCGTGTGTTTGGGGGAACCTTAAGACTGCGCCAGTGCCCGCCATGCGCAATGACCGAGAAGGGAGTTTACTGACAGACAAGACTATGGTGGCAGCCAGATGCAAGGAGCACTTAGGGAGTGTCCACAAATTACGTAACACTTTGAGGGGGAGGGGGGTTGGCCAAAGTGTGACGATCCATACACAATTTTCAGACGTTTCATACAAAAAGTGTGACATAGGGGGTGAAAATGCCCAATTTTTGCGTAACGTAATTAATGGATCTTCCTTTAGAAGATTTGTTGAACTGTTAAAATAAAGGTGTATTAAGGAGCAGGATGGACATAATCGGCGACGGTCAAGCTGTGGAACCACCAACGCTAGACGAGGTAAATAAGGCTCTAAACGAGCTGAAAAACAGTAAAGCTGCTGGGAAGGACGAGATCCCGGTCGTGCTTCTCAAACACGGGAGTGAGCAGCTGCATCAATCAATCCACCACATTATCCAAACAATATAAGAGGATGAGAACTGCCTGCCATCTGGATGGATGGCCTCATATGCCCAATCTACATATAAAAAAGACTATAGTGTGCCAATTACAGAGGGATCACCCTGCTGAACTCGGCGTACAAAATCCTGTCACGTATGCTTTTTAACAGACTGAGACCACTTGAGGAGTGCTTCGTCGGCGAATACCAGGCAGGTTTTCGTGAGGGCCAATCAACGACGGATCAGATGTTTAGCCTGCGGATGATTCTTGATAAATTCCGGGAGTACAACTTGCAGACTCACCATCTGTTCATTGATGTCAAAGCAGCCTACGATTCAGTGAAAGTGAAAGAGCAGTAGTGGAGGCTTTTGTCCCACTGAAGAGGGAGACGGCGAGGATAGGCTTAACCATTAACTCTACCAAGACAAAGTACATGATGGCAGGTAGAGATAGAGGAAGACCTGGTGGTGTTGATGCTGAGGTAGTGCTTGGTGGGGATGTGTTTGAAGTTGTTGAAGAATTTGTTTACCTTGGTACGTTTGTGACATGTGACAATGACGTTTCCCGTGAAGTGAAAAGACGTATTGCTGCTGCGAATAGGGTCTTTTACGGATTACGTAACCAGCTTAGGTCCCGCAACATACAGACGAAAACGAAATTTGCTCTATACAAAACTCTAAGAAGAAAATATTGTGAATCGTATAAGGTCATGTCACTTAGGGAAGATCCATTAATTACGTAACGCAAAAATTGAGCATTTTCAACCCCCCCTCCCCCCTATGTCACACTTTTTGTATGAAACATCTGAAAATTTTGTATGGACCGTCACACTTCACTCAACCCCCCCTCCCCCATCTAAGCGTTACGTAATTTGTGGACGCTCCCTTAGTGCGAAAGTCGGAAGAAAGAATAGCGAAAACAATATTCAACAGAGAACCAGATAGGGCCGATGACTTCGTGGAAGGCCACGAACGCGATGCCTGCATGCGGTGCAATCGGACCTGGGGATAGGGATGAATCGATACAAGTAAATACTCGATACTTTTGATTCGATACCAAGTACTTTTGGAATCGATACTTTGATGCCCGATACCAAGTAAGTATCGAATTGAAGTAGTTGAATCAACTGAGTACTCAAATCACAATCCATTACATATAATAAAGGTAAATAAAAAAAAATTCTTTATTTTGCGTAATAATCTGATACTAAAATTTAATAGTATTTAAATAGAATAAATACTTTCAACTTTTTCCGCTCAACACTTATTTCTGCTAACTGCTATAAACTATTAGTGAAAATTGCAAAAGCGAAGTTTTATTTCAATGATTTCGTATGAACAACTTGAGATTGAGAAATGGAAATGTGCCCGATTTTCAATCCAATTCAATTAGAATTTAATAAATAAATTAATAGATAAATATAAATTAATAAATTAAATATTAAGAATACCCAATCTTGACTTTGCACTAATATTTGCAGCTGTTTTTTAGTAACTAGTCTTATTAAAGCAGCATCAGAGATTTTCATCGATAGGAACATGAATTAAAAATACAGTAACTATCAATGTTATGATAAAAAGTATTAACTATTGGTTTACATTTAAAATATGTTTTGCTGTTTATACACTCTCGAGGTAAGTTAATTATATAATCGATGGATAAAAAGTAGTGGGAAAGTGATTCCTCCCGGAATCCGAACTTAAATCTACTCGTGTTTTCAAGGGCAAACCACTCAATACGGAAGCAACGCACAACTGCTATTTTTATTATTTCAATTTTTTTCATTACAGCTAAATTATGGATAACTGCTTGTTAGTGACAAAATCATTTTATTTCAAATTTATGAGTACTCATATGATACGAGTAGGTATCGATACTTTTAATTCGATATTTAGTGGTATCGATACTTTTATTCAATATTACTTTAAAGTAAAAGTATCGATACCTTAGTGGTATCGTTTCATCCCTACCTGGGAACCCTGAACGTTCGGGGAAACAGGAGAAACATCACCCAAGACCGACGATCTTCGTATAGGTGTATCGACGCTATAGCCAACCAGGTATCCAGAAGAAATATATATGGGATAATTCCTTAGGGATTTTCGGTAGAAATCCCTGTGGCAATTTTCCGAAAAGTTCATGGTAGTTCTTTGTGGGTGGATTTTCAGAGTAATTTCAGGGCAAATTCCTGAGAAATTTCCGAATTTCCGAAGGAACTGCAGAAGGAAAACCTATGGTATCTCTTAAGGCATTTCTAGAGAAAATCCTGAAGGCATTTCTGGATGAATTTCAGCGGAAATTCCAGTAGAAATTTCTCAAGGATATCCTTCAAAGAGTTCAAAGGCATTTTCAAAAGAATTTCCGGAGGTATTTCTGAATGTTTTTCCGGATGAATTCCTAGAGAATAACCGGATAAATTTCTGGGGATAATTTTGGAGTTCTTTGCGGAGCTAGATATCGTTGGAGAAATGTTTGGAGTCCTGGAATTAGAGAAATAATAAATGAAGAATAAACGAATTAACAAATTCACGAATTAATGATATGACGAATTATCGGGATAGCAAGTTAATTTAAAATTTTCATTTTATCTATCAGTTATCTTATTAGCCAATTTAACGAATTTACAAAATAAATGTGTGGCAAACTGTTAATTCCACTAAGGGGCGATTCAAATATTACGTCCACTACTTTTTAAGATTTCTAGACCCCCCTCCCCCCTCTGTCACGCTTTTTAGTATACCTAGTACATGGACTGTCACAAAATCTTAGACCCCCCCCCCTTAAACCTGTGACATCATTTTTGAATGACCCCTAATTAACTAATTAGTGAATAAAAAATCCCATTTGAGATTAGATTTCGAGAAAAAGAAGTAGGCAACTGTGCACACGCATTGATTGGAGCTAATGGGAGTTATTCGGAATCATTGCACAAAGTGAAAATTCCGACAAGAAGGAAGATGGGCTTTGCCCTCTGACAAACATATGTTGTCCGGTAGTGCTGGCAGAAACATTGATTTCTTGCATATGGTTTGAACAATCAATTTTCGAAGCGTAATAACATTTTTTTGTAGACCTTCCAGCTAGGTAGCTCCTTCGCCAAAGTCTTTCGGCATCTTTCAGACTATATGCTAACGTATTGAGTCACGCGATCGACGACAAATTGAAGCCGCTACACTGTACTATTTTATTGAAAAATATTGAAACAATCATTAGAATGATACTAATTTTTAACATTTTTGCTTCTCAAATGTTATTTAAAACTAATTTTCCGTAGTTTAGAGACAGCATACATGTACCGTAAATTTCATAAGCTTGTCGACCTATGCAATGTGGCACGATAGCATGGAATATGATTGTTCTCTGCAGCAACATGATTTATTTGGTGAAAATGATCATACACACTTAAAATTCTAAGTTTACCGATTGGCGAGAATCCAACAGCCGAGATATTGGTAATAATTTCGACGAATTTCGGTAAAAAATTTACCGAGATTTCGGTAAACTTTACCGAGTCATCGGTAATCGTTACCGAGATCTCGGCAAAAAATCCACTTTGCCGATTTTCGGCGAAATATTGACGAAATTTCGGTAAAGGATCTCGGCTGTTGGAATCTCGGCAAAAATTTTGCCGAGGTCTACAAAATAATTTAAGTTTATATGGAGTAAATCAGTTTGTACCGTTTTGCTACAAATTTACCATATTAAAGCCCATTGTCATTGCAAAAAAATAGCGTGTGCAACTCGTTGCAAAACTCGATTTTTTCATCAAATATGATGATCTATCAGCCCCCGAAATATTTGATCTGAAGAACCTAACACCCTAGGGGCTGTCCATAAACCACGTAGACTCTTGAGGGGGGGGGGACGGGTTTCGAAAAAGTCTACGATAGTCTATGAAGGGGGACGGGGGGGTATACCAAAAGTCCACGTGGACTTTTTATTTTTTTTAAACGATTTATAGAGCAGCTTTATGCTAAGTTCACTCGTTTGATTTTTTTTAGGATTTCCGGTTTATTTGCCGAAACAATCTCTCGCATTTCTCCATAAAAATTCTTCTGTGTTGAGCAAGAAAATTCTCCAAAGTATTCTATAAAAACTTTCGAAAAAATTCAAAATCTTCATTGGATTTGCAGTTTCCACTAGATTTTTTTTTTTGATTTTCGGACGGAACTTATTTGGATACTATGGAAATTAAATTATGTCATACTTCAACGGATTTTTTTTTTTGAATTTGCAAAGGAAGCATTTTGGAATATCCAAGAACAAGTCTTTGGAATGGCCAAAAGAAATTTTTTGGAACTTGTAGAATGAATTCTCCAAAATTTTCGTGAGAAACCCTTCAGAATATCCACTGGAAATTTTCTGGGAAGTCCCCGGAAAATTTTTCTCAATTTCGGAAATTCTTCGGAATTTTAGCCTAGAATTCTTTGCACATATAAGCAAAATTCTTCGAAATGACCGTGGAAACTACTTCGTAAATTTCTTCGGCAGTTCTAATGCAATTTCTTCAGAATTATCGATGGAAAATCTCCGAAATTTCTAAATAAATTGTTAAAAACTTCTACAAGAAATTATTTGAATTCCCCACCAAAAACTGTTTGAGTTTCCACAACACAAAATTGTTTGCAGTTTTTGTAAAAAAGCCTTTGTAATTTTTATGAAAATTTATTCGATTTTTTTACGAAAAATATCTTCCATAAAAAATAACTGAAAACTCTCCATAATTTCCACCAAATATTATTCAGAAAATTCTTTGGAATGTCCATAAGATTTTTTAAATTTCCTTAAGAAATTGCTCCAAATTTGCAAGAGAAATTTGAAAAATATAGTAGGAAACTGTTTTTCTAAGTTTACACGGGAAATATATCGAATTGTCCGTTTAAACTTAAAATTACCTTGGGAAATATTTCTACATTTTAACGAAAAATTACTCGGGGTTTTTTTTAACGGGGAACCTTTTGGAATTTAAAAGAGAATTCTTGGGATTTCAACAGATGATTATTCAGCGCAATATGGCATGAAATTTTCATGAAGAGCATCGGAATTATCACGGAGAGTTCTTTGGAGTATTACCTGGAAGCTTCTAGGTTATCATTTGGGAAATTTTTACGAAATTTCCACGCAAAACTTATTAGAATGTAGACTTGACATTCTCCGAATTTAACTCTAAATTTCTCGAAATTCTGATTTTTTTTTTCTGTTTTCACGAATAACCGGCGTTCAGAATTATAGGACGCGCCGATGCAAAAGTGTCGAGGATGGTGACGCACACCTCTAGGAGGAATCGAATGAAACAGAAATTAAATTACTTGGCTATGAAATTTGATGTCAGGAGCTATGGACAGAGGATTAAATTTGATTTCCTTTAAAATTGATTTTTGTTTTGGATTTTGGATTTTGTTCAGTTTGATTTAGTTAGGTTTGAAATACGAGTTTTATTGTAATGTTCACATGGAAATGGATTTGAATAGCTGACTTGCTTGAAACGTAGTTGGTTTCCATATTTTTCCAATCACTATGATGTTTCGTAAAATTTGGAAAAGTCTAAGTTGACTTCAAGAGGGGGGGGGGTTCGGAAAAGTCTACGAAAGTCTACTAGGGGGGGCGGGGTGGTTTGAAAAAGTGAAATTTCGGTCTACGTGGTTTGTGGACAGCCCCCTAGAAGTTTTTGCCTTTCTCGTACAACAAATTTGTACCGAATATCATTTCACTCCAAAATCGAACTATTTATAGAAGTCTCGGAGACCCAAGATGTTATATACCAATCGACTCAGCTCATCGAACTGAACAAATGTCTGTCAGTCCGTGTATGTGTGTGTCTGCACACGAAAGTAATTCTAGGTAGTAGAATTTTTAATCGATTTTCTCGCAGCTAGTAGGTAATCCCTAATCGATTTTCTCGCAACAAGTTGCATTCGACGGGACCCTAGTTGATCACTATTGAATATAATTATGATCGATCATTGCCTTCAAAAGTTATGAAGAAAATGTTGTGTTGCACCATATAAGTTTGGTTGTTTGATTCGCTATACAGCGTTTGCAAGAGCCGTAATGTAGGCAATTTTTTATGTAGTGTATCACACTAAAGCGAAACCAAACGATTGAATCGAGAAAGGCATCGTCGCTGCTAGGTGGATTAATCTGAGTTTTTCCATAACATGTTTGATATCCCAACCCCATTATCCCCTGGAAATTTGCGAGGAGCAAAACTGTCAAGTGCCCATTGAATCGATTCAATAGATATGATGCATGACCCCAAGACCCATAACTCAATCAAAAGACATAAGGAACATCTGAAGATGCTATTTCCACACATTCAGGAAAGTACGTATCAAAAAAGTGCTCTAACGCTTCTTCAGAAGAAGTGTAGTCGACATTTGGCTTACGAAGTTCGCCAACTGAGAAATCCAGAGGGGGGACAACGGATTTTTTTTCATATGGAGTTTGGCAAGTATGACAGTACCCTCTTTTTTGGCGCATAAATTTATACTCCAATGTCAAAATGTTCATATACTATTATAAATTTTGGTGGTATTTGTAAAAATTTGTATTGTTTACCGTTTTTACAAGAGAGAGTGGTGTCGAAAGCACATATTAAATTAAAGATCGCAACGAACAAAAATACACCAAACCCGTAAATATGTAGTGTTTTCACTTTATTCCTTACGCGAAATATGCACATAAATAATTATGTTGGTAGAAGAAACTCTGTGGTGAGCAGAAACAGTTGTTTCTTGCATTATCCAAACTTTGTGCGTTTCAGAACATTCTCACTCACTGCAGTGTTTATTTTTCATAGACTATGGCTTGGTGTTAGTGCCGTCGGCATTCGCTCGATTGGTGGCAACGAAAATTTGACAGCTTAGCACCCGCCTGGAGAAATCCTTAAATCTCGCAAGTATTTTTTAAAAGACTGGCATCACTCAAACAACATTTGCACAAAGGTTTTTCAGCCGGATCACTCAGCAGATCGTAGAGCTTTCTTGTGGGCTTATCGAGCCAACTCGAAAGATTCCGTCCCTGCTGATTGGCGTCTATTCCAATTCCTTCCGATCTGCTTCCTGAGCTTAGTTAATCAACAAGTATATCGCATCAAACTCACATTAAATCTTCAGCTTTTAAACTTAGTCCTAACATGCTCCACCCTCTGTATAACAAGATGCATCGATGTGTTAAATACTTGGATAAACCTCTTTAACCTTCCGGGGCTCGCATAGTTGTAAAAAGTACAACACCTTTGAAAAAAGCACGCTTGTCGTTCAAAAGAGCGGCGGGGCTGCGTGAGTGATCCAGGACCATGCAAGTCCCGGAAGGTTGAACCGGCAGTCAGCTTTAGCCCTTCGGTAAACATGCAAGCTGATTATCACAACATTGTCGCTGTCGTGTCAAATTGTCCCCGGCATCGTAAAAAAAACCGTACAAGGAAACAGTTTGTTACCAATCTACAGCCACAAGAAAGAAAAACAACCGGTCAAAATTAATTCCACCTCAACGAAGCTGCTGCACTTGACATTGAATCAATAAACCGGAACGGCAATTCGCGCGTCGTCATCGTCGAACTCTACCTCCTAGCGGTACACAACCCGACCGAGACCAGGCCCGTGCTTCTATCCTTCCGTTCGCCTCTCTGCGCACTGCAACCGCCGGCTGCTGAACTGAATCCGTGAGTGTGTTGACCGCGATCAGAATCTACGACGCGTGCCCAGCACAAACTCATGGTGACCAATTCAAATTCTGATCCTTGTCCCTGGTGGCGCTTCGTTCGGAAGCAATTTTTCACTTGAATTTAAAAATTCTTTGGTCTAGCGGTTATTTGCTTTACCACAATCAAGGCTATGTTACGCTCGACTGGAATCGTGATCTAGCCATGTGAAACAGGATAATGGGAAATGCCCCTTCATAAACAATTAAATTGACATGATGCCAATGAAAAACCCGCGCAATTGCATTCAATAGAAAAGCCGAGTGGAATTCCGCAAGAACCTCGATCAGCAGGTAATCGGAAATTAATCAAATGCAACTACTGTTTGTTGGTACAAGGCAGGCGATTACTCATAAAGGAACACCTTTCGCGCGAATCTCTCAATGAATTTAATGACATAATTGTGCAGCATGCACCCGGTCGGCGCAGTAACCGCCATCAATCAAATCCAGGCACAGACAAGTAGCGTGTGCCTGACCTAATCCAATCGCGATCACTATTCGCGATCAACGGCAGAGCAGGTGTTATAATGATTCATGTTTAGAGAAAAAAATGGGATTGTATTGTATACGAGTTTACAGGATGATTAAGAAATATCATGAACAATTTATAGTTGAGTTATAATGATAAATATAATATTGACGTCAAACTAGCACTATTTTTTGTTCAGTTCCAACATATTTTTCTTTTTCCACATTACATCCCCGCTGGGACATTTCCACCTCGCAGCATGGTGATTATAAAGCACATTCATAGACATTAATTGCGAGATTTTAAGAAAAGTTACAAGCCGTCGTATATCATGCAATAGGAAGTCAATAAAATCCCAACACGAAAATTTCATAAGCCAGACCAAGTCAGAAATTAAAACTTCAAACTTTCTTGTATTTAATTATCAGTTTATTGCAAAATCTGCTTTACTATGATTGAATAATGTGGATTGTAGGTGTGCCCCAATTGACCTTTCCCGCAAAAAAAAATTGTTCGATCGATTCTTTGGCTTATTCAAGGTCAACTTTAAGAACCCATATTTTTTTACGCCTCTAAGTATTTTTAAAATTTAAAATAAAAAACTTAAAATCGCTGTTTTTTTATTGGCCCGATTTTGGCCGGTTCACATGTGCAGCACTTTTACGGTTTTTGTTTTCGATTTTAAAAATAGTTAGAGACATAAAAAATTATGGGTTCTTTGAGAAAGTTGACCTTAAATAAGCCAAAGAATCGTCTGAGACAATAAAACGAGATACATTTTTTGACGGAAAACGTCAATTAGCAAATGACGACTGAACATTTGCTTCTATACTATACTCTATCCTAATGTATCCTTTTTCAAATTATTATTAATATATCCTGTAATAGCGAGCTGAAAATCAAAGCACTCGGTTATATATTAATTTAGTTTTGATCGTGGTTTTGATCAATGGATTCCCCTTTTCTGGATCAATAAATTGTCTCGACTAAGCATTGGCTATTAGGGACCATCCAGAAACCACGTGGTCATATTTTTGAAGATTTTCAACCCCCCCTCCCCCCATGTGACTTATCGTGGTCATTTGGCTGAACAACCCCCCCCCCTATGACCACGTGGTTTTTTTCAAGTACAAAAATTTAAAAAAAACCTTATGTAACTAAAACCATATATCCGATCAATTTTGAAGATGGACAATTTCAATTGATTCAAAATCAAACTAAACCCAGCATGGAAATTATAAATTTTCATGAAGTCGAAAATTTTGATGACACCTTCAATGCAGCAGGAGGATACAAAAAAAATGTGGACTCGCGAATATCTTATAAAAATTTCGAGAAAAATTTATAATGGTTTAGAAATTTTCCAAAATATCCCTATATTTTTATTTTTTTTTAATTTTTTTATTAGTGTTTTTTTAAATAATTTTTAAGATATTAACCTCAGCGAAGCATCTGAACTGAACTCCTACAACGAAAAGTTTATCAGAGAATCACAAAGTTAATATGTAATCTTAGAGATGCAAATAAAACCTCCTACTGTTGTTTCTTTTGAGTAGCATTCTTGTACAAATTTCAGTATTGTTTTCAGAATCATCAATATTAGAAATAAATAATTATAAAATATTTTTTTTAATTGTTCATTATTGATTAATTCATGAAAATTTTGCATTTTTTCGCTGAAATTTTGATTTTTTATGGAAAATTCTTATTATATAATTGCAATTTTTGCTTTTACAAGTGCTAATTTATTATTATTGTGTGTATTATTGTTCTTTATTAGCAATTTCCTATTTTATTATGGAAAATTTCTATTTCTCTACTAAAGAGATTTTCAATCGAGAGCTGGCTCATCTGTCAAAATTTTTAATTCTTCATTGAAATTTTATTTTGATATCGACTCGTGGAAGCCAATGATGCCATACTAAAAATATTTTCTCGGTCACTCTGATGGTTCTTTCGAATAATTTCCCAAGGAACTTCTATTCCACATCTCGAATATGCTTCAGTCAATGGTCCTTTCATAAGCGACTCATATGGGAATGAATGTATTATAGACCAATAATTATTTTGGATTTCGGATCATTCGATTTATCCAATTAACCAACTTATGAATGATGTATGATATAATATCCCAGTAGGTTCATTGGGTTGATATGACTTCAATTATTATTTATACAGTAGTAGACAGACTTTTTAGGTTATACAAAACGTCCTGGAAGTCGTAATGTTTGAACTACTTGATCATTCAAGTTCGTGAACCCAAAGATTCTAAGGCCCTACAAAAACAAACCTCATAGTCATTGTGCAACTTGATGTTGACTCAAGATAATGTTGGGTACCTTGTCTCTTGGATCTCATGTTATTGGAAATTAGGATCATATGCTTATTTCATCGGATTGAGTATGTACCGATGATGAGAACATTGCTCTGATTCGTGGGCTGAACTTGAGAGTATTTTGAAGTACCTTGAGCACCTCGTATTCCTGAATAATAATCACTGGCTTAACGTTCAGGATGACCCATCTTATCTGACCACCCATCTGTTCAAAATGATTCAAACATTTAAACTTTATTTATATGCTCTTAGAATCGAAATCTTCCCAAGGTTTCGGATATCTGAGTTTTCATGGTCAGTCAAATTTGAGCTCCCATATTTTTTCTGTAAAGCCAATATCTAGATGAACAATTTTACTGAAGAAAATGGTGGCCTAGCTCACTTTTGTGATTTTATAGACAATCTAAAACGCTGGGCATATATGACCCATCATTCCTGAAAGGGTTGTTGAGGGTTGTTTTGGAATTTAATTTCAATCGTTATTATAACACTATTTTTTAACCTAGATTGTTTTAGGAATTGGAGTGTTTTTTTCTGGAACACTCGCACTTTTTTCATATCGCAAGAATCTCCTTAGTTCTAAGACCCTTTTATGAATTTAAAAACCATTTTATTTAGAATTTCATGTTGATTTTTTATATGCAAGCTTCTCTATGTCATAACGTTTTTCATGTGCACTACTAGAATTTTGTGCATTTAGAACATTTAGGTGCATTATTAATTTTTTATCATAAAAACCAGGCTTCTTAAGCCTAAATTATTGCCTACATTTATTGCTTGGATTAATTTTAAATTCCAAGATCTTCTTAATTTTCAAGAATAATTATTCTGGAGTTGCAAGGGAAACCCTTCGGAATATTGATAAGAAATTCTTCGGAGTCTCCCCGGAAAATCTTTAGAATTTCAACGACATTTTTTCCGAAATTCTGTGGAAGAGTTCCGAAAAATGTTCGGTAGAAATTTTGAAGAACTAGAAGAATCCGTAGAAGGATCCGAAATGCATATTTACGATGAAAATTCCAATAAACATCAAATTCCGAAGAATTTCCAGTATAAATTAGAAAAAAATCCAGCTTACTTTTTTACAGAATCTCTAAAGATTTTTTTCAAAATCCTGGGCAACTTTAATGAATCTTCAAAGGAAATTCTTCTAAATTTCCAATGGATTTTTTTTTTCGTTTTCCAAAAGAAAATCTTTTTTCAGCAGTTTTTTTTTTTAATTTCCAAACGAAATTATTCTGAATATGCCAAAATATTTCCGATGGAAATTCCTACGATTTTCCAGTAGAAAATCGAAAAAAGTTCATCTGAAACACCAATAATGAATTTCCCGAGGAAATTCCGATGTTTTTACAAGTGGAAATAACGAAAAAAATTGTACTTTTGTAGTATTTGTAAAGGTTGTACTTTTGAAGCATTTTCAGTAAGAATTCCTAAAAAAATTAAATCAAAATTTTAAAGATTTCCTGATGTGAAAATTCCTTAAACTTTCTAAATCATTTCCTGTGCATCTTTGCATGGCAAAGATTTGAAGCAATTAGCTGAACCTACAAAGAAATCAAAATGACATCCCGAAGAAGAATGAATTCCCGATGAAATATTGAAATGATTTCTGGTTCAAATTCAAAAAAACATGAACCTTGAGAATTCTAAAGATTTATTCTTTGAAAATCCAAAGAATTTTTTGAAGATAATCCATAGACTCTTCCGTGGAAATTCTAAATAATTCTGAATGCCAGCACTTTATCAGGATTGTATGAAGTAATGTCAAAGTTTTTACAGGAAATTTCTTTACTTGATTTTTCCTGAATATCCACAAGAAATTCTTTTAAATTTTTTTTCTCAACATTTTTTCTTGGATTATTGTAAAAACATGAAAATTTTTCAAAATTGTAGCTGCAGTCCGCTGATGCAAAAGTGTCGGCGGCGTGATGCCAAAAACCGGCGGAATTTTTTTTAAATATTTTTTCGTTTATTTATGCAACCTGTTTTTTCGTTTATTTATGTATGGATATAGGATCTTAGGCTAAGATGGTAAAATAATGCAGATATGCATCGGCGTTGCGACCGACGTTGCGTTATCGATTTTTCTCGATGCACACTTACGTCTTTTTACCGCTGAGTTCAAAAGACGCTACGTGGGCATCGGCCCTTAGATGCGCTTTGCGTTTAATGATTAAATCATTAAATTTCAATGATTTGTATTTTTTACACCGTTATTGTTATTCATTAAAAGTTTTTCG
The DNA here is from genome assembly GCF_024139115.2 of Armigeres subalbatus. Taxonomy (NCBI): domain Eukaryota; kingdom Metazoa; phylum Arthropoda; class Insecta; order Diptera; family Culicidae; genus Armigeres; species Armigeres subalbatus. The sequence continues at coordinate 323,837,044 of NC_085140.1, read as the reverse complement.
TGTAAAAAACCTCGTGGTTCGAGAGCAACACCCCCCCTTCCCCCATGTGGCTTATCGTGGTCATTTTCCAAACCCCCCCTCCCCCCATATATGACCACGTGGTTTCTGGACGGCCCCTTAAATGATCGTGGAGGGTTCCCAACATGTCAATCAATAAGTCTTACTTGGATGAATTTGTTGTCAAACTTGAAAGACTGTACAGCAAGTCGCGTGTCATTTCAATGAAGGCGATCGACTAGGAAATATCAATCACCTCTATAAGCAAAAACCGAATAAAATAATTTACGCAACGATGGGAATTTTTACACTCCTTCCCGTAGCTATCGCGCTATGTTCTTAGTATATAGGTATATCGATTATCTGCCTCATGCAATGCTAATGATTCGTCAATTACAGTAAGGTCAATGAAATAGTGCATGGAACTAACAATTTGTTGCATTATATCTACGTCAAAGTGAACGATTTCAATGCAGGGGTTGAAACAATAAATATTTATCACGAAGTTTTTCGTTATTGACACATTCTTCGGACAGGTCCACCGAAGCACCAATTTTTCAAACTCAATTTTTGACATTATCTAGGGGAACTGTTCCTATTTCCATCTCAGTTCATATATTCATCCTACTTTGCTAGCACTACTTTTTAACTAATCAAAACGGCCAATATTTACACTGTTCGTTCCACGTAACTATTGAAACACATTCGTAAGGGTTTAACTTAGATTTATTTTCCAAACAATATGCTAAAATCTCTTTAATTTAATGAAAATTCTAACAAAATGTAAAGTTCACTTGATTGAGAGATGAAATTCTTACCTTTGTAAAAGCGATTCGTCACTCTGGCCTTTTCCTACTAGCGAAAATACACTCATCGATGTCCAACTTTTTCGCTAAAATACAATATTTATATTTCACTAACCACTAGTTATCACTGCATATAACTATTTCAGCACAATAGATTTACAATTTCACTTATAAAATTCACTCAAAATAGCTACTGAAAGCTATAAAACTGTGGGATGAATTTTTTACGGAACTGCTAAATGTTTGCCCACATATTCAGCTCAATCCATCACCTCCAAAATAACTCAGTGCTGCCGGATTTTAACGAATGAAACACCTTTGAATTATATGCTACTTGCTTTTTTTCTTCGAAATTCAAAAAGTAAAACTGTTTCATATGGCCTTGCATCACATTCGAATACTAGAAGAAACTTTTCCTAACCCAATAATAAATATTTCGGAAAGTATGATTGGAAATAGAATCAGTACATTGTATAACTAGTTTTGCGTCTAGTTGAATTCCGTAAATATGGCACCACAGCATGCATGTCGACTTAGCACCGTACGCGCATGCGCTAACTGATGTGTTTTGGTAAATAGACAAATCTGTGCATCGCGCACATTCCTTTATGTTGTCAATCCTCTCGTTGTGAAAATTCAAAACAAATCTAATGCGAATGTCATTCTCTATATGCACAAAAATTTCGAGTTTGTTTATATAAACAGGTCTATGCTTCACGGATATGACTATGATTGTGTGAAGTAGAAACAAAAATTGAGATGGATATCGGTACATCGAAAGTTTTTCAAATGGGATGGAAAATTTACAGTGAGATGGATATAGGTTTGAAATGCTGACATTTTTATCAATTATTCAAAATAATTGAAGCAGTGAAATTAATAGTTTGAGAATATTGGACAAGTTTTGAATTCTGAGCAAGCTCGTGAATTGTTATACTTTGATCAATAGGTTCACTTTTATTGAGTTATTGCCGATTATTGCATTCATGCTTGCAAATGAGATGGATATAGGTACAGATACCCTATGTGTTTCCCATATTTTCCAATACCTAAATTATCAGATAAAATATTTGGTATGATAATAGTTTAGCTTAAAATAAGTTTTTTACTAACAATTAGTAGGGTAAGGGAGGTATTTTGGACCGCTTTAGGAGATGGCCGAACAATTTTTCGAATAAAAGTTAGATTTTGTAATAATGCTTGATCAATTCCCTATGAAACTACAAAGTGGTGAATGCTAGGTAGGATTTGTAGGTAAAAATGATGTAAATCCCACCGAAAGAACCAAACTATCATAAATTCTGAAGATATGTAAGATTTAATTTTGGACCGCCTGTTTTTATTTTGGACCACCTATTGAACATATTTTGGACCACTCAAATAATTTTGTATTGCTCGCAAAGTTATGTTACTATTAGATTAAATTAGTGATCTCCAGCATTTTCGGCTTTTTCATCCTGAAATTCCTTGTTAAGCAATACATTTCTACAAGCACTCAAAAGCTTAGAATAATATCTACAAGCTAAGGGTATTGAAACTAATATCAATTTCAGTACCACTCACTACAGCATCATGAAAGCAAAACAAACGTGCGGCCCATGGCCGTGATGTATGCACCTGGTCACTCCTACCCTGCCACATTTTTATGTAGGTCTGTTCCATTTGCGCCATTGATAGTAGTGGGTTGCCCGGTTCTTTCTTGCTCCTTGGACATTCTTTTTCAAAACGAAACGTAATCGTAGAACTCTGTTGCATTGGCAAGCAGCACGGATGGAGAGCTCTAGCAAAGATTGGTTCTTGTCATAGAGCTTTCTTAACTGTTCTGCCCACAATAGCATATTTGTCCCATATGGATAGGAATTCTAGTAAAGATGGGACTGATATGCGATCATAGGCAGTATTTTTGTATGGAAATAATTAAAAAAAAACATTTTTTAATGTTTTTCATTTTTCTAATAAACGGTAATTTATAAATGCTATATGAACAGTAATTTATGAATGATTTGATACTAGAGAAACAAATGGTTGGTAAAAACAAAAGTTTAAGAGATCTAGAACTTAAAAAGAAGATATGTCGAAAATATGTTCGGCTCAATGAAAAATGAACCTATTTTGGACATGCCTAAGAATACTGTTTTTAAACTTACAATGTTTTACTCGAGATAGGAAACTGCTTCTATTAGGTTGTAATAATTCAACAACATCATTCACATGTTTTAAATCTATGTACAAATAAACTTACAGCTTTTGAAAGTTGACTTAAATTTTACAATGTCGTCTTTGTTTTGGTCTAATCCAGCTAGAATGGGTAAATGCGTGCAAATATTCTTAATAATTGCAATATTTCATAAGAAACAAATTTAGGAAATACCGTCCTGATAGTTTATTTTTGCAATAACATTTAAATGTTGGATGTTTTATTTAGTTTTGTGTGATATAAATGCAAAATTCTGCTGGGTGGTCCAAAATATGAGCCCTGTCCAAAATACAGCCGTTACCCTATAACTGACAATAATGAAGAGTGACGGCTGTTTAGACATATTTTCCCAAATTGACTGTAATTTGGGTTCTGATGCACCAATTTGCACTCTGTTCTCACCTATTCAAAGATGAAAAAGTATAGAATTAGTACCCTATGTAAAATCTGATTTAAAATTGTAAGAAATATGAGTTTTGACAAGGTGAATTCTTTCACATAAAAGCGTTGTAACGTCACGAAAAATGGACTGTTTTAGATTTTTTGAGAGGTACATATAATCCTCGAATTTAAAATTTCGTATGCTCTTTGTACTCGAAAAAAGCTTTGTTTTGGTGGTAATAGACATGAAATCGGTGGTAAATAGCCTGAGTTACACCTAGGTGAAGTTTGCGTTGTAACGTCACGGAAAAATATTCATCATAAAGCCTATGGAGCTTGGCTCAATTCATATTTAGATAGATGGAACATATCAACATAAATACAGGAAGCAAATTTTTAATCAATGTGACATAGGGTGAAGTAGTATTTCGGCGATATCACCCATTTCCGTCAGTATATGCAGGACAAGTGAAAAATCTGTTTGCCCACAGTACAACCACCGTCGGACCGACGTGTCACTGGCGATCTCTGATTGTCCCCCACTTTTTAACGGTCATTTGCTTTTGCGGGCGATCACTCCTGTCAAATGAGTTAATACACAACTCCGATGCATTGTTGATACACGTAAGTTGGTGGCTGAGCTACGAAAACTTCGCGAGCCATTATGAGGTTGGCGGTAGTGTTCGATGATTATTCATCATGGCGTCGTGGGCAGCAAATTTGAATCAAGGTACACCGGGGCAAGTTGAAACGGTTTTTTCAAAGTTGAAATTCGAAGTGCTGTAAAAAAATCACCCTTTGATATTTTTTGATTCCGTTTGCGATGCTAGCCAAAGATTATGCATAAAAAATAAGTTACCTTAACTAACTTTTTTATAAATATTTTGTATATTTGAATTATTTTTTTATATGCATCGTTTCAACTTGCCCCGCGTATCGGGGCAAGTTGAAACACTGCGTTATATTCAGACGTAGGCTAATTTTGCCGTATTAATAACAAAATGTATGTACTCAGTGAGACTCAAGAAGCACGAGGTTGTAAAGGTGACTATAATACTGCCAGGATTCACATAAGAGTCCTATGTAAGTTTTTGACGATTTTGATTTTCTTCCAGAAATTAGCTTAAGATTTCCTGTATAAGAAAAACTGATAAAATAGTAGGCTTTGTTCTAGAAATTTGAAAACAAATCCCACTTTTGCTGTCTCATCTTGATATTTACTCGCATAAAAATCGCATTCCAGATTTTGATACTCGTTTACACAAAAAATAAACTTAAGTATGGTCCATTTAATTGTCCACAGCAATATATACAAATAAAGAATATTATGTCAAATTTTTGGAAAGATAGCATTTTTTAGCGGAAATTTATTACATTTATTTTCAGAAGTTTTCTTTTTTTTTTAATTTATGTATTCCGAATGTATGTATGTTCGTAAACCTTCATCATGGTCCTTCATCTGGAAAAAAATATTACTTTTAATTGCGAGGGTGACGTTTTGAATCGTTGTTTCAACTTGCCCCGCACCACGCATTTCTATTTGCCCCGATGAGTTAAACATGCGGAGCAATATCAAACAACCAAAATACAAAAATTAAAACGGGTCTTTCATCGATTTTTCATAATCATTATGCTCATGCAACATTGAATGATTATCTACCGTGAACATTTGTTGAAAAAACTCTTCCAAACATCGTTTGAGGCCTGTTTCATTGGCACGTCAAATAGTTGGTTTGGATTTTGCAAAGGGCGAAAAATAAACAATGGCAGGAACTGGTTTTGAAAGCTGCAATCTTCCGGGAATGGCAGTCAAAAGGTGCGTCTAGGGGAGTAGTTTGTTGAAAAAAATAATCAGAGCACTCGGTCATTTCCCATCTAAATTACAGCTTCCGTTTCAACTTACCCCGCATTTCAACTTGCCCCGGTGTACCTTATTTTCTATGGAGTGACGCGTCGGTAAATAAATAAAAAAGCGACATCAAAAATTTCTCTATTTTCGGAGTTTTACGAGAAACTGGCCAAATTAGAAACATGGCTGGTACAGTTACCCTACATGTAGACGAAATAAAGTCGTGAAGGACTACTTCGATATATGCTAAAAATATTAATGAAACTATTCAATAAATAAACTGTCGTAATTCATCTAATTTAGGTCTATTTAATGATAAACTTATATTTATGAAAAAATAACTTAAAAAGGTCTGTTCTCAATTCTCAATGAGCTAATTCGGTCTCCCCGTGTCGAAATATTCATTCTAAAATATCGCGCACACGAACATACATGATCAACTAGACCTCGGCCAGGTTTTTGAAATTTGTTCTGCCGAAAGAAATACTGCCCGCAGAGATCCAAAGGTGCCAGTTTAGTTAGGTACAGTACTTTGCAACCATCAATGTGAGATTTCTCGGTGTAGAATTCTGGACGTTAATAAGTCGTTGTGGCTGTATCTATAGCCTCCCGGGGCTCAGAAATCTCAAACCGCATTAAGAGTGACTAGGTGCGTTCATCGTTCGTCTGATACCAAATGAAATGAGATAAGCCTAAAAAAAATTCTTTAACGATGGTGTTGATAAACAATGTACTTAAGTATCAGGTAACTAATGGTAGATTTCTTAAAGTATCTTGTATTTTACGTGGAATAGACAATCAGAACTAGTTCTGCTATTGCAGTTACTTTCAAGAAATTTGGCGTTTGAAAACCCAAGCATCAAAGCGAGCGTTCGGAATATAAAGTCTAATTGTACACACTTGCTTCTACTATTATAATAAAATTTTAGATTTCAAATGCATTTTTCATAAAATTTTCAATTTTAGTTATGCCGCAATTTTGACATAAGACCAAACACTGTGTATTATGCTCGAACGATCAGCTTTTTGTTTCTACTCGGTTAAATCTTACAAAGAAGCCAAAATATGGGTTCCAGTTTGCAAATTTGGGCATTGGAATTAACGCTACGTGCCATTGATTAAAAGCCAGGATTTCACCTAATACAGTATCGAACATATCTTTTTCATTTTACAATACCATACACTATGGATTGAAAACTCATGTTAAAATTGATTTTAAAGTGGTATACTTTTTCGTGACGTTACAACGCTTTGAAAAACCTGTTTTTAGAGCACCTCGCGTTGTAACGTCACGAAATGTTCATGTCGAATAAAACGAACTTAGTCCGTATTTTAGGCATATTACCCCATAGGGTCATCCATTATCCTCATATATTTGAAAGGTGTTCATTATTTTTGGAGTAAAATAACGACCAGAGCAGAGAATTAACCATGTTTAAGTCAAGGTACAAAATCACGAATTCACGCGCGTTGTAACGTCACGCAGCAAATTGCATCCCAGAAAGCCATTTTTCTACACATATTTGGTGTTATTATATCTATTCGATCCGAAATTTTATAAGGATTCAGAATATGTAATAATATGCATATGTTTACTGATGTTTTATGCAAGCTTTCTCCAAAAAACCATTTAAAGGTACGTCAAAACGTTGTAACGTCACGCCGGAATGTGTCTATTTCATTACCATACTTAGTGAAGGAGTTTTGCGCAAATGTTATTACTCAATGCATTATTCAATAGCTGAAAACGATCAGAGATCAGGACATACTTTGAAACTGTTCCTGGCCGTTCATGATTTTCGCCGAAGGCAATTTGGCATTAGCATTGTTACGGTGTAATCCGTAGATTGGACACAACCCGAGCAGGAGAAACTAACTCAATAATACCTCATTCTGTTATTGATACCATACTCTGTTATGAACTAGCCTTGTATAAAGCCATAATACCAAAGGAGTAATACCAAAATTAATATGCACGATACATTGATAAGACATAACATATTTCAATACCATACGCATCACAAATTACTATTCGTTTGGTATTGAAATATAATCGGCAACGACCAAGGCGACGAATAAAGGATCACGATTGGAAGCTTGGAACATGGAACTGCAAGTCGCTAGGCTTCGCAGGTCGTGACAGGATAATCTACGCTGAATTACATCCCCGCAACTTCGACGTCGTAGTGCTGCAGGAAATCTGCTGGACAGGACAGAAAGTGTGGAAAAGCGGGCATCGCCAACGAGCTGGGAGCCGGCTTCATAGTGCTGGGCAAGATGCGCCAACGCGTGATTGGGTGGCAGGCAATCAACGCAAGGATGTGCAAGCTGAGGATAATCAGGATAATCAACTATCAATCATCAACGTGCACTGCCCACCCGAAGGGAGACCCGACGACGAGAAAGGAGCGTTCTATGCACAGCTAGAGCAGACATACGATGGATGCCCACTGCGGGATGTCAAAATCGTCATCGGTGACATGAACACTCAGGACCGTATAGACCGGTCATCGGACCGGATAGTCTGCATACCGTATCGAATGACAACGGCCAACGATGCATAAACTTTGCAGCCTCCCGCGGAATGGTAGTGGGCTACGGAATGGTGAGTTGACATCCGGGAAGGAGCACCTAACATAGCACTGGTCCTCACAAGTTCCAATACTCACGCTTCCACGGGTCTTCCGATGACAATTGACCGCCAGCTAAGGGTTGCGTACTTAGCTGGTAGTATACGCTGAGCACTGATGTCCTTCTGATCCCAAGCAGGCCAACAACCTACTGTTCCCGAAACAACAATTTGTTCGAGAATCCGATAATGAAAGAATACGGACTGATTTTACGGCGACGACTCTTAGCGCGAAACAACGGACACGAATAGGAACATGGAACGTTTTAACCCTAGCCCAGCAGGGTAAATTGGCACAACTTGCCAATGAGGCACGCCGCATGAAGCTTGGAATCCTAGGACTGAGTGAAGTCCGTTGGCCAAACTTTGGAGAACACAGTACGCCGTCGGGACAAGTTCTGCTATACTCTAGTTTACGAGGTGAACACGCTCCCCGACATCGCGGAGTTGGCCTCCTACTAAGCGCTCAGACACACTCTGCGCTTATGAAGTGGGAACCTATAAGTGAAAGGATAATCGTTGCCAGATTTAGAACACGGACTGCAAGACAAAGAGAACTTCTACAGTCAACTCAATGCCTCGTATATAGAATTCCAAAGGAGGAGAGAGTTGGACGACGGTTCAACACACGCCGACTGGAAGATGTCACGGTGAAACGGTCCTTCGTTAAAGAACTAGAGACGCGTGCTGCGGATATTCCGGAAGTGGCAGCGTGGAAGACCAATAGACTGCCATCAAGAATGACTTCATCACCTTCAGCGATAACAATCTGGGAGAACTGCGCACCCAGAGAAAACAATGGATCACCGATGATACAGCCAAAGCCGCGATAAAGCGATCAAAAACCAGAGGAGCCAAAGTCTTAGCCCGTCAACGATACTCAGCTCTTGAGAAGGAAGTAAAACGCTCATGTCGACGGGACAAGCGAGCGTGGGCAGACTCTCTGGCCGAAGAAGGAGAGAGAGCCGCAGCAACCGGGGACATTCGCCTCCTCTACGATATCTCACGACGCTTAAGCGGGGCGAAGATGAATGCAAGGATGCCTGTGAAAGACGCGAATTATCAGTTATTGACCGACCCAACTGACCAGCTGAAACGCTGGTTCGAGCACTTCGAACTACTTTTTCAAGTGCCAACCAGGCCACCACCATCTCGGGATGATCTGCCTAGGATCCGACGTATAACACGCGTCAATACCGAAGCTCCATCGCTACTAGAGATTCAAACAGCCATTCAAAGCATGAAATCGAATGAAGCCCCAGGGGTCTATTGCATATCAGCCGAGATGCTCAAAGCTGACCCCATGACATCCGCTCAACTACATACTGCATTGTTTGAAAGAAATTTATAAAACAGCCAGGTTCAGACAACACATCTGTGATTTCAAAAGTACATCTGACCATTGCCCTTATTGATTCAACCAGTTTGAGTTTCAGACTTGATTTAAACAAAAGCCTCTAATTCTAAAAGTACATTAAAAAAAATGGTGTTATGGATTCAACGGCACTTTTCCAAAAAGAAAAACAAAAATTTCTAAAGAAATAAGTTCCAGTATTTTTTTAATTTTATAAAGTTTATGCTAAATTCACTACTGGATAAATATGCTATAAATATTCATATCCTTTGCTTTCTCTAAAGATTCTTTGCTATCATTTTCCATTAAAATTTCAAATTTTCCATGGATTATTTGCATTTTGAACTTTTTTTTCGTTTCCTTGTTATTTTTTTTATTCCCCCCCTCGTACTTTTCAAGAGCTGTCGGACATAAAATAAATTTAATATTTGTATCGGCCTAAAATATGTAAGATAAGTTGAGAATATCCATGTGTAATCATTTTAAATATTTTTCAGCCAGTGCAAGTCGTACAATGTTGGTGATCCTGACGAAAATGGGAATATTATTGTATTTTTAATGCTATATGATGCATATTATTTGTTACATCAATGTCAGGCAAATAAATCTTCGTTATTAAAAACTTTAAAAAAAAATCTATAATTTGGAAAACAATTATGCGTGGGTCAAACACTATATGTCATCAATTTGATATATTTTGCTGAATAGTATCAGCATGATGCTGTTGAATCCGAACCTACTGAATTTTCAGCAAACTTCTAGAATTTGCTGATAATTCAGTAAATAATTGTCAATTGAAATGACAGTTCACTTTGCTGAAAATTTCAGTAATTTATGTTTGCTGAAATAATTGCTGATCATTCAGCTCGGTAAAATTCAGCAAAATTTTGCTGAAATTCGTCGAAAAAAATTTGGTGTGATATTTCTGTGTTTTTTTCAGCAGTAAGCACACATGTTAAACAACCGTCTAAGACGAATTAAGTACTGTCCATTTAATTCCACCAGTTAATTTTCGTTATCTTTGCAGATACGTATTTCGACCACAACTGTGTGGTCACTACGAGTACGAGACACTGAAGACGACCACACAGTTGTGGTCGAAATACGTATCTGCAAAGATAACGAAAATTAACTGGTGGAATTAAATGGACAGTACTTAATTCGTCTTAGACGGTTGAATACATTCCACTAAAAGAGCTTAATATATTTTTCTGAAAAACACACATGTTAGCAAAAAGAGTCAACGAAATTGGTGTTGTATTTCTTTGTCTCGCGATGAGATGAATATATTAAACTAACAAGCAAAGGTGTCAATCCGTAAATGGCTCAATGTAAGTGCTAAATGGATTTCTATGAGATTGTAAGAATTGAATTCCTCAATGGATCCTCTGGATAGCAGGAGGATTGTTAGCTCACTCACTCACTCACGCATGTGTCCTGAGCTCCCTAGGGCCAACGCAAAAAATCTTTTGCGTGATCTTTGCTTTTGCGCACTTGGAATTTTCGAGAGGAAAGTGTTGAGTACTATCTTTGGAGGGATGCAGATGGAAGAGGTTAATGGAAGAGGCGAATGAATCATGAGTTGAAACGGCTGTTGGGAGAACCATCCATCGTTCAAACCGCGAAAATCGGAAGACTGCAGTGGGCCGGGCACGTAGCCAGAATGTTGAACAAGAACCCGGTGAAAATGGTTTTCGATATCGATCCAACGGGCGAGGTGCGCAGCGAGCAATGTGGATCAATCAGGTGGAATACGATTTGTGGACCCTCCGCAGAATGCGTGGCCATGGACCAAGCTGAATAGAGACGAAGAGAGTGTACTGCCTTAGACTGAATAAATCATAATAACGTTGTCTCGGGGGTACGCTATATCGAAAATATAACGTACTTTTCATAGATTTTTGAGGTCCATGATGGTTCTTGGTGAATGTAAGTAATTCTAGACCATAACAGATTTAGAAGCTTACTCCCGGCGTGCTGCTATAGGCAGGCGCGAAGCCATTAATTCATTGCTTGATTGTACATGATTGTAGAACACAAAAATCAATGTATCTTACATGTACAGATATTAATCTTTGATGTTACAATACAAACTTACACATGTAAATAATAGTAACCGTTACGTCTTAATGAACGTTACATCAACCTGGCGGTGATTTGACGCCCAGTACTTCAATTTCTTGGTGAATGATCTCCTCATTGATGGAATCCGCAACTAATGCTACAATGTTCTACGATCTTTGATAATCGGAAATCTAGTTTCACTAATTGAGCCAGTAATTGATCGGAACAATAACTTAAATCTCAGTCATATCAAATGTTTGAAATTGACCCGTCATTTCGATCATAATTATAACACAATCAAATCGACGCGATTGTGCTCCGTCAGGTTAATTACTGCTCACTCACTTTAGGTTTCGTTGCTCAGATTCCACCTTTGTGATATCATACGTAAAGTTTCACACGCCGTATGCTGCCTGTACAGAAGATTGATAATCGTTTGCATCGAGCATTATAATTAATTTACGCTCTTCATACTCGTTAATTCGATCATAAGATTTACGCCCTCTCTCATTTCGATTTCATCAACCGGTCTTTTCGTTACAGGCAAAAGGCTTACATTCACTTCCGCGCTTGGTAATCTTCACATCAGAAGACGCACATTACTCGGTGAAAAAGTTGGCATCATTCATGGGCATCGGTTCGGACAACGTGTACCCCATTCGTACGGATGCCATCGGCAAGATCAGAGTGGATCATCTAGGTAAACCTTTTGATGTTACCAATTCCTACAGAATCCTGATCGAATATCTTTCCACAATTCTCATTTTCAACAGAGTCGGAAATTCTACGTGCCAAATCGGAGGGAGCTCTGCCATTTATGGTATCGGCCACCGCAGGAACAACCGTAATCGGAGCGTTCGATCCTCTGGAACAGATTGCAGATCTGTGTAAAAAGTACAATCTCTGGATGCACGTGGACGCCGCCTGGGGTGGCGGTGCACTCATGTCCAAAAAGTACCGGTCGCTGCTGAAGGGAATCGAACGGTGAGTGGCAGTAAATTGAAATAAATTGAAGTTAAATCCCAGCGGTGATTGTTGGAAGGCAATTACAACCAATTATGCCATTAGGGGTGCATTCTAGACAAAGGAAGCAGTCGATTGCTAATTGCACTCGCACATCTGTGTAATAATAAGCATTCACTTTATCAGTAAACTACTGCCACGAAGTATGCCGTTCTTTTGTTCAAGAACCGCGACCTATGGACCTGTGGTCAGCCCGAACCACAGCAACAACAAAAACACTATATGTATAAACAAAATTTGTTGCTCGACGTAGTTATATAAACTTCTGAATTGGCTGTTCAGCGTATTTTTATGTGAATCCAGTTCTGAAGTTGGGTAAATAGCTTGTATCTCATCTTCGGTAATAAAAGTCTACCAACTTTTATCCGGATATAGGTACAATATTCTTTACATATTCTGTCGGTTAAAGGTGTTTAAATTAGAATTGGAGCCTAATGGAACGCATGAGGCTCAATCGCCAACACTCAACAAAGCAACTGCAAAATGTTACAAAGTTCTTCAATTTAGATACTGCATTTGGGCACCCGATAAAAAAAATCGGTTGAAACATCCTTCCGGGTACCGAGACTATATTTACGAAAGGATTGAGATTTGACCCGACCACAGATTCGAAGGAATGTGCAGTAATTATTGAAAAACGGTGAAAAACGCACCCAAGAAAGATTTCGAATAAGGCCGATATAATATTATTTTTTTTATTTTATGTTATGTACGTGGATCAATCCGGTTGGATCTCCAAATATTTTGAAAACTCACCAAGTTAGCCCTAGTATTTCTGATTCGTGCTTCCATGTCGATCCCAATATCACCATCTGATGATATCAGACTGTCAAGATATTGAAATACTCCGATCGTTTGACTACTGCAACATTTGAGGGGCTGTTCCCGTTGACACTCAAACACCTGGTCCTGCTGACGTTAATGGTGAGACAAACCGCAAAGAACCATACGGTCAGCTCGTTAAGCCCACTCGCCTAGATGTTCCACAACAATAAATTGCCAAAGCAGCTCAAGGCATAGCACACGTCCAATCCCACTATGATCTTATCGATTACGCTGAGAAGTGATAGTGGAGATGAAATGCATCCTTGCCTCACATCAGCGACTGTCCGAATGGGGTATCTCAAAGCTTCGATCCTATGTATCTGAAAATGCCTTGCATCTCTGGGTGCCACACTGTTTTTCATGATTCAGACAACAGAAATCCCCCCGTAAGTCAATGAATAGCATATAAAGGGACGCTTCCATAATAGTATTGCATAACAGTTTCTACAACATTCAGCCCTGAACACCGACAGCCGATCGAACTTGGACCTCTTTAGATTTTATGCTTCGAATGGCTGCTTTTTGAAGAACACTCGAAGAAGCTGTTCGTAGTGCTCTAACCAGTTGCTGCAGCCATCCTTTCTTCATCGGTCAGGAAGTCCACCCATGCCCGGCTGACCTGTCTGCGCAGCATCGCCCACTTACACAGATACATACCGTTGAGGGGACTCGTTCTTCACTCCATTGATTCTTCCTGTTCCTCAGCCCTAGCTTCTTACTTACTTGATACTTGATGGGCTACAGCTCTTCGATGAACCTACGCCGAATGGAGTATCCTTCTCCACTCGACTCGATCCTGGGCCGATCGCTTCCAGTCGCCCTGAACATTAAGCGCCCTCAGGTCCTCTTCAACTGCAAAAAGCCATCGTATACGCGGCCTTCCACGAAGCCTGCGGCCTTTTCCGGGTTCTCTACCAAATATTATCTTCGCTTGACGTTCTTCCGGCATACGAACAACGTGACCAGCTCACCGTAGTCTGCCGTGTTGTAATAATATCCAGCCCTTTATATACCTGGTACAATTCGTGATTCATGCGACGCCTCCAGATACCGTTCTTTTGTTTACCGCCGAATATTGTCCGCAGCACCTTACGCTCAAACACTCCGAAAGCTCTCCGATCAGCCTCCTTTAACGTCCATGTTTCATGGCCGTATAAAGCCTCCGGAAGAACCAGAGTAGTATACAGCGCGAGTTTTGTTTTCTTTTGCAGACTACGGGACTTAAGCTGGTTACGAAGTCCGTAATAAGCCCTATTTGCAGCTGCAATACACCTTTTCAGCTTGTGGGTAACATCATTATCGCACGTCACTAATGTTCCAAGATACACACATTCTTCCACCACTTCAAATTTTTCACCATCCAGCACCATTTCACTACCACCATCACTAATTAACCCACGTTGATTTCCAGCGACCATGTACTTCGTTTTGCTGGTATTGATCGTGAGTCCAATCCTGGCTGTCTCCCTCTTAAAAGGCACAAAAGCCTCTTCCAAGACACGGCGATCAATTCCGATAATATCGATATCGTCCGCAAAACCCAGGAGCATATGCGATCTTGTGATAATGGTACCGCTTCTTTGCACGCTAATCGCTCCCTCGAGCACCATATTGAACAGTAGATTCGAGAGTGTATCACCCTGCTTTAATCCATCTAAGGTAACAAATGACGTCGATATTTCATCCGCAACCCTTACACTTGATTTCGATCCGTCCAACGTTATACGAATCAGCCGTATCAGTTTCGCCGGAAAACCATGTTCAAGCATAATTTGCCATAATTCATTCCGTTTCACTGAATCGTACGCCGCCTTGAAATCAATAAACAGATTATGTGTCTGCAAGTTGTACTCCCGGAATTTATCAAGGATTTGTCTCAGGGTAAACATTTGATCCGTCGTTGCTTGGTATTCGCCGACGAAGGACTCTTCAAGCGGTCTCAATCTATTACACAGAATACGGGGCATAATTTTGTACGCTGAATTAAGGAGGGTTATTCCTCGGTAATTGGTGCATTACAGTCTGTGCCCTTTCTTAAAGAAAGGGCAAATGAGGCCGTCCAACCAGCCAGCAGGCATTTCCTCGTCTACCCATATTTTCGACATAATATGGTGCAGAACTTCATAAAGCTGCTCACTGCCATGTTTGAGAAGTTCAGCCGGGAGCTGGTCCTTCCCCGCAGCCTTATTGTTTTTCAGCTCTTTTACAGCTTTTTTAACCTCATCTAGTGTAGGTGACTCCACAGCTTGTCCATCGTCGCTAATATTCATTCTGTTCACCGATGCACCGTCACTTCCACAATTCAACAAAGTCTCGAAGTGTTGCTTCCACCTGGCAGCCACTTTGGTTTTATCTGTCGGCAAATTCCCTTGTTGGTCGTTGCACATGACCGGAGATGGCGCTGTCTTTCTCCGCACGCCATTGACAGACTCATAAAACCTCCGCATATCGTTCTGCTCCATGTTTTCCTGCGCCTCACTAATAACTTGTTCTTCGTACTCTTTCTTCTTCCTGCGGTGGGTTCGTTTTTCGGCCGCTCTTGCTTCCTTGTACCGATTCGATCGGGTACCCGACACCAACATTCGGCTTCTGGCAACGTTCTTCTCGTCTGTCACTCTATGACACTCCACATCGAACTAACCCGTCCTGGGTCGCCTCTGTGCAGTGCCCACCACTTCTCGTGCTGTTGTGCTCACCGCTCCATGGATCGACTCTCATAGATCGTTGATGTTGTCGCTAACGTTGATTGCACTTATCCGTTCGTCGAGCTTCTGGCGGTACTCTGCCGATACTCCTTCCGCCGACAATAGCTGGATATTGTAACGCATCGTTCGCTTTCGTTCAATACAGTTGATAACCATGGCCGAATTTTACTGACAACGAGGTAGTGATCAGAGTCAATGTTCGGACCTCTGAATGTCCGCACAGCGATAACATCCGAGAAATGGCGCCCATCCACCAGAACATGGTCTATCTGGTTGCAAGTTTCACCATTTGGGTGTCTCCAGGTGTGCTTTCGGATATTCTTTCGTGCAAAGTAGGTGCTACTGATGGCCATCCTTCTGGCAGCAGCGAAGTTTACTAGCCGTAGGTCGTTGTCATTGGTAGCGGAGTGAAGGCTCTCTTTACCGATTATGGGACGGAAAAAGTCCTCTCTACCGACCTGAGCGTTAGCGTCTCCGATGACAATTTTCACGTCATGCTTTGGGCACTCTCCATAGGCTTTATCAAGACATTCATAAAACGTGTCCTTCACGTCGTCGGATTAAATCGATAAATTTTATCGTTTGTCGGTGCGTTGATTAGGCTGTAATTGAAGAATTTGTCCCGTATCCTCAACACACATATTCGTTCGCTAATGGGTTTCCACCGCATCACTCGTTTCATCTGCTTGCCCATCAATACGAAACCAACTCCATGCTCTGCTTTTCCGCCGCCGCTGTGATAGATGTTTTACTTGAATGCAGTGTTGGTCGTGGGGAATTCACGTTCTCCGGATCTGGGCCATCGGACTTCTTGAATAGCGGCCACGTTCACTCCAACCTTCTGCAGTTCGCGAGCCAGAAGGCTCACTCGTCCAGCTTCATTTGGGGTCCTGACATTCCAGGTACCGAGTTTCCAACCATAGTCCTTATTTCGTTGCCGGGTCGGTTGCCAAAAATAACGTTCTCTTTTTCTTCTATCTCCATTCTTCGTGGTATATGAGAGGCTTCAGTAAGTTACCTTACCGGGGTCACGTTACCTACATCGCGCTGGTGGGGCTGCCACCTTAGGTATAGCTGACGCGATACAGCATTTCGTTGAACAGCCGCTGGGTACCAGGCAGACGCTGTTTGAGCCGCACCTCCTGGTGAACAGACGCTCGAGGCGTACCTTCTCACTCTAGCTGATGTCAGAAGGACAACAGTGCCCAGGCTGCACTACCAGCTAAGTACACAACCCTTAGCTGGCGGTCTTTTGTCATCGGACGACCCGTGGAAGCGTGAGATAGGAACTTGTAGGGACCAGAGCTCTGTTGGGCGCTCCTTCCTTGATGTCAACCCACCATGTTGCAGCCCTAGCTTCTATACGCTCCTAAATCTTCCATCGTGTTACATTTGTAATCCATTCTTTTCGCTGAGTGCGCAGTGCGCACCTCACCCAAGTTGTTTTCGACGGTTTCAATAAAAGCATTCTTCCCCGCCCACTTCTCTTCTACGCTGCCACCTCCCGGAACATCCACTACCCGAGTTCCAAGTTCTTTAACAATCGATCTCTTTACAGTTGGGTCCTCTAGTCAGTCTATGTTGATTCGTCGCCCGAACCTCTCCCCCGCTGAATCCGAGCGGTTTCAAAAAGGTCCAAAGTCTCCATTTGTGGGTGGATTCCCCGGGACGATGGGATGAAAGCCGCAACACCCGGCGATTTTTGTCTGCTTTACATTATTTCACGACGCGTGATTGGAGCTCTATCAACGCAAACGCGCTCTATCATGTTGAGTAAACTAAGATGTTCGAGGTCCTCCAAAATGATCTTGAGTTGAGATCAAGGTATCTACTGGATACACAGTGACTAAGAAGGTTTTGACGTTACTAATAAAATTTAATTTCTGATATTTCCATTGCAGTTCGGACTCGGTCACATGGAACCCACACAAACTGCTGGCCGCTCCTCAGCAGTGCTCAACTTTCCTAACCCGCCACGAGGGTATCCTTTCGGAATGCCACTCTACCAACGCTAGCTATCTGTTCCAAAAGGATAAATTCTACGACACTCAGTACGATACCGGCGACAAGCACATCCAGTGCGGCCGACGTGCGGACGTCCTCAAGTTCTGGTTCATGTGGCGTGCCAAGGGTACATCCGGATTGGAGCAGCACATTGACAAGGTGTTCGAAAATGCCGAGCACTTTACCAACAGTATTAAATCACGCGATGGTTTCGAAATGGTCGTGGAGAATCCCGAGTGCACAAATGTGTGCTTCTGGTACGTGCCACCCGGTTTGCGGGACGTGCCTCGAGATAGCGCGGAGTTCACCGAACGACTGCACAAGGTTGCTCCCAAGGTCAAGGAGCGCATGATGCGGGAAGGATCGATGATGATCACGTACCAACCGATCCACGATAAGCCGAACTTCTTCCGATTGGTGCTGCAGAACTCGGCGTTGGACAAGTCAGACATGAACTACATTATCGACGAGATCGAACGACTCGCGGCGGATTTGTAGGAGGCAAATCAGCGGCGACAACTTAGCGGAAACTTTGTTCGTTTCTTTCTTGCATATTTTTGTGTGTGGGGAGTTTTGTTGAATTTTTATATTAAAGCATTATTTATATTATCGTGTAAAAAACAAAAGAAAGTATTTATTGGAAGCATTGTTATGTTCGCTGAAAGCACCATGTGGTTGAGGGCTGACAGAACGGTGCGTGAAAAAAAGAATGTGAATGAGAATATAATCTATGAAAGAAGATTTGTGATTGTGTAAAGTAAAGGCAATCGAAGCGAAACTGTAAAATGTGGACATATCTTAACATAGTTGAACAGAATAATATAATGTACAAAAAGAATAATAAAACACGTTTACTGCTACATGAAAAATAAAACACGATTACTTATATTATGAATGATCTTCTTCTTCTTCTTATTGGCATTACATCCCCACACTGGGACAGAGCCGCCTCGTAGCTTAATGTTCATTAAACACTTCCACAGTTAGGGGCCATCCATAAAGTACGTCACGCTCATAGGGGGGAGGGGGGTTCCGAGCAGCGTGACGACTCATACAAAAATTTTGGAGTTTTAATACAACAAGTGTGACGAAGGGGGGAGGGGGGCTTGAAATTCGCCAATTTTTGCGTGACGTACTTTATGGATCTTCCCTTATTAACTGCGAGGTTTCTAAGCCAAGTTATCATTTTTGCATTCGTATATCATGAGGCTAACACAATGATACTTTTATGCCCTGGGGAGTCGGTTTCCAATCCGGAAACTGCCTAGACCGGCACCGGGAATCGAACCCAGCCACTCTCAGAATGGTCTTGTTTTGTAGCCGCGCGTCTTACCTAAGTTTTTAAGACATCGCATTATGATTATCGATACATTTTTCTAGCAGGAAATAAACAATTATTTATTTATAATCAAATTTATTGCGTTTTATTTTGCAAATTTGGTTACTGCATTTATTGGAATTACATTAGTTTTGCATTTATTTTATGTGTGCGTCGCACATAAAATGTATCAGTCACAAAATTTCATTTTTTTATGTGCATCATTAATAAAAAATATTTGCAAAGCTTGATTGCAAAAATATATGTGCGCTGCACATAAATTTTAAATGGAAATTAAGCTCAGTGTGGTGAACAGACGCCCGAGGCGTACCTTCTCACTCTAGCTGATGTCAGAAGGACAACAGTGCCTAGGGTGCACTACCAGCTAAGTACACAACCCTTAGCTGGCGGGCTTTTGTCATCGGACGACCCGTGGAAGCGTGAGATATGAACTTGTGGAACAATGATATGGAAATGCTAATCTCATCTTCGAAACTTAGACGTACGTGTTCCTGATAGAATCAGAGGCAAAGGATACGGCAGGCATGAAGAATGTTTTATAGAAGTCGATTTGAAACACGAGCGGAGGGCAATATTTGTGATGGTATAAATCTCACGACCTTACTATTGCCAAGCTCCCGTATGAAGAGGGAGGGATAAGTATCAGTGTAAAAGCTGATATATCTCCACTGGCCTCTAACTATATCATGAACATCTATGTCTAAGTTAGGAAGATGATATAGCATTCCATATCATTGTAAATTTGCAGGGAATCAATAATCGGGCAACGCAACGCCTAATGGAACGTACACACGGTCAAGCAGTTTGACCAACATTGACTCCACCTCTCGTTTATTCAAACATCCATCAAGTTTTACCAACAGCGACACGAATAATCAATTTATTCGACCAACAATATCACACACGAACGACCGAAGCGCCAACTTGAGCACCAACCATCAAAAATATATGGGGTTTGTGCAACTTCACTACAAATGCTCAAACATGTTCGGCGAACCTTGACTCCACCCCGACAACTCAAACCAAAATCAAACCGTTTTATTTTTTCCAACCGAGCCGCCAACTGTCAAATGGTTGTTCGAACAACTTCACACACGTTCAAACAAAGCAGCAACCGAAGCGTTTTCTTGGGGGCGGAGTCAATGTTCGTCAAACTGCTTGACTGGTGTGTACGTTGCATAACAATATACCCTTTGTAATGGAACGTACACACGGTCAAGCAGTTTGACCAACATTGACTCCACCTTTCGTTTATTCCAACATCCATCAAGTTTTACCAACAGCAACACGAACAATCAATTTATTCGACCAACAATATCACACACGAACGACCGAAGCGCCAACTTGAGCACCAACCATCAAAAAATATATGGGGGTTTGTACAACTTCACTACATATGCTCAAACATGTTCGGGGAACCTTGACTCCACCCCCGACAACTCCAACCAAAATCAAACCGTTTTAATTTTTTCCAACCGAGCCGCCAACTGTCAAATGGTTGTTCGAACAACTTCACACACGTTCAAACAAAGCAGCAACCGAAGCGTTTTCTTGGGGGCGGAGTCAATGTTCGTCAAACTGCTTGACTGGTGTGTACGTTGCATAATCAACAGAGTTTGTTACTGACAAACGCACCTCGCAACAAGCCTTTATCAGAGCTCGAACCCTGAGCTCGAACCGACATGACAGGAATCAATTGCCTTATATGCTCCGATATTTCCGAGAATATGATGCTATTTTTGTGTTCAGAGTTAGATTCTCTAATATATCCATAAAAGCAGAAACTACGATAACATAAAACCGAAATTTGCCCTCGAGATAATGCAAAATAGCGGGCTGAAAACAAAATTGTTTTCTTTTTTGTTGCTAACAAAAAAAATTTCGGATCTTTGTCATTATTATCTCCGACAAAAACAAAGCTTTATCGTTGGCTCTCTTCTGTCGCTTGTTTCGCATGCGCTTCCAAGAAAAATTGATTCCCTGTAAATTTGATCAAATCTGTCCGCCAGTGTGAACGCGACGCAACTTATGCAGTGTACACACCAGTCAAGCAGTTTGACGAACATTCACTCCGCCCCCAAGTAAACGCTTCGGTTGCTGATTTGTTTGAACGTGTGTGAAGTTGTTCGAACAACCATTTAACAGTTGGCGGCTCGGTTGGAAAAAATTAAAACGGTTTGATTTTGGTTTGAGTTGACGGGGGCGGAGTCATTAAACCACTTTGATTTGTTTCCAACCTAGTCGCCAAATGTCAAATGGTTGTTCAAACAACTTCACACATGGTCAAGCAACCAAATCAATTTCTCGGGGGCGGAGCCAATGTTGGTTCAACGTGTTTGAGCTTGTGTACACTACATTATGGAACGTACGCACGGTCAAGCAGTTCAACGAACATTGACTCCACCTCTCGTTTATTCAAACATCCATAAAGTTTTACCAACAGCGGCACGAACAATCAATTTATTCGACCAACAATTTCACACACGAACGACCAAAGGGCCAACTTGAGCACCAACCATCAAAAAATATATGGTGGTTTGTGCAACTTCACTACAAATGCTCAAGCATGTTCGGCGAACCTTGACTCCGCCCCCGACAACTCAAACCAAAATCAAACCGTTTTATTTTTTTTCCAACCGAACCGCCAACTGTCAAATGGTTGTTCGAACAACTTCACACGGGGTTTTGATAGTCAGAATCTAGGAAACAACAGAACCGGAGGAGTGGAAAGAGGGGGTTATATGCCCCATCTACAAGAAAGGTAACAAGCTGGAGTGTGAGAAGTTTCGAGGAATACCATGCCGCCTACAAAGTGATATCCCAGATCCCGAGTAGCACACTTGTCATATATCAGTCACTGTGACTCATATACGACCAAATAAAGTCACATTGGCGTTGCTGCAACCAAATCGAGCTGAACTGTGCTACTCGGGATCATCTTTCGTCGTCAGTCACCATTAGTGAATGAGTTCGTGGGAAGTTATCAAACCGGCTTCGACAAGGTGAGAGACTTTCGTGCCTGTTGTTCAACATTGCGCTAGAAGGTGTCATGCGGAGAGCCGGGTGTAACAGCCGGGGTACAAAGCGCGACAGGGCCCGCCTGGGTGGTCGAGGTGGTCGAGGAATTCGTCTACCTTAGGTCCTTGCTAACGGGCTAACGGCTGATAACAATGTTACTCGTGAAATACGAAGGCGCATCATCTGTGGAAGTTGGGCTTACTACGGGCTCCAGAAGAAACTGCGGTCAAAAAAGATTCGCCACCGCACCAATGTGTCATGTACAAGACGGCTGCGCAATGCTACCTCTGCTTTTCCGCGTGTAGTCGCGTAGCCACCGTACTCATAATCAGCAGCTCTCAAGTGTAAATTTCTTGCAACTTTCGGACTATCGATTGCTTCTTTCCCTTTGATGGCGTCTTTTGCGATCGTGGCAACAGCGGAGGAGAATATTTCTGCAACTGTGAGATCTGAAGTACCCTCGACTGGAAATCAGGGGAAGCAGTTCTCAAGCCACAATTTTCATGTAAATCCTCTCTATAATATCTAACAGAGGCTGTTGTGAATCCTTTCAAAACTTTAACGTGTTTCAACTTCCCGAGTTGAAAAAATACTTTTTCGGTATCATATTACAGATGAATATACTTTTTTCGTTTGTGTTGTCAGCCGGACGAAACCACAATTTTTTTGTGAAGCCCATATTTTTTAATTCAACATACATATTGAATAAGCTAGTTCCAAATTTTTTTGATTGTAGCTTGTAAATTAAATTTTTGGTGTCTTGCTGAAGTTCATTCCGTGTCTTCCGAACAAATATGTATGGGAAAATGAAATTTGGCTAAACTTTTTTGGAAAAGATTCGAAAAGATCTGGTATTATGTATTAAAATCTATTTTTTGTCTACTTTCCGGTGGTTAGTGTGGTGAATTGCGCATAGCTGCGCCAAAGCGGGAAATTGACTGGTGCAATGTTAGAATGAGGACGCTGTCTTTGTTCTAGATCCTAGGGCCTGGGCTTGCGGAAGCCCTTGGATAACATAAAGTATGTCGGATAACCATTTTAACCTCAAAATGAATTCAACGTTTCAAAATTACTCTGTGGTGAAGTTTTGAACGCAATCTCAGGTTTTGTCCGGGATTTGTATGAGGGCCCGCCACTGTGCAATGATTGAATATACTTTTAAATATATATAAAGTAAATTAACATACGATCCATTGTATATTTTGATAATTATATGGCAAAATGTGCGAACGAATTCTTCTTCTTCTTCTTCTTCTTACTGGCATTACATCCCCACACTGGGACAGAGCCGCCTCGCAGCTTGGTGTTCACTTCCACAGTTATTAACTGCGAGGTTTCTAAGCCAAGTTACCATTTTTGCATTCGTATATCATGAGGCTAACACGATGATACTTTTATGTCCAGGGAAGTCGAGACAATTTCCAATCCGAAAATTGCCTAGACTGGCACCGGGAATCGAACCCAGCCACCCTCAGCATGGTCTTGCTTTGTAGCCGCGCGTCTTACCGCACGAACCAACGAACTTAATATAATGGGGAATATGATGTTCGTTTGATTCATACACTAGTTAAATAATTTATTTGACAAATTATGAAGAAAATGGTGTATCGAACCATGAAAATTTGGTGCTTGAATATCTAGAAAGGTTTTGTAGAAGACGTGAGGTAGGCAATTATTGTTGGTATGTACGGCGAAAGCAAATGATTATAACGAGATTCGAGAAAAGTATCATAAGGACCCATTCACAAATTACATAACGTTTTAGGGTCTGGGAGGACTACAAAAATTGACATGTCATGAAGCCAATCGTGTCGCTATACTAAATTGTGAAATGGAAATAACATAGTATGATTGTTATCCGTTCATCTAATGTGCGAAAGTAGGTAAGTCTATTGCCCAATAAAAGAAAAAAAAACCTTGCACAGCCTGCCTACTTATACTATGTTCGCACTAGGGCCTTGTAACATGTTATTCGGCTATCTTGATTAGCTTTATTCTGTCGATAATTTGAATAACATGTTATTCAGGCCGTAGTGCGAACATACACTGAGAAAAATTATGTACACGCTAAAAATGAACTACTCAAAATTGAGTCGAATCCGACTCATTTTCATTAAAAACGGGACAACACAAAATTTGAGTAAAAGATACTACTTCAATAAAATGATGATTGCACTTAAACTAGGAGTCTGTTTGTCATAAAATGCACTTAGATAGATAGATAAACTTGATTCGCATCTGTCGTATTAAAAATTGATGGAAGGCCAAGCTTATCTTTCGCGAAATCATCATTTTATTGAAGTAGTATCTTTTACTCAAATTTTGAGTTGTCCCGTTTTCAATGAAAATGAGTCGGATTCAACTCAATTTTGAGTAGTTCATTTTTAGCGTGTAGTAACATTAACTATTCACTTTCGTTTAATTTTACTATGACCAAATGCCACAATTTAATAGTAAAACTAACTACAATTGCATTCATACCAACAGAATCATACCTGAGGTTACTGAGCACGTACTAGAATATCCATAGTAAATCTAATTATGCAGTTCAGTTACCGCTAGCCTCATCACAAGTTATGTTTTTTATGAACCTAAAACCGGTAAGTTCCTTTTGCCCCAGTCATAATCAAAATAAATTAAATTATTTCTATACAGATGCCACGATCATATTGACTCCACCTAAATAAGAATTGATAAAAAGGACATCGATGGACATTTCTTATGATAAGTGCAGAAATCGGCATAGTTCCCGCGGATTCTATTTAAGACAAAACAAACAAGATCTGACTGAATTAGCCGTGGCTGGTATGTATTCCAAGATACAAGATATTTTGCAGTAAAACTGGATCGCCTGTTTATTTATGTTTCAGATAACCATCCTTGCTCACAGAGGCGCATCCACGTTCCGAATCGTGGGTAGGACAAATAGGAAATGCCAATTTGGGAAACAGTTCTGGAAAAAGAATTCCCAGCCTCTTCAAGATAAGCTTCCGAGCCTCTTGAATGGAGGCTTCCGAGACTGTTGAAAGAAGGATTCCAAGCCTCTTAAAGGGAGGCTTCCAAGCCTGTTAAAGGGAGGCCTCCGAGCTTCTTTGAAGCCGGCTTTCGAGCCCTGAAAAGGGGACTTCAGAGCCTCTTAATAGGAGGCTTCTAATCCTCTTGAGAAAAGGTTTCCGAGCGTCTTTAAGAGAGGCTTCAGAGTCTCTTGAAAGCGGATTTCGAGCCTCTTTAAAGGCTTCTAAGTATCTTGAAAGTACGTTTCTAAGCAATTGAATCTCTTGAAAGTAGTCTCCAAGCCTCTTGAAAAAGGCTCCGGAGCCTCTTGAAGGGGGCTTCTCAGTCTCTTGCAACGAAGCAACTGAACTTTTCGAAAAAAATATCCGTGCCTCTCAAATGGAGACTGTCGTACCATCATACTCTAGATTTTAGTTCAGAAGCGAATAGATTGATTGCATAGAATTTTTTTTAATTTGTTCATTCAACGTTTTGTTCTATTGATCTTTTTATCGCCCTTTATACACTGTGCTCGTTTTGGAGGGCAAGATTCAATAGGCTTTCATTTACTAATCGTCATGCATATTATGTACAAGACTTGTAATAAAAAATTCACAATTATCAAACTTTATCAATAAGTTTGATTGGAATTGTAATACAGTCGACTCTCTACATCACGATGTTCTATTCCTCGATGTCTCTTCCTATGTTGATGGTTTTATCGGTCCCTTCAATCTACATACATTTGGGCTTTCTACATCTCGCTAACTTTTCTATCTCGATATCTTCTGGTCATATTTTGTTCAGGATTCTCACTTCCTATGTCGATATATTCGAATTTCTAGACTACTAGACCAGTTTTTGACAATAACAAACACAACAAAAACAAGAGATGACATTTGTTTTGTTATCGTTTTTCATTGCAACGAGCTTTTATCGATCTAGTACCTCTTTCAATTTTCCTTCCTCTCTTTATATCGATGGTCCCTTCATTATCGATATGTGGAGATGCGACTGTAGAGCCGCCACTATTCATTCTTGTCCGAGGTACCCCCTGGGGCCAGCGAAGGTACCCCCAGGGGTACATGTACCCCAGGTTGAGAACCGCTGATATAGATTACCGAGACTTTCAGCCCGAGGCTGGCTCGTCTCCAAGAATCTGTTTTCGGAGCTCAGAACTCTTTAAGAGTGGTCTTCGGTATGTTTCTGGTTCCTCGGATTTCAATAGACCTTTTGAGGTTTGAAGAAGACTTTTTCCGCGGGGTTTGAATAATCCATTTAATCGTGCTTAATCATAACGCCTAAAATATTTAATTAATCGCATTTGCAGATTTCAGCAACTTCTATTTCACCTCGGTAAAACATAGACATCTTTGAGCGCTTTAGGGATTTTAAAGTGCCTGACAACAATCAATCAGTAGTCTATTCCTTTTCCTAACACATAAATTCTTTCCATCCAATGACTTCATATGTTCTTACCAGAATCATGGGTAGGACAATGCTTTGACTGTCCCGCCCAGGAACATTCATGCGTAGGACATGTCCTACCTGTCCCACCCACTCCCGGCGCCACTGCTTGCTCACCAAACAAAAAAACACTCTCGTTAGCTATTAGTGAAGAGAAGAGCCTCATAAACAAATGGATGCTTGGGGAGGAATTTCCACGAATAGATTTCGACAATATCCGCGATTTTTTACATGATTGAAACATGCAGTTTATTATTTTTAATATATAAATATGCCTTAATAAAGATTGATTGTTCTTTTGGTACACCACGCAAAAAAAAGAGAAAAATAAATAAACGCTTACATATAAATCATTTCTACCGTGCATAGTAGTATGCAACCAGCTTCCATGGTAAATTTGACTTTGTTTATTTGGTATGTTTTCTAGTACTCATAACGTAAAAATCAGAGTCTATTATTGAGATTCTCACGTCCGACTGTGTGAGTGGCGATAAAAGGAAAACAAACACTCCAAGATGGTGCAACTCAGCAATGCTTGGGTTAAAATGAGTATATTTCCATATATTTTTTGACTCCTTTCCAATCATTGTGATGACCCAATCAATTTTGAGGTTATGAGCAGAAGGAAAACAAACATGTATTTACACATGCCAAAGTGCACATTAGTGTGCGAGCACTAAACGTCACTCATCTCAATATATAGAGTTACGCAAAGAGTGAAGCCAAATCTACCTATTGAACTGTCAAACCGTCTACCTATCGAGCAAAGTAAACAAATGCTTGTTGGTATGGCGGAAGTATTGTTATCGCCTGATGATTATTATGGCGAATTAAAACTCATGAATTTAAATGTATTAGATTTCTTTTAGAAACAGCTTCAAAAAACTTCAATACACCCCCCAATAAAGTTGCACCAAGAAACTCACGTGTTTGCACTCTGTAGGTGACTTTGGTTATCGAATTAAAAAGCTTTAGAAGTGATCACTCCCGTGAAGTCACTTGATGGGTTGAACAAAAATGAAAGTTTTCAACATAATAACAAGAGCATCATTCAGAATAAGAGTAAGAAGATCCTCTTTGCGCAACTCTATATAATAGACTCTGGTAAAAATATTTCATTCTACTACTTCCTAGTTTTGGGAAAGTCATGGTAAATTCAACTGTTGTTGCAGTGGTTTCAAAAGCATTTTGCGTTCTGTCGAAATCAAGTGGTAAAATGTTTTTGACATTACCCTTGATATGGTACGCATTACCATGTCGTTGATTTTTCCAGGTTTTTTTTCTAGGTACCGCCAACGGGGGTGTCATTGGGCCAAAATGTGGTATGCTCCAAGTAAATGTTACAAAGCTCTAGTAGTTAACATTAGAATCAAGTTTTAATTAGTTTGGTACAAGCTTGAACAATGAATTTACCACTGTGTGAGGAAAAAATAATAAATGAGGGAAATTCTTCAAAGTTATATGTTGTTTAAAATTGGCCCATTCTCACCCCTCACAGGGGGTGACATTGGGCCAAGTACAATAAAGTTCAGCGGTGACGATGCAACGATTCAATCGTTCATTAAAAATAATTGCCTACATTACGGCTCTTACCAACTATGTATAGCAAATCAACGTAAGGCTTGCCTCAATCTCACCCCTTTTCAGCGTGCATTGCTCGTTGCTAAGAAAAACCAGAACCGCTATACAAATATTCATAAAATTCGATAAAACAACAACAGATTATCGTAACATGATAACCAGGTATCCATCGATCTGAAAACTAGTTATGTAATAGATTTGTGGGGCATTACTGACACTATTTTAATACGGGTTCATTCGATCAATAGTTTTACATTCAAATTCCAAGCATTATGGTACGAGCACCATTAGTTCTTGGAATTTGTTTTGTGATTTCCTAGACGTGAATTTTAATATAATTTCGAACCGTTTAAAATTTTCATCAAAATTCGTAACAGTTTCTGAGATAGGGGGAATGACGGCTTTGGCAGGTTTTGTTCTATTATTGGCAGGGGGGTTTTTTATGACTGACTAGGCTCAAATTTGGCCTAAACATTCTTTGCATATCAAAGAATATTGTGGCCAAATTTCATAAAATTCGGTCGACAAAAACCCCCCTGCCAATAATAGAACAAAACCTGCCAAAGCCGTCTTTCCCCCTATAAGGAGTTCAAACATTTTTCGTTTTTGGCCCAATCTCACCCCCTAGGCCCAATGTCACCCCGAATGACGGTATTTTACATTAATTTCCAGGTAAGAACAAACGTGCCATATATAGATGTTAGCAGCAAAATAATCAGTTCAAAAAAGTAAAAATTGGAAAAATATATTTTTTAAAGGATTTTTTGGTAGCTTCGCATAAACAATGTTGTAAATTACTTAAGAAATTCCTCCAGGAATGCCTTCGTAAGTTCACCCAGAAATTGCTTAAGCCATTCAATCAAAATTCCTTCAGGAATCACATAGGAAATTCCTCCAGATATTCCTTCGAAAATTTCTCCATAGATTCCATCTGAAAATCCTCCGGATTTTAAGAATTACTTTAGAACTTCCTCCAGGATTTAATTTGAAAATTTCTTTGCTAAAACTTTAGAAAACATCTCAAGGAATTGTTCTGGAAATTCCTTTAAAGATGCATTTGGCGATTCCTTTACGATTTTTTTTTAAATTCCTTTAGGTGTTTGTTCGAAAATGTATTGTGAAAATCCCTCGGAAATACCTTTATAAAATACTTTGCCGATTTCTTCAGATATCTTTCTTTTTTTTAGGAATTTCTTTGGAAATTTGATTAAGAATTCTTTCGGAAATTTCTTTGAACTTTATTTCAGCTGTTAGACGGTTTAGGTATAGGTAGACGGTTTGACAGTTCAATAGGTAGATTTGGCTTCACTCTTTGCGCAACTCTATATATAATAGACTCTGGTTTGAGAATTTCTTCAGGAAATCCGTCAGAACTTCTTACGGAAACTCCTTCAGGAAATATGTTGATGCAAAAATATGAGATTGCTGGGTCCATGACGTTAGGCATAATACCTTCTTTATATCGTGGGCTGTTTTTGGGGCATATTATGCTTAACATCCTTTATGCCTAACGTACTCATGCCTAACGTCCTTATACCTGTTCGCGTGACCAACATCTAGTTTGCTTGGACCTAGCAGCCAAGGTACCAGTACTATAAGTGTCAACGGCCAAGTTATAGCCTATTCAGATTACGCCATTTATGATCATAAATATCATGATAAACAACAACCTGATGCCATCTCAGAGCTGCAGCCGGCTGGTAGCGATCAATACTGCTCAAAATAGTGACTTTAGTGACCAATACTGGCGAAAAAAAGGACCAAATAGTGACTTTCATCTGCAGAAAAAGTTACCAAATAGTGACTTTTAATTTCATTTGCAGTGACAGAAATGGACTTTTATTTGAAGTTAATAAGGGATCGTTCAAAAATTACGTCCATCGTTTTTCGGCATTTTCAACCCCCTTCCCCCTCCTGTCACTAACTGTCACAAATCATTGACTCCCCCCTCCCCTGTACGTACATGTGTCATTTTTATTTTGGAGATTATTTTGGTTTTTCTTTTTCGTACAATATTTTTACAATAACGTGATGATTTATGTCCCTTACTAACAGTTTGAATATGTTTTTAAAATGCAAAATGTCCCTAAAATGCTTTCAGGATTTTTTCTTGTGGATGGACGTCACATAAGACGAACCCC
Organism: Armigeres subalbatus; assembly: GCF_024139115.2. Lineage (NCBI taxonomy): Eukaryota > Metazoa > Arthropoda > Insecta > Diptera > Culicidae > Armigeres > Armigeres subalbatus. The sequence continues at coordinate 323,806,670 of NC_085140.1, read as the reverse complement.
CTCCCTCCCCCTGTCACAAACTGTCACAAAACTCTGACCCCCTCCCCCCCTCAAACCTTGGACGTAATTTTTGAACGGCCCCTAAGGCTGAAACAAATAATTTTCAAAAATTATGTCTCTCCCTAATATCTTTAGGTCGAAAATTTCAATTTGAGTGGGCAATAAATTCCAAAAAAAAAAATGAATTGGCAAAACATTACTCAACAAATCCGATGAAAATGAAATTGACAAGTGAAATTTGATAAGTTTGTTTTATTTGATTTATTTTAATATTTTTTTTCAAATTTTCCTCCCCCTTCACCTCTGGAAAAGCAAAACTTTAAGGCAAGTCATACAGAATAATGTGCAATAATGTTTATTATGGCTTCGAACTAATTCGGAAAATCTTCCCTTGTGTTCAAAAATACAGCACTTTTTTATGACAGAAATTTATATAATTAATTTTTAGACATAGATTTAATTCGACTCACATAGTTTATGAATCTGAAAGCTAAGAATTATTTCAAAACCTAAAGAAGCTAAGAAACAAGAAGAAGAAGAAGTTTGAAAAATTCTTAAGTTTTTATCTGAGCAGATGTCTAGAGACCATTCATGTTACGGAAACATTAATCTATCTATGGGGATCCCTTACACACTAAGTTTTTATTTCTCCAGCTTACCAAGGTCAGATTTAAAGGGGGAGGGCGTGGTACGCTACAGTACAGTTGCTGATGAAGAATGTGTATAGCCGCCAGACATGCTAAATACTCATGCTCCTCTAATGTGGAAGTGTACTACACACATGTGGAAGTGTTGTCTCGAGCTCGTTCAGTAGCCGCTAGGTTGCGAAGGCCGATGGAGGTCCTTCGTAGCTTAGTTGGTTAAAGCACCAGTCTAGCTTATTGTAGGGTCATGGGTTCGAGTCCCATCGAAGGAAAAGTGGTTACCTCCAATACATTTTCCAAATCAATCTCTTCCACATAATGTACATATTCACATATGAGTTTTCACAACATTGTAAATTAATGTCCAAGTCAGGTGGTTTAATTCCCGGAAATAGGCAATTAACTTTGATTGAACATAAATAAAGTTAAAAAAAAAACTTATCAATGTACTAATTGCAACGTGTTTTAAAAATCAACATAAAAATATTCGTATTTATTGACAAGCAAAACAACTTGTGCAAAGCACAAACTTGGCAGCTTAATAAACTTTTACTCTCGTTTGTTGAAATGGTGCCTTATTTCATGTTTTACTCATTCAACGCATTGATTTGAATGGTCATGTATGATTGTGAAGTGAAATGGATTAATTCTATGCTTCATTATTGAAATATTTGAGTTTTTTCACTTACCCCACTGTACCTTACACTTTTTTAAAGATGAATATTTCTCTACAAAACGTTGTACATATTATCGCTGAATTATAGATTAATTTGCGTGATGAGCCAACGTTACATTCAGGGCCAATATTACCTCCCGTTACTCAGATTTAAAGTTCATAATTTCCGGAAATTATTGTTATCGTATAATGGATTTCGGATATATCGAAACCATGAAATTGAATATAGTTTTCGTTTATACCCCTTATAAAAATACATTTACATTGTTCAATGCACGTTATTCATATACATAGGTGTGTAACAGTAATATTTGCCTTTTACTCTAGAATATATATATATGAAATAATGATATTACATACCTATTTTTGGTTGTATTCGATATCATCGAATTCGCGATCGCAGTTTCTTTTGTAGCTCTCCGCCCAAACACGCCAAACAAACCACATTCATTATATCGTATCCTGTCAAGATCGGTTCCCTAGAACTGTGCCCCACAATTGGTACAGCGACGATTTTTCATGGCCAAACAGCAAATTATCCCAACCGGGAAGCAAAATATCGCACAACAGATTCCGCAGCAAGTATAATCGTCTTCCAGCATTCCGATTCGGCACGCCGGGCATCCACCGACAACAATGATCTCCTGTGGTATCACCACAGTCGTAGTGGTAGTACTTCCGGAAATTCCGGAAGCTCCGCCGGGTCCACTCGGCGGAACCACTATTGGCAGGGGAACTTTCGCTCCGGACGAATCCATCGAACCGTAATTGGGCAACGGCTGGGTCGGAACACTCGGAACATTCGGATATGGGTAGAACTGCTGCTGGGGGTAGGGAGCGGATGGAGCTACCGTCATGGCAGTCGCAGTATCTGAATTTATTGAGTTAATCAATTTCAGAAATCAATTAAATATTTTGATGATTCGGCTGGATGCTTAGGAATGAGTCATCTCCAAATACAATGATATGCCAATCCATTGTATAAACGCTGTAACTTACCGTGTCCTGCTTGCTGGGTGCTTTCGGCCATCACTTCTGCGTAACTTGGAGGGAGATTCGAACTGGCCATAGTTCTAGAACCGAATGTTACAACAATTCACGTTAAAACACGCAAAATGAAATTTAAAACCGAAGCATGCAAACTACTGCTGAAAATTTTTCTACGATGGTGGAAACATTAGTACATTAGTAATCAAAACAAATAAGTACACTGCAATCCAAAAGTTTTGTCACGCAGGTTCAAGTGGAAAATATAACTTTAGTACATAGGGTAGCCAACTTGAATGCTCCAGCCATTTTTTCATTATTACTGCACAATGGAAACATTTTGCTATGAAATTCCATCGGGAGAACCTACCTTACAGTCCTATGATTTGATAACATGCATTGAAAATGCTATGGAAAGTAAAATTAGATGATTTTTTACAATTCTATAAAAAATAAACACGAGAGTGTCCATTATAGGAATATTTTGGGGGGTCCATAATAGGGAAGAAGAACGTCCCGAAACGAAACATGAAAATCAAATGAAGTGTCGACTATAGGGAAGCAATTTCCTATTATGGACCCCAGGGGGTCTACTATAGGGCAAATTCAGTCCGACTTTAAAATGTTAATTTCGAAGAATAACGTCGAGTATTTGAGTGTACCATGTATGCATCGTGAAGAGGAGATGCAGAGCTTGATATTAGATATTGCGCAGATTCCGCCTTATTAGAACCCTGCGCGCAAATTATTTGCGTGAATATTTTCCCCGTGTCACAAACAAAAATTAATTAACACTAATGCTGTCCAATGAGTAGCTCGAAGTAGCTCGAAGTTGTTCCCGTCCTGCTCGTTCTTTTTTGTCAACAAATGGGCAAGAGAGGGATGGGAAGAACTTCGAGCTACTTCGAGCTGCTCATTGGACAGCACTACTGTTTGCTGTTTGTTTGAGTAAACAAAAACACGTGTGTCCGATAAATAACAACATAATAAAACAATTACAAAGATACTTTGAATGTATTGGTGTGCACGCTAAAAATTCAAAGCAAAATGAAGTTGCGCCAGAGTCTAAAAATTGATGCAACGGGCAATATCACGCAAAATTAATATTTTGCAAATTTCCACTCATTATGCCCGGGGTAGCAAAATTTCGCTACTAGGGGGTCCACTATTGGGCATTTTACCCTAGAAGGTGAGGAAGAAGAACAAATTAAAGTGTATTAGTGGACGATGAAAAATGTAAACAGCAAATGGTGACGTACATATTTGCACGGCTTCTTATGGGAGCTCGTTCGAATGTAGTAGTGAAAGATTTTTCGCCATACACAAAAGGCACGCACACAATATATGAATTTCCATACCTTAGTATTTATTTACATTGAATGGAACCCTTAACATCGTTTTTGGTACTTCGGTTTTTGGTATGTACCCAGTTTGTGGGTAGTATACCCCAATGCAGCGCTACCCATGGGTGATTGGTTCATATATGCAGTTAGTGCTAATTATCGGCAATTAACTTCTCCTGGTGAAAACATGCAATTAGTTGAGGTAGGTACATCGAGCCTTTTGTGTTTGTATGGCTTCCTTATATGACGAAAAAAAGCTCGTCCATACTTCCGAAGTTTTGCTATCGTGAATTAAATGAAATTAAAACAAAAACATTGTACGCCATATTAAATGAATGGTGGTATTAGCACAGACAAACAGACATAACACATTGAACATTTACTCATCAAATTCATCGTCATTTAAACACTAACGACATCTGTTGATTTCAGTTAGTTGGGCAAATCACGAACCAGATGGCGGTAGTGAGCAAATGTCAAACTCGAACAAATCCGATGCGCGCGCCACTAGTGTCCGATTGGCCAACTAATGATTATTTGAATTGACCAGTAAATCAGTAAACGATGGAAATTCGACGAGTGTTATGTCTGTTTGTCTGTGGTATTAGCCTACTCTTCAGTCCCCTGGACTTACCGGACTTACGACCTATTCTCAAGACACTCTAGAATTTATTTTAGACCAAACAAATGAACAAATCCCTTACCGCTGGCAGCCCTGCAATCAGCTGTTTTTGTGTCAGCTGTCAAAAAATAGCCAATCGACACGCATACATCAATGTTCTGTGACACAAACACGTTGTTGATTCATTGACGGAACGGGAGCAGCAGTTTTTCACGAGCCATCAGCAAGAGTGCTGCAACCTACAGAAGCGATCAATTTCGAACAAAAGTTTCTAGTGTAGAAAACGCGTCATTTCCCAGAATATTGCAAGACCAACAAAATTTCTCGTGTTAATAAAGTGCACCGGTTGAGGAGCTACTGAAATCGTATTACTACGCCGCGAAAAGTGTTCGGTCTACTCGGGAAAAGGTGCTTTCCAAAATCGTCGTCTGGGGCCACTTTCCGGAGGGAGAGCCCCACCACGACCACGAGCGATTGCATAAACGGTGCGCCTAAAATTTCGTGCAAAAGAAAAAGTTACGGAGTTTGATTTGTGATTACATTGTGCACAGAAGATCCGGATGCCACAAACGGGATAATGTTACGTGAGCTGATCGCCTGGGTGCTGAACAACTATCTTGGCAAATATGTGGAAAATTTGAATACGGCCCAGCTGACAATTGCACTACTGTCTGGTAAGTTTTTTTTATTGGTTGCCAATTAGTCTGAGCTGTGGTACGGCCAATAGTCCAAATAGCGGCTAAATATTTTTTTCCATATTGTCCGCATCAAGTCAGTGACATCATATTTATAACAACAGACCAAACAGATTGCGGCGCACTTCAATAAACTTGTCAGGCTCGGGCAAGGTGCACAATTGCTACGTAAATCGCTTACTGACTAGTCATCGGGCTAAATTTGGATGTTAACATAATTCCTCTAGCAATGAACAAACTACTTCTTTTTTGTGCTTATAGGCAACTGTTACTGTAACTACTGTTCTTGCTCAATTTCCACTCTATGGACATCTTGTTAACGGAAAATGTCGAAAAGCGCTTTTCGCGAGACCGCAGGCTTCGTGCCTGAGAATCATACCATTGTGAAGCAATCAAAACACGATGACAGGGTTAGTTACGAATAGTTTTTTAAAAGTACATTCTATTAATGCACCTCATTAAAGTTATATTTCTGGAACAGATGGCAACGTGGTGTCTCATATTCATTCAGATCACATCAGACCAATGTTTACGCTTTTCAGCGTTATTCGGGTTTGTTGTTTTTGATCGCAGTAAATCTGGAAATCTGAATTGTGTATAAAAGCAAAAGCAAAATTTTTTTTCAACTTGGTGTAATGATAAAAGGTATAAACCAACAGAATATCGTACTCAATAAAATTACAATTCAAGACAAAATTTTCAAAACGACTTATCTGCTTTTGTAAACAAAGATTCAAACGACGATTTTGTCGTATCAAAACTTTTTTTCCAACGCCGCGAAAAACACCGAATAAAAATTGTGCACCAAATGAACGTCTAGCTCTCGCGAAAGTCGTACACAGAATGACGTCCCTCTCTTTTTCTCGCTTGTTGAGTATTTCCGGTGAGTCTCCGCAAAACTTAACGTTTTGCAATTGCGCCATGAGTTCTTCGTTCATTCGTCGACTTTGTTGTAGTTCTTCCATAAGCTGGGTCGTTCGTGCTTTTTCAGCTGCCAATTCGTTGGACAGTTTTTTTTTATCTACTTCTCTTTTCCTGATTATCTACATGTATGAGCTCAACACTGGTAACATTTTCGCTATCCGCCCGTTGTGTTAAGTACGTTTTTTTTGTACCCCGGCTTTTCTGTACATCTCGCAGTTTGGGCGTCATCTACTGGCTCCGCCATGTCGTATCAAAACTTTTTTTCCAACGCCGCGAAAAACACCGAATAAAAATTGTGCACCAAATGAACGTCTAGCTCTCGCGAAAGTCGTACACAGAATGACGTCCCTCTCTTTTTCTCGCTTGTTGAGTATTTCCGGTGAGTCTCCGCAAAACTTAACGTTTTGCAATTGCGTTTTCACCAAACCAGCTGTCATGTTCCAATCTCGATTCTTTTTTTTTCCAAACTGTGCTGCCAGTTTACTTTTCTCTACGACAATTGATAGATTCTTATAAATATTCAATCTGCTTTACTACAGATTTGACGAATCTGATAGCTCTCCCACCCAAACCAACACCACCATTAGGTAGGTGAAGGTTTCCGCTATCTTTGTTTACAAAAGCAGATAAGTCGTTTTGAAAATTTTGTCTTGAATTACAAGAATTGCAACTTGGTAAGCGGTTGCTAACAACCCTGCGGTTGTTGAAGGTTTTGTTTTGATGATGGAATTCACGCAGCGATTACGTAATTTCCTTCCGTACATATATCATATATACCTACCAGCAAACATAATGCTCGTTGACCGAAACGAAGAATACAAAAACAGAAGGATAAAAGACGTTATAAAAATCTGCAACAAAACAAACGCCTTGCCGTTGTGGTGCATAATATAAAAATGTATGGTAATATGATCAATAGCGAAATTTGGAACTTGATAGATATGTATCAGACGAGAAAAATAATACAATACAATTTCCTCCGCACGTTCTATACATAAAACATTTAGGTACGTACAGGGTTACTGATTCCTACATAGCATCATCTTTCGCTTGAGATGCCGCTCAGTTATGAATACCACAGCTTTTATTCGTGTGTATTCGTCACGCTTGAGAACACGATACGCAATGAACCAAACCATACATTTTGGGCATCCCTTTTCATCCGTGCTTTTGCCAATCACTGAGTTACCAGTATCTGCAAATTGGAAGCAAACGGCACTCACCAGTTATTCGTATCTGTACGGATTCTTGCTTTGCGTATAAAGTGTTCATCGGATTCCTTGTTGATTGCATCACGAGCGATGGATCGCCAAAACGCATCGCGAGTGATGATGATTGGGTATGATTGGAAGTTGTAGGGAGCGATACACAGGATTCTCTTATGGATATAAAACTAGAGGTTCTGCTTTAGCCTTTCGGAACATTTGAAGCGCGAGCCCACGAGCTTTGTATTTAGTGCATTTAGACGTTAATTATTGTTATATCGCTTCAAACTTAAAAGATAGACGTTTACAGTCTTCATTAAAGTTATTTGGGAGATCTCGGGCTTTTAGTTGAAGATGAGTTCAGGGATGCATCCGCTTGACAGCGGTAGCGTATGTGCGACGACGTAATGGGGTCGAAACTTATACGATTTTACTCTTTGAAAGGCAGAAGAATCTAAACAATAAATTGACAAAAACAACAATAAGACGCAATGTTTACATGGTATTAAACTCGAATGAATGTTTGTTATACATTAAACAGTTCAGAAACATTGGAAAATTTGTGGCAATATATTTTGCCACTGCCTTGCAAGCGCAATTTCAGCAACAACAAAAATAAATAAAATATTTTTAAAAATTAGGTTTTACGCTGGGTGCTGCGGATAGAGCCGCTTTTCTGCGCTCAAGCGAGTAGAAGGATATTTTGAAATCACTCCCATGAACAAAATTATTTTGCAGTTACTTGGTTGTCAAACATTTCCCGCTCTTAGAATTTTGCTTTCCATGCTGATAATTCGATGCAAATTTTTGATATTGTTGCCTGTTCTTTTATCTCTCATATCAATTAAGTCCACATCATGTTTTATTATTCTGTTCATGGCTTCTGCCCGGGTTGGATTAACTCAAAAGTGGTGAAAAGTGAAATTTTATGGTTATGTGAGTGGGGCAGTATAGGAGTTTCGATGAAAATTTATTTAGGAATCCTTTCTAAAATTTCTTTTTTTTTTATTCTTTCAATTAATTTAGTATTTGTATTTGGTGAAACTCCAGAAAACTTCTTGATGAATTGTTCCAGAAATTTCTTGGAAATTACAGGAATTTCTTCAGAAAATAATTTGAAGATTTTTTTTTACAATTTTTTTAAGACATTCCTTCGGAAATATTATCAAAATTGCGTATATAATCAAATTTCAGAATAAACATTCAATTTGGTGGGTCACGTGCCCCATCACGCCCTAGCTCCATCAGTGCATATACACTAGCGCCGTTAAATTATTGAATTGCAGACTAAACTTACTTCCATAATAATGGTTCTTATCTGTTCTTACAAACCAAATGGATTTTTGGTTTTGTGAAGGCTGCCTCAAAAAATTGTCCTGTTCCGCCTCAAAAAATGAGCGGAAATCATTTTGTTGAATGCAGGTTAAGTTATTTGAGGAATACATGTTGGTTCGCTACCAACTTGAGTAAAAAAGTCTTTGAGGTCATTGAATGTCTCATAAGACTGTCACTATAGAACGTCGTCAGTTGCATTCTAGTAAAATTCTGCTGAGGCCTACTACACATGATGGTATAACTGCAAATATACATTACCAGGTGACAGATGGTGTTATGTTGTTGCGTATTTGTATCAATGTGGTTCAGCTTCAGCATAAACACTAGCTGTATCTGCTGTTCAATATAGTAGATTTTCTATGTTCCTTCCACACACACGAGGTGGAGAACAGCCTTGAAGGAATTTAAAGTAAATAAATAACTAGAGTTGAGTATGGAGACATAATGAAAGCTCTTTTATTGTTTTGAACTGAAACCTATTAAATATTCCAAGCATTTTTTATCCGTATTTTATATCGATGAGATGCGTAGTTGGTGAGAACTACGCATGGTGAGAATGGGTGATTTGTCCAAACAAGGAAATTAATTATACTTTAAATGTTCTGGCGCCATCTCTTTCAAACAGCACCACCGTTTTAGTACAGGTTCCCTGAAGACAAATTGGAAGAAGCACTCCGCGCCCTATTTAAGAAATCTAAGACTTCCGTTTGATGCCAACATATCGAAAACCTATTGGAAAATGAATTTTTGCTATCACGTTGAAATCTTGGGTAATGTTTTACCCCAATTCATAACTTCTTCAATGCATTATAATGAATAAATTATTTGAACAGTGCTAATCACATAAACCAATGTGGTAAGATGATGCATAGCACACTCTGTTTTTGTTCTTCATAAGAAATGCTAAGCCATGTTTACCAGTATTAAATATATCCGCATAACAATATCAATAGAAACTTACATAAACATTAAATAATGTTCAATTTGTCATGCTATCAGTAATCTATGGTAAACTACGACGAGCAGCGATATCATTTGAACCTCGCTCCATACCTCCCATACCTAGGTAGGTATATTATTCTTCACCGGCATCGCTTGCTGTCCGTTGCAATGTTTGCTGGCGGACTGCGATGATTCAATTTTTCTATCATCATCACCACTCATCGCCATTCATCATCGCATCCGATCGCAAATCTCCAAATTCTGCTGGAGATAAATCGAGGCCGATGCAAAAGCAGTACGAACAGTACAACACTTTCGCACACCGGAGTCACTCACCACATGGTGATGAATCAAACCCGAAGTTAATGCAGTACGAATAAATACGAAACATATTCATACAGGATTCACTCGTCAGCTTTGGGAAGATGTATTTTGTGCGGTTCATTCGGGATGCATCATTTGTCGTTCTTTTCCGATTCCGTTCGCAAAGTATGAGTGAATGCGAGATACTTGATGTGATTTCCAGTAACCCTGGGTACGTATTATGCTATAAGTATTATGCTTTGAATTCCAATGCATGAAATCATATTATTGGAATGCGAGTTTATATTATGCTGTGAAAATGTAATTATGTCTAGATGATAAATTAAAATAAAAAGGTAAGAGGGTTATATCGAAATCTGTACGATAGATTACTAATTGGAAGATGAAAAGCCTATGACTTTCCAAAGAATTGCTGTGAGATTCTATTATTCAATCGAAGTTCGTAGCAAACGCCACTTTTCAAACCTACAACAGTCGCTCACCTGATTGTAATTACCACACCGATCCAAGGCTTCACGCTATGCGGTTGCATATAAACAACGCCAACTGAACTTTGGCACAATTGATACATCGTAGAAGGAATCTCTGATTTGGTTCACTGCGCTCTGCTGTCAAGGACTCGAAAGTCGCGGCGAGGGTTACCGGTTAGAATTGTGAAGAATCAATCAAGATATATCCAATTCACGTTTTATTTCCTTCTTATGGAACGCCGCTCTAATAAATAAATGACCAAGTAGTTTTAGCTTTACCAGAGCAGGAGCGACGACCTCGATAACAGAAATTGTTATGAACTAGCCTTGCATAAGAGGTAAAATACCGAAAAATTTAGCATTAGCATTGAGCAATTCGCACAAATTCGTAGGTGGTACAAGATTGTATGAGAGTAGCATTACTTTCATCCGTTACCTCAGATATTGATTTGGGACTAATCACTGTCTCTTAGATGGAAGCATTGCACTTTCCAATAGTCAAGATCTGTCCTGGCCACGTCCTTGCGAAGAGCTGCAGAACCACACTCAATGCGGTGGCGAATGTAGCCAGCGGTGGTAAATCTGTAGCGTTCATGGGTGGTACGGCAACTGATAGCAGCGATCGAAGGAAAGTGACGTTCAAGGCGGACTCTGGTGCTAGCGATCATCTAGTGAATCACAAAGGCTGTTTTGTCTCCCTGGAAAAGATGAAGCAACCAACAATCATCAGTGTGGTAAAGGACGACCAATCGCTTACTGCTTGGCATACAGGCAAAATCGTAGGTACCAACCAGCAAGGTGTCACATGTAACATTGACATTTACGAGCAAATCTATTATTATTATTTATTCAGACTAAGGCCGAAGTGGCCTGTGCGGTATATAAGAGTCTACTCCATTCGGCTCGGTCCATGGCTACACGTCGCCAACCACGCAGTCTACGGAGGGTCCGCAAGTCATCTTCCACCTGATCGATCCACCTTGCCCGCTGTGCACCTCGCCTTCTTGTGCCCGTCGGATCGTTGTCGAGAACCATTTTCACCGGGTTACTGTCCGACATTCTGGCTACGTGCCCGGCCCATCGCAGTCGTCCGATTTTCGCGGTGTGAACGATGGATGGTTCTCCCAACAGCTGATGCAATTCGTGGTTCATTCGCCTCCTCCACGTACCGTCCGCCATCTGCACCCCACCATAGATGGTACGCAGCACTTTCCTTTCGAAAACTCCAAGTGCGCGTTGGTCCTCCACGAGCATCGTCCAGGTCTCGTGTCCGTAGAGGACTACCGGTCTAATTGATTCTATAACATTCCCCAGAAAACCATACCCCAGAAAACCATTCCCCAGAAAACCGTTCCCCAGAAAACCACTCTCCAGAATGTACCATTCCCCAGAAAACTATTTCCCAGAATGAAACATTCCCCCGAAAACCATTCCCCAGAATGCACCATATCCCAGAATTTTTTTTCATACATTTAAAAAGATTCTTGCAATGAAGAAAAAAGATTTTGGCAACTAAAAAACTGGAATGAAAAGAATGGCTCGGGTTCGCTTGATAACATGTACAATGCGTGCCGCAATACTTTCTGTTTCGACGGCATGTTAAGCAATGCTGGAGTAAAAGTGTGTGTCATATTTCTGTGAAAGCATTATTATTCTGATAGAAAAGTATTGAAGTCATTAGTGATGAACTTTGTCAAACTTAAAAATCACTCTAATAAAGAACAAAAAAAAAATATTGAAGTCATTCCATTTTTTTAGGTTGTTACCCGTTATAAGCCTAAACCAACCCGACTAGAAGGTCATATCAAAATTAAATCAACCTATGTTATTATGTTATACTAAATTTTTATAATAAAATTTGTTAGAAACATGGTGCAGGATGTTGTTAAAATATCAAAATTTCTATCAAAAACTACACTACTGGAAACAAAAAACTATCAAATTTTGTTACAATTTTATCATAAAAATAACATATTTTGTTAGAAATTTATAACAGAATCAGATACAAAATATATTATTTCTGTGCGGTTGCAAATTTCTACAGCTCGTGATAGGTCTCCAGATTGTGATCAACAATCAGAAATTTTTGTTTTTGTCTGAACAAGAATATTTTTCGAGAACATGAAATTAACAACATTACAAATAAGGCAACCTTTGCAAATTATATTTGCGTTGTGATATCCATATGGCTGGAAGACTTTGCTACATCTATTTTAATTGCCTATTGTTGGGCAATTCGGTGTTAAGCATTTTTTAAATCATATTATGATAAAATCCTGTTACAACATTTGAAAGATAATGGCTACTAAGAACAAAATTCTATCAAAATAAGTTATAAATATCACAATATGTTAATATTGTGTTCAGTTTCAGTTATGCTCTCTTAGTCGGGAATGGACCTTATTATTCACGCCAATTTTCGAATTACATGAATGGTCGCTCTTAATTGGTATAAGCGAACTTTGCAAGAACAAATGTAGAATCTGCAATGAGATACTAAACGCGTGCTGTAAAAAGTAAGTTTGAGCAAATGTGTGCTTTTCTAGAAGCGTTAAATTATGATTTACCTTATTCCCGGAAAATGCCTATAGTAACCTTTATGTGGATTCTCCTATGCTGCCATCATACGTATATTTGTCCCATATTTGATGGGATTACTATTTGCATAAGACAGTTTTGCGTGTAACGACAGTATTTGAAAATTAATTAAATTTTATCCAATAAACCTGTGGATTTTTATTATTGCGGGTAAATTCATATTTCAAAAGAAGGCATCATCCACTTGTTTGCTATACTCCGGGCAAACGCGTGATTTGAAAGAAGGCGTATTTCAGGAAAGTGTGTGAGTCAAAAGAATGTATCACTCATTTGCCCTTTTACGAACAAATGCGTAGTTTAAAAGAAGGAATCATTCGTTGACATTATTTCGGGCAAATTCGTGCCTTTAGAGAAGGAATTATTTACTAATTTTTATATTCTGGTGCTTTATTTAGGACAAACGCGTGCGTAGCACACATAAATTATAGCCACCCTATAACCAGAGACCGGCGGAGTGAAAAACTGTCGAAATGGCAACGTATGAAAATGCATGAAATAGTGAAAATAATACTGGCATCACTTGAACTTTTTGCTTGCTTCTTATGGATGCAAAAAGTAAACAAGTCGAACTGGAACCGCTTTTGACGGTTCGATTGGAAACAAGATGGCGTCTTCGCCGATCTCTTATTGTAGTATTTCTAATAAATTATAGACTTATTTGCCTTATTCAGGGAAATGCGCGTTTTAAAAGAAGGAGTCATCGACTTAATTGAATCATCGACGGGTAAATGATTGGGTCCCTATTTGTTTCCCCAGTCAAGTCGTGCTTCAAAATAAGAAGGATTTTTTTTTCTGTTTTGGGGTGAAGCCAGAATAGACGTGATCATATGCTTTGGCTATGCTAAGCCAGAATAGCCGTGACCATGCGGTGCGACGTGACGTGACAGTGCAGTTTAACAGTTCATTGATAATAATTGTTATTCCTTTGCGTGAATCGGGTCGCGTCGCATCGCACGTCGCGTTTACTCTGGCGGCACCTTCCCGAGCAGCACCCATGTTTCAAATAGATCACTGCAACATCTATACGACCAGATTCAGTTACAAATAAGTCGCAGCAACCAAATTTGCATCAATTATGCTGTTTGGGTTATGGTCATTATGCCAACAGGCACATTGTATTGGAAACTATAGTTTCTAACAATTGCCACAATGGCCCTTGCACATCCAACTCATCAAGACAAAAAAAACAAGAAAATGAAATCATGTGCATCTATATATTCTGTTTTCTGGGGAACGGTACATTCTGGGGATTGGTTTTCTGGGGAATGGTACGTTCTGGCGATTGGTTTTCTGGGGAATGGTACATTCTGGGGAATGAAATTCTGGGGTATGGTTTTCTGGGGAACGGTTTTCTGGAGAATAGTATAGAACCGTCTAATTAGCGTTTTGTAGATTGTCAGTTTGGTACGGCGGCGAACTCTATTCGATCGGAGCGTCTTGCGGAGTCCAAAGTACGTACGATTTCCAGCCACTATGCGTCTCCGAATTTCTCTGCTGGTATCATTTTCGGCAGTCACCAGTGAGCCCAAGTACACAAATTCTTCTACCACCTCGATTTCGTCACCACCGATGCAAACTCGCGGTGGGTGGCTCACATTGTCTTCTCTTGAACCTCTTCCTATCATGTACTTAGTCTTCGACGTGTTGATGACTAGTCCGATCCGCTTAGCTTCCCTCTTCAGTCTGATGTAGGCTTCCTCCATCTTCTCAAAGTTACGTGCCATAATATCTATGTCGTCGGCGAAACCAAATAGCTGGACGGACTTATTGAAAATTTTACCACTCGTGTTAATCCCTGCTCTTCGTATTACCCCTTCCAAAGCGATGTTGAATAGCAAACACGAAAGACCATCACCTTGCCGTAACCCTCTGCGGGTTTCGAAGGGACTCGAGAATGCCCCTGAAACTCGAACTACGGACATCACCCGATCCATCTTCGCTTTGATCAACCGTGTCAGTTTATCCGGAAAACCGTGTTCGTGCATTAGCTGCCATAGCTGGTCCCGATCGATTGTATCATATGCGGCTTTGAAGTCGATGAATAGATGATGGGTGGGCACGTTGTATTCGCGGCATTTCTGCAGTACTTGGCGAATGGCGAACACCTGGTCCGTGGTGGATCGTTCGCCCATAAAACCCGCCTGGTACTGTCCCACGAACTCCCTTGCAGTTGGTGCTAGTCGACGGCATAAAATTTGGGAGAGTACCTTGTAGGCGGCGTTCAGCAATGTGATTGCGCGGTAGTTGCTTCAATCCACCTTATCGCCCTTTTTGTAGATGGGACACACGACACCTTCCATCCACTCCTGCGGCAAAACTTCCTCCTCCCAAATCTTGGTAATGACCCAGTGCAGCGCTCTAGCCAGTGCCTCACCACCGTGTTTAAATAGCTCTCCTGGTAGTTGGTCAACTCCAGGGGCTTTGTTGTTCTTCAGCCGGTAAATCTCCTCCTGGATTTCCTGGAGATCAGGAGCCGGTAGAATTATGTCCTGCGCGCGTTCTCCCAGGTCCATCACCATATCGCCATCTTCGTCTGCCACATCGCCATTCAGGTGTTCTTCGTAGTGCTGCCGCCACCTTTGGATCACCTCTCGCTCGTTCGTAAGAAGGTTCCCGTTTATGTCCTTACACATATCAGGCTGTGGCACGTGGCCCTTACGTGAACGGTTTAACTTCTCATAGAACTTTCGTGTGTTATTAGCGCGGTACAGTTGCTCCGTATCTTCACGGTCTTGATCTTCCTGCTGGCGCTTTTTCCTACGGAAAATCGAGTTTTGTCTGTTTCGCGCCTCTTTATATCGTGCCTCGTTCGCCCTCGTGCTGTGTTGCAGCAATCTCGCCCATGCTGCATTCTTCCACTAACTGCTCACATTCGCCGTCATACCAGTCGTTTCTCTGATCCGGGGGCACCGTGCCAAGTGCAGCGGTTGCGGTGCTACCAATGGCAGATCGAATATCTCTCCAGCCATCTTCAAGAGACGCTGCGCCTAGCTGCTCTTCCGTTGGAAGTGCCACTTCCAGCTGCTGCGCGTATTCTTGGGCTAGTCTACCGTCTTGTAGCCGCCCAATGTTAAGCCGCGGCGTCCGACTTCGACGCGTGTTGTACACCGTCGAGAGTTTTGAGCGCAGGCATACTGCAACGAGGTAGTGGTCGGATTCAATATTCGCACTGCGGTAAGTGCGGACGTTCGTGATGTCGGAGAAGAATTTACCGTCGATTAGAACGTGGTCGATTTGGTTTTCCGTTTCTTGGTTAGGTGATCTTCATGTGGCCTTGTGGATATTTTTGCGGGGAAAGAAGGTGCTTCGGACTACCATTCCGCGGGAGGCTGCGAAGTTGTTGGCCGTTGTCATTCGATACGGTGTGCAGAATATCCGGTCCGATGACCGGTCTATACATTTCCTCCCTTTCTACCTGTGCGTTCTTGTCACCGATGACGATTTTAACGTCCTGCAGTGGGCATCCATCGTATGTCTGCTCCAGCTGTGTGTAGAACGCTTCTTTCTCGTCGTCGAGTCTCCCTTCGTGTGGGCAGTACACGTTGATGATGCTATAGTTGAAGAAACGGCCTTTAATCCTCAGCTTGCACATCCTTGCGTTGATTGGCTGCCACCCAACCACGCGTTGGCGCATCTTACCCAGCACTATGAAGCCGGTTCCCAGCTCGTTGGTGGTGCCACAGCTTTGGTAGAAGGTAGCCGCTCGATGCCCGCTTTTCCACACTTTCTGTCCTGTCCAGCAAATCTCCTGCAGCGCCACAACGTCGAAGTTGCGGGGATGTAATTCATCGTAGATCATCCTGTCGCAACCTGCGAAACCTAGCGACTTGCAATTCCATGTTCGAAGCTTCCAATCGTGATCCTGTATTCGTCGCCTAGGTCTTTGCCGATTATATCGAGTCGCATTATCTCTTATATTGTTCGTAATGATTGGTTTTCTAGGCGGCTTATTGGGCCTGCGCAAACCTCCTGTCTCGTCGGAGGGCCGTCGTGTCAGGGCTGTTTAGCGTCCCACCTAACACCAGGACTTGGGCTTGTGCGCTTTGAGCGGCACACGGTCGCTTTGGTGGGGCCTACTTGCGGATACATGCAGCTTTTTATAGAGGTTTAACAGGGCCCACTGTCAAACCCCACCACATCCTAGGCAAGCCCCACAACTCGCAGATGGCCTGGGGAGGGATCGTCAAACCCTTGGACATAGTCCCTGCTGCCCGCACGAGCAAATCTACTGTCTGTAAAAAAGTTGACCAAGGCGGGCGTGAGAGTAACGTTCGGAGCAAAGACGGCTGAAATGTACTATGACGGTGAAATGATTGGAGTATGTCCAATGGGAGGAGATTTTTATGAGTTGGATGGTTACTTACCAAATGCAGTTGCAAATCTGTGCAAAGCTGAAGAAAACACATATTTGTGGTGAAAACTCATATGTGAAAATGTACGTTATGTGGAAGATATTGATTTGGAAAATGTATTGGAGGTAACCACTTTCCCTTCGATGGGACTCGAACCCATGACCCTACAGTACGCTAGACTGGTGCTTTAACCAACTAAGCTACGAAGGACCTCCCTCGGCCTTCGCAACCTAGCGGCTACTGAACGAGCTCGAGATTCCCAAATTGGACGCATAGTCAAATCATTCGCAATCCATTTCTCAAGCCAACACTTCCACATGTGTATAGTACACGTCCACATTAGAGGAGCGTGAGTATTTAGAATGTCTGGCACCTGAATCAAACACTGCACTACATAAAAATACATTTTTTCCGTATCGTTATCGTCCCTTCGCCTGATTAACTGCCTTCCCAATCATCAGCTGCTGTTCAGTTGTGGTACTTCCATCCATGGTAAAAGAAATCATTGATATCCTAAGTGCTTCCATTTTCCAAACTTGATGTGCTTGATAACTTACTTGGCCAACTTAATTTATTCGAGAAATAAGGATTTTTTCTCTTTAAAAACTTGCTGTGAAAATTTTTGACGTTTATTTTGATTCACTGCGATCCGCCCTGTTGTTACATTCGGCGGTGCAAAAATAGTCAATATTCAACTCCATGGTATTTAGAAGACTAAGTCAGTGACCTCCTGCCAAGTTTCATTCTCTTCCTACAGTTACGGTAATGAGCGGCGTGGCCAGGAGTAGCAATACTCATTCTTTAATGATTTTGGTCTTTTCGTGTTTACTAATAACATTCTAGATAAGGATTCCAAAAGAAAAACATGGGGATCACTAGACTTGCCCAGGAAACTAGTTTCCAATCTACGAATTACACCGTAACAATGTTAATACAACATGTGGCTTCACTATCTGATTGTACTCCTTACAAAAGTCATTATTTGGTCACTTTTTCGTTATCGTTGGTCACTAAAGTCGCTATTATGAACAACATTTATCACTACCAGCCCTGTGATGATCAATGATCGATAGAGTTTCAACACCCATGTAGGCTATTGTGCGCTACCAAGTCTCATGCAGAGCGTCGGTGGTCCGAAAGGCAGCAGTAGGCGTCTTCTGCCGGCCGTTCCTGTCTGGGGAGCTACGCTCAAGACTCAACGTAATCGCTGAAAGTTGAACAGCGTGTTTCTTCCGATGTTCATCCGTGTCGCGAGTGCGTACCGAACCACTTCGTCGGAAACAGTTTGAGTTATCGCCGGGATAACTCCAATCTGCATAAGCCGAGGATAGGATGATATCGAGTGCTACCAACAGGGAGGAACCAGTATTATGAGGAAGACGGTGACACTGGGCTCTATGGTCACGTAGCAATAGGAGTGAGACAATGCAGAGAATGGAAGGTGGACCCACCGGCTCATCCCCAATGCATCGACGTGAGTGAAAGGGGAGCATGGAGAGGTGAACTTTTACCTCATACATTTTCTGTCCGGACCCGCCAATATCTCCACCGATGTGGCTATCCATCGTCCCCTTTTTACACAGGCTTTGTTGCACGACCACCGAGGAGGTTTGTTGCACGACTGAGGAGGGATCGAGACAACGTAGCGAAGATTAGCCAGCCGGACTGCAGTCAGTGAACTAGCAAGGGGTCAGAATTTTAAAATAAGTGCATGAGAAATGTAAATTTCGTTAATTTTGTAGTATTAAAACTTTAATGTTCTACGTGGTTGAAGGTCTGTTAGTTAATTTGGTATTCTATATCCACTTGAAGAATGTGTCTGTGAATGGCTGGGTTTAATACCATCATTATTTTCAAGACTTCTGAAGTTACTACTAGGGTTAGGCGGGGCAAGATGGGTCACGGGGTAAGATGGGTCAGGGCCGTTTTTGAGCATCGTGTACATTTTAATGTGGAGATTATGACTTTGTAGGAGGAATAATTTGGTTCTACTTTATTATCACTCGATTTGATGATAAAATTTTATTTTGGTAGTGTATGGCAAGGTAAAATATTTTTCAGCATTGTTTCTTATGCGAAGCACACTTTCTATAAAACGTGTAATCTCGTCGAGCAATGTGAAATTTAAACATTTTTAGTAACATAGTGAACGTATTATAAGTAATGTAGGTGATGTTATACTAACTGCGTTGAAATAAATAAATTTGATCGAAAATTAGACATTCTAACGTGAACTTACAAATGGGGCAAGATGGGTCAGCACATACTGAGGGGCATAGTTCGTATTCAAAAAAATTTTTCCATTGGTGGCTCAATCATTTTAGGGTTACTTTTGACATAATGATGTTAATTTGTTCATTGAAAATGTCTATTTTTTGTTTTTAAGAAAACTATTCTTAGAGGGCTTGTTTTCATAAGAATTTGCAGATATTTTTAAATGTAGAGCCATTTCTTCATCCAAGGCTTAAACATTATTTTTTATTCAATATAATCATTTGTAATAAAGCTATCTATCTGTGTGTAATTGAATATTGGGAATGAAAACAATATTAATTGCAGTATTTAAATTTGACCCATCTTGCCCCGCTGTTTGACCCATCTTACCCCGCCATTTTTTGATTGACAGAAAAATAGACTTCTACTTTAATGACTCGAAATGGAATAAAAAGTGGAGTTTTTGTTATTTTATACCCCTGGCTTACAGATTATGAGCTATTTTTATAGATCCATGTTGAAAAATTAAAATAAAATGTTTCTGTTTTGAGAAATTCAGGGTTCGCCTTAGGCGACCCATCTTGCCCCATCATACCCTACATTTTATTCAGATCATCCTCAACATTTGACAACATTTTTTTTATGTTTTCTCCGCATATTTACTTATCTTTTTTGCCTTTCGCGTACAATGACGCAGAATGCTATGCTATTGAATATGGGCCCGATTGGACCAAGGATTGGACATTGCGTTTGGGATTTTTTTTAAATCAAGTATGGTGCTTTTCCCCAAGGGTGGTAGCAATGCATAATAATTAATGCAAAAACATGCAAAATGAAATAAAAAATGCGATCTAAACCTCCAAAGAGGTTTTTTTACCTTTCTAATATGATTTTTCCAATACTTTTTTTATGCACGAGAAACACATCATCACCGCTAGGTGGATTAATCTTATTAGCTACCGGCTGGGATTTTACAATTTATTCATGTGCCTTACTCGTTTCTGATTATCTCATACCAATGTGAGACTATTTTGCCCTGCTCCTGCTGCATTGATTTTTTCAAAGCAATGTTCTGTTCACTTGTTCATCATTTCACTCAAAACTCGAGCAGTACCTACCAAGTTTTTATAAAAATCGCAATGCATAATAAGCAAATTATGGCAAAACAAAGTCAATCAAATAATTTTCCAGCCATTTTTTAATACATATTCTCACTTTCCAGGTCAAGTGGAGCTCGAAAATCTCCCGCTGCGCAAGGATGCCCTCCGCAATCTGGGACTACCGCTACAGATCATCGGTGGAACGATCGGAAAAGTGAAGCTAACCGTCCCAGTGCGACAATTCCGAACCGCCTCATGGTGCCTCAACATCGACAACGTGAACGTAGTGTGCGGCCCCATCGATCTGAACGAATGGAACGCGGATATCGAACAGCAAACTGAGCTTGACTTCAAAATTGCATCGCTAGATCGATTAGAAGCAAAGTGGCGAGCCCAAAGAGAAACCCCCATCACCGAGGGCAGCTACTATGCCTCGTCCTATTCCGGTTGGCTTAGCTACGGAACCTCGTTGATGACAAACATCATCGAGAACCTGCAGCTGAAAATAAACGGAATACACGTCCGTTATGAAGATGCACTAACGGTTCCGAACCAAAAGTTTGCCTGTGGAATTAACATCGAAGCCCTCTCGGCGCAGAGTTGCGACCTAAACTGGATTCCCGGCCAAACGTCCAACTGGAGCCAACAGCAGGTCACCTTCAAGCTGGTCGAGCTGACCAATTTTGCCATCTACTGGGATCCGGTGGGCGGCAACGACCAGGTCTACATTATAAATCCGATCAGTGCCAAAGCACAGCTGAAGCGGGATCGAAGTGAAACGCCGCTGCGCACCCGCAGCCGACCCCGCTTGGTGTGCGACCTGATATGGGACGAAATTAAAATTACGCTTAGCGATGTGAGTATGAATTTTTATCTATGAGTTACGTAATTGATGTAGGTATGTTATCAGCTTGACGTCACACAGAAGAAAATGCAATTGATGGCCAATGCCTGATGAAATAAATACATGATTGAACAAATTAAGTTATTAGAAATGACTGATTGAGTGGTTTCAAGAGAGCAGATTGCCAATCGAACAGAATAAGAAAATCAAAACCAATTTTGGCAAGATGAGATTTTCTCTCCAAATAATCATGCACACTGTTAGACTATAGTCCAACCAAAGACTTGACACTGAACAAATATTATAAATATAAAATGAATCTCAAATACAGGAAAATTAGCAAAAATTGGTGAAAACTTGGGTTTTCTTATAAGAAATCAGCATTAGAATATAAAGTCTTTTAACACACAAACATTTTATTAAACCACCCGACATTAATTTACAATGTTCTGAAAACTCAGATGTGAATATGTAGCCGCCAGACATTATAGATACTCACGCTTTTCAAATCAAAAATCAAATCACATCTGAGTTTTCGGAACATTGTAAATTATCTTTGGTGACTTTTGTAATATAAGTTGGATCGTATCCCACAACTGGGACATTTCCATTGTTATCATGGTTAAGGGTCATTTGGTCGAAAAGGACATTTGGACGAACGTCAATTGGCCTAATAGTTGACATTCGTTTCCTTATTAGGCATTTGAAGTAAGAAGTGAGGAATGGTATCTTCAAAGTGAGTAGAAAGTAGTGAGAAGCAAAATTTTATAGGTGGGAAGTGAGAAATAAGAAGTGAGTATTGAGAAAAACAGGAGCAAGAGATGAGAAGCGATAGTTGGTGATTGGGAAGCGAGATGTTGAGAAGTAAAAAGCGAGATTATGAATGAGAAATGAGTGGTGAGATAGACAGAAGGAAGACTGAAAAAGGAAGAAAGGGAAGGAAGAATGAAAAAGGATAAAGGAAGAAAGAAGAAGGAAGAACAAAGATGAAAGAAGTAAGATAGAAGAATAAAATAGGAAAAATGAAACAGAAGAAAGATGGAAGAGTAGGAGTAGTAGTAGTAAGAAAAAAAATTGAAGGAAGCAGGAAGGAATAAGGATTAACCCTCTCCCACCCATGGTTTCTGTATAGCACCATCAAATTTTGAACTCTCTAACCTTCATCGAATTGTTTCAACAACAAGAAGCAATAGGGTATGACGGGGCAAGATCAGCACCCTAAGAATGATACTTAATACCTTCTCAGCAAGCATGCTTTTCTATATTACAATACAACAGTTCTTTTTTGTTGCATCTTATCTAACATCTAGACTAGAACCAACAATCAATATGAAACTGGATTTTTTTGTGGTTCCTATTTCGTACGCTATGGACGATCTTCGGTACCCAGAAATGAAGTCGTCACTCCAGTGCGTAATTTATTAATGCCCCCCCCCCCCTAGCACAAATTTTAGCCACAGCAACATTTTCGTAGGTTGATTTTTTTGTGTGTCTTTATTAAGGAGACTTTGAGCCCTAGGCTGGCTCGTCTCCGATTAGGTTGATTTTTTCTTCAAACAAGATTCGATTCTATCAAGCGGAAAATATGGACACATGTTTTTTTTAAATATTCCAAAACATTTATATTCCTATCATGGTTCCATTAATGTTCTCGAATTCTCTTTCAGCAACTATCTAATGAAGATCTGGCTGATCATTTTTATCTTACCCTATTCAGCAATTTGAAGAAATTGAAGAGAATCTTCGGAACAGTCTTTCGAAATGTATTGGTGTAGTTTTTTCAATAATATTTTTGCATATTGCATAGCTTCAAAAATTCTTGAATCTCTTGTAAGTACTATACTTCTTTAAAATGGTTAAATATTTGACGCAAACTTATCATAATTCTTTGAAAAATTCTACTACGATATCATAAATAACCACGGAGACGAGCCAGCCTCGGGCTGAAAGTCTCCTTAATAAAGACACAAAAAAAAAAAAAATAAATAAATAAATAACCAGCAAAGCTGTGAATCCATTCCATAAACTCAATCCTTTCTCTCTTTCTAATCCGGCTGACCCGATCTCAGCTGATCCGGCATCAACCAACTTTTCAATACAAGACGGAAAGTCTAAAGCTTATGTAAATATCAATGTTTAATGAAGATGGTTTATTTATTTAGGGTCTGTCTTATTTCCCAAATTGGTCATCCATTGGTTCTCTGTGCAATTACGATTGCTCTGGTCAATAACGGAGTCAACGGAATAACAACTACAAAATGTATTTATTTATTTATTTTTTTTTTTGTGGTTTAAAATTCAGTTTATTTGTAGTTCATTTACAATTAAAAGTTATTTATAGTTTTAAAAATTAACGTCCAAGTGGAAGACTAATGAGTTTACATCTATAGCATCGTTACTTAAATTAACAAAGTTGATGTAATTTGTTAACATTCGTAAAATCTCCACTCGTTTACGTTTGTTCACCCCTGCCAGTGTAGGTATCGCCAACTCTTCGTAAGTGAATCTTCTCCATCCATTCATAAGCCCTGCTATTCTCTGAGGACCGTCACAAATTTTGTCTAATTAATTAAGCTAATCTGAAGTGACGTTAGTTAGTGCATAAAAGTTTCTGCTTTTCGTTCTAGATCCAATACAACCAAATGATGCAATGCGTTCGTGGACTGGACGATATTGCGCGTTATCGGCGTTTCAAATTGCACCGACCGAGCAGCACTGTACGAGAGGACCCCAAAGCATGGTGGCGATACGCCGTTCGTTGCCACGGGCTTCTGCGGCATTCGCAGTGTGATCCGTTTGTGATAGCGAGGGAAAATTTGCGATATATCAATGTGTACAGCAGGGTGGTCGCCAATCCCAACGAAGTGCTCTCCAGTGATAATAAAAGCTTCAAGGATCGGATAGAGCGTGAACGAGATTTCGATGAGCTGAAACTGCTGAGGGATGTGTGCATGATGCGAATACCATCGCTGGATAAATCTCCTCAAATGAATCAGGGCAAAAACATGTTGGTTCATTTCTTTCCTCAATGGTTGGGATGGTACAATAATAATAATGGCAGTGCAGCGGAATCACCGCATACGCCAGAACAGAATGGGGATCCATCGGAGCCAAACTGGGGCCAAGAGGAAGATCTGAGCCCAATCAGCAGTTTTGAAGACGAAATTCTCAATGCACTCTCTGACTCCGTAGACACCAATTCGCTTCTTAAACGGGATGCCGTTTTCGGTAGGTTCAGTTTTGTGTTAAGACAGGGCACCATGGATTTCTGCAGTGCTCTGGAGATGACGCCTAAATTACAGTTTCAGTTCCAAAGTCTTAAACTTGATGTAGAAACAAGACCACGAAGCGGATCTCATTACTTGAGGTTATCGTTAGGATCTATCCATATTAAAGATCGTATCACCCCAAATTCACAGTTCCCAGACCTGGTGAAGCCACAGGCGAAAGATGACTTGCAAGTCACCGCCAAAGTTGGGCCGGTCAAATCAAGAAGTCAGTCGTTACAGCAAACCCCCCTGGAACCAATTTTTGAAGTGCAATATGAGCGAAAACCTCTCTCACACGATACCGATTATCGACTGTTGGTGAAATCACAGTCGCTGGATATCGTTTACAATATGGATGCCGTCAAATGGATAGTAGACTTCCTTACCAAGCCTCATCAACAGTACGACACTAGGAGGAAACTAGAAAACATGAAGAACAAAACAAAGATGGAGTTGATGCGAAACATGAAAAATATTCTCGAAGGACACCTCAATACCAGAAAAACGTGGACGTTGGAATTCGATATCTTCGCTCCTCAGATCATATTTGTGGATAATTTCGCCGATAGGCAAAACAGTACAATTGTTGTAGTTGATTTCGGTCGGCTACAGTTGACGAATGGTAACAAACCATTTCTTGGGTCCAATCTGGTGGGAAAGTCAGCCAATAATGATAACTCCCCGGAAATGACAACGGAGAATGATGAAGAAGATGCATTTATGACTCCTTGCTCAACACCTCCGGGTTCGGAGGCCAGCACAACTAACTCTCCCACTCTACAGTCGGCTTTATCGGAATTACCAGAACTCAACTTTACCGCTGGCGATACACTAGATGAGCACTTGCTCTACCAAAAGTTGTACGATCGTTATCACATTCACCTTACGGACCTCCAGGTTCTGGTTTGTCGAGGGAAAGAACGATGGAACTTTGCCAGTACGAAAGGCACATCGACTTTGCACGTGTTGGATCGTTTCAGCATAGCTCTTCAGGTGGAGCGACGCGTAGTGTACACAAGCGATCCCCAATATCCCAGCCTGACGCTTTCGGGGACTCTCCCGAAGCTGAACGCTCATATCAATGAATACAAAGTGTCTACCCTTGTTACACTTTTCCATAGTCTCACAAAGTCGGGTCAAATTTGGACGACGACTGGTGACGTTCCGGATGTGGCAGAAGTTGCCCAACCCGAGGGTCACGCTGCAAGTGACGATGATAGTATCACAGATAGCAGTTCAGCGTATCGGCGCGAATCCGCTAATATCATCGTGTTTCAGTTTACGATCGACCAGATGTCACTTGAGGTGCAATCCAGGGGAAGATGTGTAGCGGAGCTGCAAGTTTCCGGCGTGAAGGCCGGCTACAGTAAGCGGCCGGAGGACGTAACGCTGACTTTGTCCGTGCACGGACTGTTGCTGGCCGATGCCATGCAGTCTTTCGGGCCCGATTTCGAGTTACTCATCGCGAGTCATCGGCACGTTGGGTAAGTTGGTTTAGAATAGCGGCGTGGTATCATTTATTATACGTGACATACGCCTTACTCACTTTTTTCAGAATGGATAGTTTATCGGGAAGCCTAAGGCAGAGCGAGCCTTGCTCTCCTTGTTCGCCAGGATCGCCCGATCCGAACATGGAATATCGGAGACCGACGAGTCCATTGACGATTTCAAAAGCACTAAACAACTTACAGAAAGGTTAGTATAAATTTATGTTAATTTTAAGCAGACACGAAAATTTTAATTTTTCATTATAACAATTATGAAGATTTCATTATGTGAATTTTGTGTTGCTGTCGCTTAATTCAAAGTTCTTCACGAATAATAAACATCCATCTTCTAGGTTTAAATTTTCCATTATTTGAATTGGAACGATCCATTTTGCTAGATCTGGGTCTATGGCGACTTATTAGGCCGTTACAAATATTTAATTAACTTTTTGTCCTACTGGTCACCGAAAGGTCAAGGGGAGTTTAGTTTAGTTTATGGATCCTGTACACCTCCGGTGGTGCAAAGAGGTGACTTGAAAGATCTCCATCCTAAGCGTTGCCCGGCTATCGCTTCAACCTGTTGCAAGGTTAGATTTTGGTTTTGATTTCGACTTCTTTTATTTCTTTATTGAGGCTTCGCCTCCATGAGCCTCTGGATCTGCCTCTGCTGCGATGTCCCGCTGGGTTCCAGTCTAATGCTTGTTTACAGATTTCGTTCCGCCCCTAGGTAGAGTGTGGCCGACCCAGCCCCACTTCCGATTTCGAATTTCTGTTGCTATCGGCCTCTGGTGACAACGACGATGGAGCTCGTTGTTTGAGATCCAGTTGTAAGGCCACCAGGCCCGAATTATATACCGTAGGCATCTGTTAATCAACACCTGCAGCCGTTGAGTGTTCTCCACTGATACACACCATGTTTCGCTAGCGTATAACAGCACAGATTTCACGTTAGAGTTTAGAATTCGTATTTTGGTGCATTCACTTATCTGCCTGTTTTTCCAGATATTTCTTAAACTCGCAAAGGCAGCCCTTGCTTTCTTGATCCGTGCGCCTATGTCGATCTGACGCCGTCTGACGCTACTAAGATATTGGAAGCTTTCAACATTCTCCACTGGTTGCTCGGCTACTGTGAAACTGGAAGGAGTCACCGTGTTTACTTCCAACGATTTGGTTTTGTTGACGTTGATTACTAAACCTGCCGAGGAGGAGCGCTCGGCAAGGTCGTTGAGCTTACTCTGCATATCAGAGCGCCGTTGCGCGAGGAGTGCAACGTCATCAGCCAATTCGAAGTCGTTTAGGTGCTCCATGGTTATAGGCTGCCATAACAGCCCGCGGTTTGGTTCACGGTCAATCGCATCTACACCGCACTCTACACGAAAAGGCCTCGTACTGTGCTTCGATGAGGCCGATGATTTTCTCAGGAACCCCTTGCATCTTAGGGCGCCCCACATATTCTCGTGATTGAGACGGTCGAAAGCTTTTTCGTAGTCATTGAATACCAAGTAAAGGGACTCTTGGAATTCGTTGACCTGCTCCAGAATTATGCGGAGCGTGACAATATGGTCCACACAGGATCTTCCGGCACGGAATCCGGCCTGCTGCTGCCGGAGAGTCGCATCGATCTTCTCCTGAATCCGGGCTAGGATAATTTTGCACAGCACTTTGAGAACGGTACACAGCAACATAATGCCTCGCCAGTTATCACATACAGTCAGGTCACCCTTTTTGGGCACCTTCACGAGATACCTTGCATCCAGTCGACCGGGAAAGTTGCGGTGTCCCAGATATTACGAAATAACCGATGCAGTAGTTGAGCGGATGTCATGGGGTCAGCTTTGAGCATCTCGGCTGGTATGCGGTCGACCCCTGGGGCTTTATTCGATTTCATGCTTTGGATGGCTGTTTAAATCTCTAGTAGTGATGGAGCTTCGGTATTGACGCGTGTTATACGTCGGATCCTAGGCAGATCATGCCGAGATGGTGATGGCCTGGCTGGCACGTGAAAAAGTTGTTCGAAGTGCTCGAACCAGCGTTTCAGCTGGTCAGTTGGGTCGGTCAATAACTGATCATTCGCGTCTTTCACAGGCATCGTTGCATTCATCTTCGCCCCGCTTAAGCGTCGTGAGATATCGTAGAGGAGGTGAATATCCCCGGTTGCGGCGGCTCTCTCTCCTTCGTCGGCCAGAGAGTCTGCCCACGCTCGCTTGTCCCGTCGACATGAGCGTTTTACTCCCTTCTCAAGATCCGCGTATTGTTGACGGGCTAAGACTTTGGCTCCTCTGGTTTTCGATCGCTCTATCGCGGCTTTGGCTTCTCTTCGCTCCTCTATCTTCCTCCAGGTCTCATCGGTGATCCATTGTTTTCTCTGGGTGCGCAGTTCGCCCAGATTGTTTTGCTGGTGGCGATGAAGGCATTCTTGATGGCGGTCCATTGGTCTTCCACGCTGCCACCTTCCGGAATATCTGCAGCACGCATCTCCAGTTCTTCAACGAAGGACCGTTTCACCGTGGCATCTTCCAGTCGGCGTGTGTTGAATCGTCGTCCTACTCTTTCCTCCTGCCGACGAATTCGCGCAATGCGCAGGCGTATTTCGCCGATGAGGAGGTGATGATCAGACGCGATATCGGCACTAAGTTTATTCCGTACATAAAGAAGGCTCCGTTTCCATTTTCGGCTGATGCAGATGTGGTCGATTTGATTTTCTGTAAAGCCGTCACGGGAGACCCACGTGACCTTGTGAACCGGTCGATGAGGGAAGAGCGATCCCCCGATCACCATGTCGTTATTACCACAAAATTCTGCGAACAGCTCTCCGTTTTCGCTCATTTCTCCGATACCATGGCGTCCCATAATGCGCTCATGGTTCGAGTTGTCGGATCCGATCTTCGCATTGAAGTCGCCCAAATTGATCTTGATATCACCCTTCAGAATTCTATCTACGACGGCATTGAGTTGACTGTAGAAGTTCTCTTTGTCTTGCAGATCGGCAGCATCGGTTGGCGCATAACATTGGATTATAGTAAGGTTTCGGACCCGTGTTCTAAATCTGGCAACGATTATCCTTTCACTTATAGGTTTCCACTTCATAAGCGCAAAGTGTGCCTGAGCGCTTAGTAGGAAGCCAACAACTTAGTCAAGGGGGGGGGGGGATAATAAAAAATAAATATTGAAATGAATCAAATCAAAAAACTCCTCGGATTTGTTAAAGATTGTTTTGAAAATCCTCAAAATTATTCGAATTTTATTTTATTGCTCCCTCAAAATATTTTATTTTGGCAAAAAAAATCCGAGGGGGGGGACAAAATAGTTCCTTATTATTTGTATCGGCCTTATCTGTAAGTTAAAATATATAGTAAGATCACGTAAGATGGGGCAAGATGGGTGACGTGGTAAGATGGGTCAGTGCCGTTTTCGAGCATGGTATACATTTTAATGGAGAGATCATATGCTTTTGTATAAAGAATAATTTATTTCTACTTTATTGTTACTCGATTTAAACATAAATTTTCATATTGGTAGAATATGGCAAGCGGGGTCTCCAGCAGCCTTGCGAGCAAAGGCGTAGGATTGCCAACCCGGAGATGGCGAGTTCGATTCTCAGTCTAGGATTTTTCCGTTTGGAAACATTCTCGACTCCTTGGGCATAGTGTATCCATTGTACTTGTCACACAAGATACATACTCATACAATGGCGAGCATAGAAAAGTTTTCAATGCCCCGCTGTTTAATTCAGCTTATCCCGGCATTTCTTGATTGTCAAATAATATACTTTTATGACTCAAAATGAAGAAAAAACTGGAATTTTGTGGTAGTTCCAGGAATCATTTATCGCCTTTTCTGTGGAAGGCATGTTCCATTTATTAGCTCGCCAGTAGGTCGTCTTAAGCTGTCTAATCATCTCTTGGACTTTGAATATTATGTCTACGCTTTTTTACCCTCATTTTCTATTAAATCTGTCAAATCCGCACCCATTTAGCCTATGTTTTTGTTATTGTCTTTTTCGGTTTATTTTGCATGCAACACCTTTTGGTTCATCATTACTACGATTTGCCTAACGCAGAGACATCTTCCCCCACGTGGAATGCTACACAATTCGGTGACCTAGATGCGTTGATCACGGTGGAGATCACCTTCGTAAACAACGAGAAGGTTGGCGAAAATCTACAAATGGCTAATATTCAATTCAACAATCTTGATATAATCGGTAAATATTTCTCTATAAATAAAGGTAAAGGTGAAAGTTTTATTACTGGTACGGGTTTTTTGGACCAGGAATTCATTCTATAATTCGGTCGCATGATGCATTGATATACAAAATCCTTAAAAAATACCCACCAATAAAAGAACAAAACATGCCAATGCCATTGTTTACCCCAGCTTATAAGCCACCGACAATGATTCTTTAATTCTAATTTTTGTGTTTCTTACAGCCAATCAGGAAACCATTGTTGAGTTGCTTGGGTTTGTGAAACGGGTGATTCCCAAGGCTCCCCCTAAGCCGCCTGAACAAACGAGGCCGATACCGAAACCGGAGGATATAAACGCATCCACAGGTTCGATTGCGACCGCAGTCGGCACCAACGGTGAAACCGTAGATGTCTCTGCAGTTCGAACGGAAATTACATTCGACTTTCACCGATTGAACGTACTGGTTCTAAGGGCGCTGATGAGGGACAACTATTTGGTAGGTCGTAAGGTCGGTACGTTTACGATGTCGGAGGCGAAGATCCACGCATCGCTGGGAACGTGTGTGACCGTAGAAGGGTCTTTGGGCGGTCTACAGGTTCTGGATCTGACCCCTGAGGGTATCAATCATCAGCGAATCCTATCCGTGGGTAAGGACCCCCTGACCGATCCTCCAGAAATGCGTCAGGGCCCAGACCTTATGACATCTCTAGCACAGGAAGTTTACGGCGTCCCACAAAAATCTGTAGATGGACTTCAAGAGGAACGACAGGCTCTGTCTTTCGGTGTTTCCAAAGATATCAACGCAATCATCGACGTTAGAGTGAAGATGGCTTCGGTGTGGTTCATTCACTGTGCCAGGTTCATGCAGGAATTGAGTTGGTGTGCTTCTGAGTTTAAGCACTACTTGAAAAACTTGGCAAAATCTATTAGGGACAAAGCAACGGATATGGCCTTGGGCTTGGTGCAATCCAGAAGCGAGCTCAGCAACAGTCGTCCAGAAAGCATATACAACTCGCCAAGGCGTGCGAGAAGACAACGGACGATTTCTCTGTCCAAGACGCAGGAAGTTCTACTGAATTCAGAGTACACACTCAAGGTGGACATTACCCTGGAGACCCCAGTGTTGATTCTACCGAGATCGGGTAGTAGTCCACAAGTTTTAGTAGCACATTTAGGCCGCATAACAGTAAGCAACACCCAGGATCTGCAGGACAGTCCTTCTAACGAAAGCAAAATTAACTTGACTGATACGATAGTCAACGAAGAGAATACTTTAGTTGATGATGTCGCTTACAATTTGAGCGATGTGGACGGAGTATTTGAGGCAATGGATGACAATAATGACACAAGTCGAATAAGATTTGCCAAAGAAAACTCAATGGAGTTTATTGATAGTGTTGTACATAACTATGACCTCTATAGAATCGATATCAAGAACATCAATCTGTATTCGCTCGACACGACTAATCGCAAAGGATTTAGATTTTCCGCCTTACCACGAGCGGAAGAGTTCTACTCATGTAAAGCAAATGCTATTCCAATTATTCATGACACGATATTTTCACTGGAAATATCTCGCGACACCAGTGAAATAGATAGCGACGGATTCAAAATCATTGGCCGTGTAGTGAAACCTTTAAGGGTTTCTTTGAAACGTCAACAGTACGAACAACTTCTGGAAACTATCGATAACTTGTTTAAAATTCCAAAAGATCTAATTCGACCCCCAACGGAAACTACGGTACTGGACAAACATCCAGAAATCATCGAGGAATCGACGTTCAATGCATATCCCATTACGGACAAGGTTCGGCGGGGCCTTCTTTACCAAAATAGCTTCGAAGAGCGCCCATCTTCAATAAATCTGAAGGTGAACTTCGATCTACCCGCCTTCATCATTCAGCTGAACGACATTCGCAATGAACCACAAATACAAATCTCCTTCAGAGACTTCTGTGTACAATTCGAGAAACGGAACAGCTACGAAACGCACGTAAAAATCTCGCTACGATCAATCATGATGGAGGACTTGCTTCAACCGGACACAGCCAAGACTCGTTATATGGTAGTATCGTCTTCTCAAAACGAACAATACGGTCGACCCACCTCCTCCTTCGCATCATTATCTTGTCCAAATCTGGCCGGACTTCTGGGCGACGTTGAAGAACTACCGAACTCGCTACCGACCAAATTTGACGACAAAACGGTTTTCTACTTTTTGACGGCAAATAAATCTCAATGTCCCGACACTCCTCCGCCATCGCCATCGATGCAGAGGCTCAATCAAAGCGCCACTGCCGGCTCCGAAGAGACAAACCTCGTCATCTACACATCCGTGATGGTCGATCCCGCCTGTCCGGCATTTGCAACTCAGTTTAATTCGCTGCAAACGTCTAGCTCGATCGATTTCAACAGTCTGGATCTGATCGTTTCGGTCGAAAGTTGGTTCGTTCTTTTGAACTTCTTCGGACTGCTGAGCGACGATGAGGGTAGCAACACTTCTTCCAAATCTGCGTCCGAACAGAACACGCCGGAAAAGGCACCTCCTACTGGACATTCCAAATTGGAAATTTCCGTGCGATCGTTGTCGTTGGTGTTGGCAAAACCAAGTTACGAAATTGCCAAGGCAAACGTATCCAACGCCCAGTTTACCGTATCCAAGCGGAACCACAGGAAGCAGGTGGAGGGAAAGTTGGGCTCGATTACGCTGAGTGATCTGACACCGTACGGTTTCATGTATCGGGAAAAGTTCATGACCACCGGAAACGAAGCCTTGAGCTTCGTTTACACGAGGGACTCCGCCAAATCCAATGCCAGAAACCTGCAGAAGGATGCCCGACTGAAGATTGAGATGTCGTCTGTAAGATTCGTTCACACTAAGCGATTCATCGCCGAAATCCAACTGTTCTTCAAGGAGTTCTCGCAATTACAAACGGTGAGCCAAAGTCGATAATACAGTTTTGCTTTTTCCAATTTATTTATGTTAGCTATTTGTCTTATTGTTTATTTCACATACTTTTTGGTTCGTTTTTGATAACGATCTCATGTTTTTTCAGCCTGTAATGCGTAAAATTAAAACCACCGATTCGAAGTCCTACATGAAGCAACGTCCAACCCAGCTTGGCCTCGAAATCAAAGCCGGCGCACCAATTCTGATTCTTCCGATGGCGTTCAACAGCGAGCAGGTGATAGTGGCCGATTTGGGTGAGTTTACTCTGAAGAACGAATTCAGGATGAGTGACGATTCCGCGGTGATCAGTGTGTCGAGCGACCCCAGCATGAAGGAAGTCTTGGACGTTATGTATGTCAATCTTCTACACACGAACATTTTTGCGGCTCGTAAAGTCGCCAAACCGGAAGGCCATCAGGCACAGGTTGATTTTGATGAAGCAGCAGTCGATATGAAATGCTTCTGGCTTGTAAAACAGGGACCAAGCTTGCTGAAAGAAAAGTGTCACCTCAAACTGCAAGTAGAACGAAATATGGACTCGTGGAATAGTCATTATGGTGAGTCGGAACAACAGTTTTATATCGCACAAACTAATTTTTTTTGTTCAGTTCCAGACATCAGCGTGCATGGCACACTTTCCCGATTGGAAGCTGTGCTGGATCAGGAGCAGTATCGATTGATTCGCGGTTTTCTGTCGTTCAACTTGGGCGAAAATCTGGACGAACTATATCTGAGGCCAATGTCGCACATTCCAAATAGTACTTTAAGTTTAAACACAGACACCGATCCCATCGAGGAGGTTTGGAAAAATCTTGCGATTCATCTGGAACTTCAGGATGTGTCCGTTCGTTTGGAAGCTCTTGGAAGCGATCGGAAACCCACCCCACTCGCTTGTATCAACTTCATAAAGTCGAAGCTGCTGGTTGATAGCTTGAGCGATGGGGCGCAAGATATCGACCTGGTTTCACAAGAGATTTTGATCAAAGATACTCGATTCGATAAACCGTGCTTTCAGGGAGACATTAAAAATGTTTTTCCCGATATTCTGCAACCAATCGATGCTGGCGAAGGACAGGTTCAGGCGGAGATTCACAGCAGGAGGAGGCAGGATTTGACAAAGTTTACCATACTGTTGAACAACATGCGATTAATGGCAATATTGGACTGGTTAGAGAATGCGAAGGATTTCATTCTCCAGCAGGAAGATCAGCCACAGATGGGACAGGAGATAAATACTGGTGAGAGGATAGTATCGACGGATGCCAGTAAACGTGCTCCTACGCCCAGCGAGGACCACAGAATGGAGTTAAAATTGAACATAACGGATTCGGAGTTGGTTCTGGTGGAGAAAACAGACCAAAAGGACACTAACGCAGTTATACTTAAGGTAAGCTAAAATGTCTTCTCCAGATAGAAATATTCGATCAACAAAAGTTTAGTTGAATTAAAGTTTATTGCCGATGTGAATATGTAGGGTAGGATGGGGCAAAATGGGTCGGCTAAGCATCCATGCCTCAAAACAAAAACATTTTAATTTAACTTTTCAACATGAATTTATTAAAATAGCTCATAATCTGTATGCCAAGGACATTAAATAATAAAAATAACACTTTTTATCTAATTTCAAGTCATTACAGTAAAAGTCTGTTTTTCTGTGATAAAGTAAAAGTGAGAAATGATAAATGAGTTGTGAAAAGTGAGCAGTGAGAAGTGAGAAATGAGTAGTGAGAAGTGAACAGTTAGAAGAGAGAATGAGAAGTGAGAAGTGAAAAATGAGAAGTAAGAAGTGACTTTACGAGTGAGAAATGAGTAGAGAAGTGCGAAATGAAAAATGAGAAGTAAATAGTGAGAAGCGAGAAATGAGTAGTGTAAAGTGAGAAGTGAAAATGATAAGTGTGTAGTAAGAAATGAAAAGTTTGTAGTTAGAAGTGGGAAATGAGGAGTGACAAGAAAAAAGCAATAAGGAAGAAAAAGGAAGAGCTTAGAAAAAAGACAGGAGGAAGAGGTAAAAAAACGAAGGAATAAGAAACCCGATGCAAAACCCGGAAATGTAATCCCAAGAACAGAAAATGTTTTGACATTGGAGAATTATCGACGAAAAACCCGGAGTGAAATCCTGTGCTAAATCCTGCTGTCACATGTAAGGGTCCCGCCTTCTTAGTACACGTGACACGCGATGCGACGCGACGCGACTCACGCAAAAGAATAACAATTTTTATCAATGACCTGTCAAATTGCACTGTCGCGTCGCATCGCATCTCGTGGTCGCGTCTACTCTGGCTTCACCCTAAACCAGCATTAAAAGCATATGAGCGCGCTGTTGTGCAATCTTTGCTTGCGCGTTACCTCCGTGGAGACCTGTGCGTTTTAGAAAAGCGCGACAATAGAGCTGTCCAATGAGAGCTCGAAGTTTCTCCCTGTCCTGCTCATGCCCATTTGTTGACAAAAAAACGAGCAGGACGGGAACAACTTCGAGCTGCTCATTGGACAGCACTAATATATTTCCAAACTAAATTCACATTCACGCCATTCTAATAACCCAACAATTCATTTTTCCCATTTCAGAGTACAACCGTCGTATCATATCGTCCGTTCGAGCTGGCCAAAACAATGTCCATCAACCTGAACAATTTGGAGGTGTGCTCGTGCGTTTTAGGGTCAGAAGATGGTTCGGCTCTATCGATCATCGATCCCGTCACGGTTAACATGGACCTCCGCCAAGGGGTGCTCGATGTGCAGATGCAGAAGCAGCTGTGCATTCGGCTATCGTATAACGACGTGAAAATGTTTCAACGTATGTTGAAGTCCTTGCCCGGTCAAACCAAGAACGCCCGAGATAGTAAGCAAGCCAGCATGGAGGACGGGGTAGAGAACAACACGGCTGTGGAAAAGTTAATTTTACTGGGATTTAAGCGTGAGGATTGCTTGCAAGCGTTGGATCGATGTAAATATCAAATAGATGAAGCAGCATTGTGGTTGACCCAAAACTCGGAACCTCAGAAATACGACATGGCGGTTCCGAAGGGTGGCATGACTGTCGAAGCAATCGAGCTCAAAGCTCCGTGCATATCAATTTGTGTAATTGATGACTGTCGAGATGCGGATGTGCCACTTGTGGAGTTGTCCCTAAGTAAACTTGATTTGAGGCAAGAATTGGGCCAACGTGCAGTGACGAAGGATGGAGCAGATACGGCGATGCAAATTTGTTCCACAACCACGAGGGATTTCGTTGGATTCAAAGCTGGTCGGATGATTGGAGTATTTGCTGGCGATTATTACAACCGAGCTTTGAGCGGCTGGGAACCATTAATTGAACCTTGGAAAGTTGAGGCGCAGTGGGGATACAGCCTAGGGCACACTGGTACCAGTAGGAATCTTCTGAATCTGCGAATTGAGAGCAATGATATTTTAAGACTGAATATTACCAGTACGTTAATTGTATTGTATCAGATGGTTAAAGATAATTGGACTCAGGATTATTATAATTCCAATATCAACATGGCAAATAGGAGCCCTGTCAATTACCGCCGACGCACACCATTTGTACCATTCGCTATCAAAAATGATACCGGAGTTCGGATATGGTACACAACGCTAGTCTCCACCGAAATGTCGCGTTTGAATGTTCTAACCGATCCCAACACCCGGTGGACGCTGGTCGATCCCGGGGGGACGTCTACTTTCTCATATGCAACGAAAAGCAAACAAAGGCATCGCGACACCCACAAGTTCAACCTGCATCAGATAGCTGTACGTGCTGACGGATGGCAGGAAGTAGGACCAATATCGGTGGATCGTGTAGGAACCTACTTCAGACACGCTCGGGCCGATCTAGTCGATGACTACTCGCAAATTCCACGCGCCAGAATTGTGTTTGCCGTTACTTTGGAAGGATCTGCACAGAAGCTTATCACTGTACGATCTGCCTTGAAATTGACGAATAAATTGGATAGCCCTGTTTTGGTGAAAATGGAGCACCTGTTCGGGCACTTGAACATCCGTAATTGGCCTGACACGCAGACACAAATACTGCATTCGAACGAAGTACTAAACATCCCGTTGACCCATGTGCACGCCACTCTATTCTTTAGACCTCTGCCGGCAAATGTCCCCTTGCTCGAGGAAGTCAACGCAAACAATTCGCGATCGGAAGAGCTGAGTAACTCCAGTGATGGTTGGAATTTGTTGCAGAAGTTTGACGTGCATAAGTCGTTCAACAGCAACAACGGTTTCCAGTTCACCGATAGGGGTGTCAAGTGGAACGAAGCAATGGAAACAGGGGAGTTGTATCAGGAGCTGAGAGTCTGCCCAGGGCTACGTGATAGATCATATCGGATGTTAATCGCTCTTCGCAAGGAAGGATATCCGTCAAGGGATGTGATTCGGCTACCAGGGCACCAAATCACCATCTGGCCACCGATACGGATACACAACCTGTTACCGTGTGATCTTTTGTACAAACTGCCATCTGGATCGAAAGGTCGAATTTCATCTTCGGAAACGGCGAAGATAAACGAAATGGACATCGAGCAGTCGGTAACATTAACGGTCACACTCGATAGTTATCCAGATGCAGGTCAAATAAGTATTCCGGCAGGTTTCTATGGCTCTGCTGAGCAAGATGTTCGTCTGTTCGATACTAGAGCAAGAATGCTGAAACTCAAAGCATTTATCCACATTGCAAAAGGCAGAGGGATTCAGATATCAATCAGTGCACCCTTTTGGTTGGTCAACAAGACTGGAATCCCGCTAATTTTTCGGCAGGATGATCTAGATAGTGACAGCGCTGGGCAATTTTCCGAGAACGAACAAGCTCGAATGATATCGCCTTTCATGTTTGCGTTCTCGGATCCATCTTGCTCCGGTTGTTTGACCATGCGGCTTGGAAAACGTTTCGGTTCATCCGTCAGTTACTGTCAGCCATTCAAGCTGGATCAGGGCATCACACATCGACAGCTGATTGGCGGTAGCGAATCATTTATCATTGGAATTGAGATCCAACGGGCACGTGGTCGATACAATCAAACATCCATAGTGACCTTCTCGCCACGGTACCAGTTGTACAACCGAAGTTCCTACAAGCTCCAAGTAGTACAAAAATGTTTTGCTACTACGGTTCATGATGCGGTAGCGAAATCTAATTCCATTGAAGCCGTCCCAGGTTGCCATATAGCTTACCACTGGCCTCGTCTGGATAGGGCGCAGGAATTGTGTGTTCGGCTTCCGGAAATCAACGAATGCTTGTGGTCTTCGGGAATCCCAATCCGGGAAACTCAAAGCCTTTACATCAACATAAGAACCGTCAACGGTGCCATGAACTTCCTTCGGTTGGAAACCATACTTCAAGGAGCAACAACGTTCATGATTTTCAGCGACGCCCAATTGCTCCCACCGCCCATTCGAATAGATAACTACTCCGAAGTGCCCATCTTATTTCACCAAAGAGCTTCTGCACACACAGAGAATCATTTGAAGTCATACGTTAGACCACACAGTTCCATCGCCTATGTGCTAGATGATCCTCTCGGACATCAATATTTGCAGCTGGAAGCACCCGGTGGCGATTTTCAGGTTTGCTCACTCGACAGATTCGAAGATTTCCGATTAACTTATGAAAACTTTATCTACATTGCGTTCAGTCAGACCTTTGTAGCCACACCCACATTCGAATTCGGGTCTACGAGCGACCCGGAATCCCAGCAGTTGGTGCTTGGGGTAGTAGAATCTCGAGTTATATTGGTACGAAAACAGGCTGGTGATCGTTCGCAATTGTGGAGGATGAACAACGAGAAGCAATTGGAACATGAAGGCTCTACTCCACCTAGTGAACCAGGTAGGAAGCAGCAACGATTCGTTTTGGATCTGGACAGACCGCCGCAGCCTACGCAGTTTATCAATCTGGTTGTCCGACCGGCCAATCGACAACGGAAGTCAACCCAAACTTGGCGATTTACCGAAGATGGCCGACTAATGTGCGAACATTCAAATATGTGTGTGCAACCTAAAGGCGGAATTTTCGGACTGCAGATTGGATCTGATGCTGTGTTGGGAATGTGTGTATCGGAAACCAAGGCATTGAACCGATTCGGGGTAGCCTATGACCAAGCTATAGAACGGCAGAAGCTGCGACCTGGATCTGGTTTACTTGCCGTTCGGAACAGCATGGATGGCCCGATCAAGTGCATTGAAATAAAAGATGTGAAAAACCTTTCTGGTGGTCCTCTGATGTTGGATGCATCGTGGAAACACGTTTCGCACATTTTACACGAACGAACTGGAAGGAGATCATTTGAGCTGATTCAGAACAAAGATCAAAACGAATACAATGTGATTTTAACGCTGAAAAGAGGCGTGGGATTATCTCTCATTTCCAACCAACCATGTGAAGAGCTGGCTTACGCAACATTGGAAAACATTAAAATGCATCTCATTTCAACTCCCAGTGAAGTCTCACTGGACTTCAGTGTTGGTGATATGCAGATTGACAATCAACTTTTCGAAACCTCGTGCCCCATAATGCTTTATACGATAAGCTCGACGTCAAACAACGATTCGGCTAATTCAGCAACGGAAAGGTCGCTGCAGTTGGATGTTACCCTGCTCCCTAGTCCCAACACCAACGCTGTAATCTTCAAGCATTTTATCCTACAGCTCCAACAAGTGGCTGTCTACCTTGAAGAGCGTCTAATTCTTCGGTTAATCAAATTCTTCGGTCTCGCCAAGAGCACTACCTTTCCCAAAGCCCTGCCAGACGAATCGGACCATGAGACTCAAAAAATTATCTACAAAGTTTTGGATGCCAACGTGAAACGTTACTATTTTGGTAACTTGCAGATCATCCCTAGTCAAATCCGCCTCAGCTTCATAACCGCTTCCAAACTGGCGCCAGAATTTGCAGAAATCAAACGCAACCTTGGATTCACCTTTATCAAGTTCGAGGACGCCGTTATCAGTTTTGAGAAATTTACGCACAAATGCCATTTC
This sequence comes from Armigeres subalbatus, assembly GCF_024139115.2. Lineage (NCBI taxonomy): Eukaryota > Metazoa > Arthropoda > Insecta > Diptera > Culicidae > Armigeres > Armigeres subalbatus. The sequence goes on along the minus strand of NC_085140.1, from coordinate 323,766,517 downwards.
GAAACGCTGGATGCTTACCTGAACGCCATTAAGGCCCACTACAAGCAGGAGATAAAATGGCAAGCGGCCAGTATCCTTGGCTCGGTGGATTTTCTTGGTAATCCGCTGGGATTTGCCAATGATCTCACCGAAGGAGTTTCCGGTTTATTGTTAGAAGGATCCATCTCTTCACTGGTGAAAAATGTTACGCATGGAATTTCTAATTCAACAGCCAAGTTAACGGAAACAATTTCCGATGGGCTGGGGAAAGTCGTTTTCGACGATGAACATGTTGAAACACGCCAAAAAATTCTGGATGTTGCGGTATCGGGAGGCAGTGGAAGCACTACTGGCGACCACCTAGTGGCTGGATTTAAAGGATTCACTTTCGGACTACTGGGCGGAGTAACAAGTGTAGTCAAACACACCTATCATGGGGCTGTCAACGATGGATTCTCCGGTTTTGTAACAGGTCTAGGCAAAGGCCTGGTGGGAACAGTAACGAAACCTGTCATAGGAGTTTTAGACCTTGCTTCGGAAACAGCCAACGCTGTTCGAGAGCAAAGCAAGAGCTCAAGTCGCATACTACCTGAACGGAAACGAAATCCTCGCGTCGTTACTGGAGCACCCGGTGGACTTCTTCCGCCTTACTCGAGCATCCTTAGCAAGGGTCAACACTATCTGTTCATCATAAACAAACGAAACTTCTCGGAGCACTTCATGGCCTATGAACCATGTCTTCTTGATACCAAAGATTCAAAAATGCGATTTCTCGTGTCGGCGGAGAATGTGTATGGTTTCTCCAAGAACGAAGAATCCACGACAACCGTGTTTCAATACTCCCTTAGCGACATAATTTCTTGCCACCCTGTTGTGGTTCCACCACCGACGGCGTCCGACACCAATGCGCGATCCAAAAGAACCACGACGTACATTGAATTCTGTTTGACGCTTCCATCGAAATCGCTAACCCCAAGCGCACCGGAAATGGTGAAGAGGCCACGCGTCCGTTGCCAAAACGAGGAAATCGCCAAGAAGATCTGCCATCATGTAAGTAGCTATTGCACGTTTTATTGATGCCTTTTTCACTTCGAAGAATAGATTTTGATAGAAAGGTCAAAGGAGCGTACTGCCGTGAATCGCATATTTGTCCCATATGAATAGATATGCGATGTGTGTGTGCGCGCGTTTTTTTTTCTGAGCAATGGAGGGAGAATGTGCTCAACAGACTTCCTGGGTTGGACTTCCAGGAAGTGCGGGGTTAGGGACCAACTCCAACAGCAAACGAGGGAGGCAGGACTACATCCCCGACCCGCTAAACCGTTTCTAATGCCGCCAAGCCCATCGTCCCTTCGGTACAAGGGACGATTCAAATATGACGTCCACTACTTTTTGAGATTTCTAGACACCCCGTCCCCCCCTCTGTCACGCTTTTTTGTATACCTAGTATATGTACTGTCACAAAATCATAGACCCCCTTCCCCCCTAAAACCTGTGACATCATTGTTGAACGACCCCCAACCAGAAAGTAATATTTCAAAAGGGGGCCAGTGCACAACGCACCCTCGAGGTTAGCTGCGTACCCTTGCAGCACCGAACATCGTGACTCGCTTTTTTAGAAGAACACCATGGTATCGTGCCAGCGCATTGCCGGATTTCCAGGTGGCCTTACCACGCCCGAGCACCTTCCCCACCGTATCAAGCAGGCATATTTGTTGTTCGGAAGCCTCAGCAATGGCCGCTTTGATGGCCAGGTTCGAAATACCATCCGGTCCTGGCGCCTTACCTACTCTAAGGGACTGTGCAATCCCCGCAAGTTCCACCACGGTTACTCTTCCCTCGTCGGCCACCCTGCCCCTGGCAGCTCCACAAAGTGAGGCCAGGGACTTGGGTCATGACGTGGGAAGAGCCCCGCGATGATCCTCTCCAGCCATCATCTACCCTCCAGTTTGAACTACTCGTTTGGCCAGGGCTCCAGAACGTAACTTCGATAATCGACTCGGTACTTTTGGTACCGACATTGGTCAAGTCCACATCCAACATGGCCAGTCATTCCAGCAGCATCTGCCCCCGTTGATTCGTGGAACGGCTTCCCCATCCTACGGCCCAAGCGTTGAAGTCCCCCGCCATCAAGTTAGCCGTCAAAACAATCCAGCATACGATCGACCATCGAGGGGGCGCATAGCAGCTGCAGAAGAAGACCCTGTTGACTTTAGCAATGACGAAGCCCTCGTGTGTCGAAGACACCAACTCTTGGACTGGGTATTTCCCCGTTGTCCATATCGCCGCCATTTTAGACCCATCGGTGACCCACCGTTCCTGGCGGGTACCCGGTAAGGATCCGCTATGATGGCAATATCCGTTCCCCATTCAGCAACTGTCTGACACAGCAGTTGTTGGGCTGCATTACACCGGTTCGGGTTTAGCCGCGTTACCAGCACTGTTAAAGCACGCTTCAACGCCGGGCACTTCGAACTCCCCATGGGGTGCTTGCTGTTCACAGCTTTGCTGGAACAAATCAAACACTTGGGAGGGTTCGTACAGCATTGTGCCTTATGTCCCTCCAATCCGCAGCGTCGGCAGAGCTTGCTTCTGTCAGGGCGTTTGCAGTTCCATTGCTTGTGCCCCGGTTCCAGGCACTTGAAGCAAACTTCGAGTTGCTCGTATATGCTCACAGGGCACACCGACCATCCCACCTTGACGCACCCTAACTTGACTACCTTGGAAACGTCCGCTGCAGATAGCCGAACCAGTGCTACCTGCGTCCCTGCCGGACCTTGCGTGTGCGTGCGTGTGGGTGTGCGCGTGTGTGTGCGAGTGCATATGTGCGCTCGCGTATGTGTGCGAGTGCATATGTGCGCTCGCGTGTGTGTGTTACAAGGATAAAAACCCTTAAAAAAAATCAGGGCGACAGACAGCAAATGATCCGGCTAACCCGCATAAAGTGTGTCTCCCAGAAAGGCATAAGGTGTTAGCTGGGTCCCTTGTCTCCCCTTGCCGCGGACAACACGGGATGCTGCAACCACTTCCGAAGGGAGGGGGCTATGCTCATTAGACTGGCCCAGCTTAGTATGGGGAGAAAAAAATATTGTCGAATTCCACGGGGCACCCCCCAGGATTGTGTCTTTTGGTAAAAAATCAATCTCTCAAAATTTCAGCTCAATCGGTTGTTGCATAAGCTGGCGCATTTGATTTAAAGTTTGTATGGAGATATCAGTCAAAATATATAGGAAAATACACCTCCGTCACTCATTCGATCTGGAAATTGGTTCTGATTGCCACACCAGTGCAGATATTGGCAGAAACAGCCGTCTCCTATAGGAACTGTGTGAGATAAAACTTCATACTTCCATGCTCCCTGGTCACCCACGTTGACACATTGGGGATGAGCGGGTGGCTCCACCTTCCATTATCCGCATTGGCGCTCTCCTGTTACCACTGGACCATACAGTCCAGCCTCACCGTCATCCTTACATCTCTGGTACCTCTCAGTTGGTAGTACTCAATATCCTCGGCTAGTGTTATGCCGATTGGAATCACCCCGGTGATAACACAAGCTGCCTTCGACAAAATGGTTCTGTACGCACTAGCGACTCTGATGGCAATTAGACGAAACACGCTGTTCAGCTTTCTGTGGTTACGTTTCGTCTTGAGCCTAGCTCAGTAGGCTGGAACTCTATGTCCTAGTATCGAGGATGGTACTGCCGCCAGAAGACGCCTACTACTGCCTTTCGGACCACCGACGTTAGGCATGATCCTCGCTAGTCGACATGGGTGTTAAAATTCAACCGGTCATTGATCATCACTCCTAGATGTCTTAAAATACGCACCACCGGTATGTCATGTCCTCCGATGGTAATCTTTGTGTGTGTGAAATGTTAAATGGAAACTCTCGTTTCATTGTCTCAATAGATAACTAATTTGAAGGCAACGTATTTTTTCGCCAATATAAATGAATGAGAGTAAATCAGTAATGTCAACAAATCCTTATTATTTTTTCCATTTCAGATAAATTTTGCAAAATGCATCTACGACGAACGCGAACAAACGCTCTATTCGAACGCTGTGATTGAAACGTAAGTGAGTTGGTTTCACCCAAAGTACACATTTCCCAACCAACTAAATATAATTATAGATAAGGGAAAAACAAGCAAATCAAAAAAAAAATGTTAGTACTCGCATTGTTGGCCCCTTTTGGGGCAGTGAAAGGTTGACATTCTATGTCATGGGTCATCGCCGTCTATTTATTGTACTTTTCTTCTTTTCTGTCGAAGAGAAATCCCCGATTTTTAAATCCCGCGAATTTCATTACCGTTGATATATGAATAAATTATTTTGTAAACGAAATAAAAGTTGATCGCAAATACTTTTATCTGTCCGAAATTTTACCTACGATAATATTTCAATGTGCAAAATTAAATCATGTTTATTCAGCAGTTTTCATCAGTCATCTGTTAATCTAACTAAATGCAATAGAGGTATTAAACTATAGAGGACGATTGTCGCTGTGGTTCCCTTTGTTATTAACCATCCCCTAACATGTTGGGTACCTATCTGTCAAAACGTACTGATTTTTCCTTCGTTGACATTTAGTGTTCTATCATCGCCAGCAAAAGATGTTTCGCCAGTGACAACAGCGACAATCTTCCTCTATTATGCAACGTACACACCAGTCAAGCAGTTGGACGAACATTGACTCCGCCCCCAAGAAAACGCTTCGGTTGCTGCTTTGTTTGAACGTGTGTGAAGTTGTTCGAACAACCATTTGACAGTTGGCGGCTCGGTTGAAAAAAATTAAAACGGTTTGATTTTGGTTTGAGTTGTCGGGGGTGGAGTCAAGGTTCGTCTAACATGTTTGAGCATTTGTAGTGAAGTTGCACAAACCCTCATTTTTTTTTTTTCGATGGTTGGTGCTCAAGTTGGCGCTTCGGTCGTTCGTGTGTGATATTGTTGTTCGAATAAATTGATTGTTCGTGTCGCTGTTGCTAAAACTTGATGGATGTTTGAATAAACGAGAGGTGGAGTCAATGTTGGTCAAACTGCTTGACCGTGTGTACGTTCCATTAGGGTCTCGCCGACCTTCCTCACCAACATGAACGCACGGTTCGTGGTTGCAAACAATCCCATTTGATTTTGCCGTGACAGCTGCTCGTGGTTGCAAACAAACTGAGTAAAAGTGTGAGTGAAATGTGCGTGTACGTACACGCTCGCAGAAAGCCTCTACATTACCTCTATACCTCTATTGTAAAATTCCATAAGGAACTGTCAGACTGTGCGTGAAGAATTTACCTTCGTAGTCGCGAATTAAAAAAGACAATTTCTGATCATTTAGACTTAAATTTTTTTTGCTACATATTCACCTTCTCTACTCTCGTAATGAATTTTGTTATGTCCTTATTCAAATTCTCATTAACTAAAACATTAATTCAGGCCTCAAACATTATAGTCCAGTCCTATTTCGCTATCTCCCGGTTACGCTATCAGGGCCCAGGAAAACGATATATACTTATGCCTTTCTCGATGAAGGCTCGGGAGCAACACTGCTCGATCAAGATCTAGCCGACGAGCTTCAACTGGATGGTACGCCGAGCCCAATATGTCTACGCAGAACGGGTGGTACTGAGCGGTGTGAGAAGAACTCGTGTATCGTTCGTCTGCAAGTAGCCGGACGACATGAAGGAGCAGAGAAGTTCAAATTAGAGAACGTGCAATCGATGATGAGCCGCCCCTAACAAGGAGAACAGACGCTGTTGTGAGCCGCTCCTAACATGGAGAACAGACGCTTAGTAAGATTTGCACTTCCGTAAAGGAGCAACCACCAAAGTCAAATTTTTCAAGCAAATCGATTCTATTCGCACCACCCTAGTTTTCAGGAAGGTTTGAAAAATGCATGTGTTCAAAATCAAGTTGCATACCCTATATCTGTTACATTAACTTTCAAACTTAATTTTTGGGTACTTTCTGGTTTCAGTGTTCACTAGTTTCAACGCTTTCAACGAAACTTGTTTTTTTCGAACGTCTGCCGTTATTTGTTTTTTGTTTGCTGCCGCTTTGGTGGTTTTGGTTTGCTGATAGATCTGTCAGAACTCAGAAAACGCATCATAATCGAATCAGAAAAAAGACACTAGCAGAAGCAGCGTGGCTGTATATTGTGATTATTACTGATAAAAATTGATACTACTTTGAAGTGCAGAAGTTCCCTGACATAATGGATTATCAAAAGCGGCTTGATATGGCGGAAATGTTCAAAGAGCCTCCGGAGTACAAACCACCGAGCACGGCCGAAGCATTATCGTTCAGTGTCGATTATCCGAATCTGAATTCCCTGCAGTACCGCATGACGAACAAGCCGGTGCCAAACATACTGCATCCTTGCCTAGAACTTGCTGCACGTAACGTAAATGGACAGGTCATTGTGGCCGGAAATGATCTGATGGGCCGCCGATGGGGATCCAGTTTTTACGGATGGGAAAGCGCGGCCGATGTTCTGACCGAGTCCAAGGTCAGTTTCAAACGACAGTGTCGGTACTGCATTACGACAATGCAGTTCACGAAGGACCCCAATTTGGTGAGTAGGTATTTTGCTTGATTTGATAATTTAAAACGCGCATAGAAGTGCGTCTTATGAGATAATTCGTAACAGGAATAGCAAGCATAGTTTATTTGAAGATAGGCCACATTTCCGTTTGCGACTTTCCCCGTTTTTGAAACAACATCAATTGCACAATTTCATCGGATTGTCCTCCTTGTAATTGCATAAACATTAGATTTTTTTATGTTAGTATTTTCTTATTATATTTTTACATGCTTGTTTTAACATTATGAAAAGATTAATTAATAAGTAGGTACTAACTACTACGGCGCACTAGATGTTTTTCTGCCACAAAGCTCCCTCTTAAGAAAATTACATCAACCGTCTTTCAGTTTATCATAGGAACGGACAAAGGTTCGGTGGAACTGTGGTCTACCAGGAATGAAGCCCGCGGTAAAGATTATTCTTTGTACCTCGTCGATGCACAATCCGAGCACATCGAAGGTGTTTCCGCCATGGATCAAATCGAAGATGGAGAAAATAAATTGATCACCGGTTCACATGATGGCTGTCTAAAAGTTTGGAATTACGCGGCCGATCTACATTCGGTCAAAACCATGACGATGGCCCACACCGATGCCATATCCGGAATATCTACCAATAGGGAGGACGATTCGGTTTTTGCTTCCTCGTCATTAGACCATTCCGCATTGTTGTGGGATTTACGCAAAACGCGACCTGCATCCGCATTGTTCGAAGGCCACAGTTTTGGTTTCACTACAGTGTATTGGACCGGTCAGAAAGAGGCAAATCGAATAGTTGCTCTCGGTGATGAGGCCGGCAATGTTCACTTCATCGACATTCGACAACCGGACGCTCCTACGCATTCCTTGAAGGTGTTCAACAAAAAGATTCACAAAATCTCGTTTAATGGGTAAGCGATCATTTCGAAAATTCATACTCATGTTTTTACATTATAAATCTTTGCAAGCAGCACACACTTCGTTGTACTTGGAGATACCAATCAGGCTCGGTTTTACGACGAGAATCTTGCCTTGCTGCACGAATGTTCTCCAGCGAAAAACTATCTCCGGGACGTGTTATGGGAGAGTTGTGATACGAAATCTAGCTGTTGGCTAGTTGGATGGGATACTTTCTTCCAGAAGATTGAATACTGAAGATGCTCAACAGTAACAAGCATGGACAAACGCGTACGTAGACTCTCATCAGCATTTCCAAACATAGGCTCTGCAATTTTCTTCATATACACCCTCATTACCTCAAATATGGATAATTAGCAACAAAACGGTCAGAAGCAAGATTACTCGAAAGAATCTCCCTCTGTCTCCATAAAACTGAATAAAAATAAACTTTTCCATTTAACCCTTTATAAGACAGACCAATCTAAACTATAAATTAACAAAAACAACAATAAGACACAACGTTTAGGTAAATACATGGTATTAAACTCATGTATGTTTGTTATACATTAACCCTTAAATGCGCAATTTTGTTTTAAAACAACAAACCGAAAATACGTTCAATGTTAATGATTTTAATGGTTGTTCACGTTAAAAATATTTTCGTCGATTTCTAAAAAAATCGCCTTGCGCCTTTAAGGGTTAAACAGTTCAGAAACTTTAAAAATTAGTGGCAATAATAGTCGCCACTGCCTTGCAAGCGGGAGAATATTGGTGGCAATATATTTGCCACTGCAAGCAAAATTTCGGAAACAACAAAAATATATAAAAGATTTTTTAAATTAGGTTTTTGGGCTTATTCTACGAGTGGAGTGACGTGAGATTGCTCGAATGACGTGAGAAGAGTCGTATAGCCCCATTTGAATAACATGGTCACCTCACGTGAGAATTGCTAAAATCGACTCACCTCACGTCACTCGACTCGTAGAATAAGCCCATTTACGTAAAGCAAATTAAAACAAGGCACGTTACATTTTTTTAGTGAAAAGTCCTAGTCAGAAAGCGCATTATCAGTGAAACATTTTTGTTTTTACACTTTGGCTCCCAATTCCGTCAAAAATCCAAGCGCAGCTGGAACGTGAGTACGACAGCTGTCCACGACGTTTAAATCAGCATAGGAGGTTTGAACGCTCAGGTTGGCTCAGAGGGGTAGTTTAGACCGATTGGAAAGTTCAGCGCCCACTGGCTGACGAAGGAACGGCTTACCACTAATTGATTTCGCTGCCTCCCAGAATATGGCCATTCGCAGCACCTACTTCCAAAACAGCCTTCCGTATCGCTACACCTGGAGATCACCACTGCAGACTGAATCACAAATCGACCTGCAGTGGTGATCTCCAGGAGTATCGAAATCTGATTGATGGACGGCACTTCTCCGACACATCGACTCTGATCACTATCTGGTGATGCGCCCAAAACTATCCGTCATCAACAATGTTCGGTACCGACGACCGCCGCGGTACGACCTAGAGCGACTGAAGCAATCTGATGTAGCCACTGCATACGCACAGCATCTCGAGGCAGCGTTGCCGGAAGAGGGTGAGCTCGATGGGGCCCCTCTTGAGGACTGCTGGAATACAGTTAAAGCAGCCATTAACGACGCAGCGAAGAACAACGTCGGGTATGTGGGACGAAGTCGACGGAACAATTGGTTCGACGAAGAGTGCAGACAGATTCTAGAGGACAAGGACGTTGCGCAGGGGGATTGCACTGCAGAAAGGTACCCGGCAGAACTTTATAGACGGAAGCGGAGACAGCAGACCCGCCTATTTCAGGAGAAGAAACGGCGCCTGGAAGAAGCGGGGTGCGAGGAGGTGGAACGGCTGTGCCGTTCTCAAGAAACACGTAAATTCTATCAGAAGTTAAGGATGGGAGCATCTTGACGGACCAACGTGTGATGATCGAAAGGTGGAAGCAGCACTACGAGGAACATTTAAAGGGTGTCCTACGAAAGGCTGAAACACATAAGGCTGAAATCCCGAATAAAGATGGAAGAAGAAATAATGATGAAGCAAGAAGAAACAATAAAGAAGGAAGGATAAAAATGGAAGAATGAAGAAGGAGCAAGAATGAAGAAAAAAGAAAAGGAAGAAGGTAAAAGAAAAAAGAAGGGAAAAGGAAGGAAATTGAAGGAAGAAAACAGGACAAAAGAAGAAAGAAAGATGAAGAAACAAGGGACAAGGAGAAGGGAAAAAAAGAAAGAAGAAGAAAAGACGAAAGAAAGAAAAGGAAAAAGGTTGAAAGAAGAAGGGTAACAAGGTAATGAAAGAAGGAAGAAAAAGAAAACAAGGAAAGGAAGAAATAAGAAAGCAAAAGTAATGAATGAAGAAGGTAGAAGAAGAACAAAGAAAAATGAAGGCAGAAGGAAGAAGGAAATAGGAACAAGGAAGGAGGAATTAAGAAGGAAGAACTATGGAAGAAGAACTAAGAAGAAAGGTAGAACGAAGAAAGAAAGAAACTGAAAGAAGGAACTAGGAGAATGAAGGAAAAAAAATGAAAAAAGAATGGAATAAAAAAGTTGGAAGAAGGAAAAAGGGATAAGGAAGTAGGAAGAAAGAAGGGAGAAAAAAGAAGCAAAAAGAAGAAGGGAGAAGAGAGAAGAATAAAGAATAAAAAATAAAAACAGGAAAGTAATCTAAGGGAAGATCCATTAATTAAGTAACGCAAAAATTGGACTTTTTCAACCCCCCCTCCCCCCTATGTCACACTTTTTGTATGAAGCTTCTGTTAATTTTGTATGGATCGTCACACTTCACTCAACCTCCCCTCCCCCCTCTAAGCGTTACGTTATTTGTGGACGTTCCCTAAGTTACCTGTGCTGTGTAGACTAAAAAATAAGAATTCTGTATAAAAATTGAAAAAATTGGGGTCCTCCTTAGCCGTGCGGTAAGACGCGCGGCTACAAAGCAAGACCATGCTGAGGGTGGCTGGGTTCGAATCCCGGTGCCGGTCTAGACAATTTTCGGATTGGAAACTGTCTCGACTTCCCTGGGCATAAAAGTATCATCGTGTTAGCCTCATGATATACGAATGCAAAAATGGTAACTTGGCTTAGAAACCTCGCAGTTAACAACTGTGGAAGTGCTTAATGAACACTATGCTGCGAGGCGGCTCTGTCCCAGGTGTGGGGATGTAATGCCAATAATAAGAAGAAGAAGATAAAAATTGAAAGACAACAAGAAGTCGCAAAAAGGTTGCGGATCATTGTAGTTTGTGCCCCTATTACGTCAAATGTGAATTCTTCCACTAAAATTGGTTTCTCACGATTTTTCAGCCTTTCGAGTTTCAGCCTTTTGTTATTTCAGCCTTATATTAGATTTTTACTTTTTCAGCCTTTCGTGCTCAGCCTTATGAGTTTTCAGCGTTTCGTGGAAGACCCCATTTAAATGGCGCTGAGAGTACAGGCAGTGAAAGACAAGGCAGCGGGGAGATGACTACGTCAGTTCAGCGGACGATGGAAGCAAACCAGCCCCCACCTTGACAGAAGTTAAGGATGCCATCCAAAAGCTAAAGACCAATAAAGCAGCTGGTAAGGATGGTATCGGAACTGAGCTCATCAAGATGGGCCCGGAAAAGCTGGCCACTTGCCTGCACCAACTGATTATCAGAATCTGGGAAACTGAACAGCTACCGGAGGATTGGATGGACGGCCGCTCGACAGCGGACCAGATCTTTACTATACGGCAAATTCTTCAAAAATGCCGTGAATACCAAGTTCCAATGCCCTATTTGTTCATTGATTTCAAGGCGTAGAGCTTCTTCTTCTTATAAGCATTACATCGCCACACTGGGACAGAGCCGCCTTGCAGCTTAGTGTTCATTAAGCACTTCCACAGTTATTAACTGCGAGGTTTCTAAGCCAAGTTACCATTTTTGCATTTGTATATCATGAGGCTAACACGAAGATACTTTAATGCTCAGGGAAGACGAGACAATTTCCAATCCGAAAATTGTCTAGACCGGCACCGGGAATCAAACCCAGCCACTCTCAGCATTGTCATACTTTGTAGCCGCGCGTCTTACCGTACGGCTAAGGAGGGCCCCGCATAGAGCTATGGAAAATTATGGACGAGAACAGCTTCAATGGGAAGCTTACCAGACTGATGTATATTGTCGGTCAAACATTTGCAAAGGTGGCAGGACTGTACATTCGCCTGAAACGTGAAGCAACAAAAGTTGGACTGGTGGTTAATGCATCGAAGACAAAGTACATGCTTGTGGGCGGAACCAGGCGCGACAGGGCCCGCATGTGAAGCATTGTTACGATAGAAGGGGATACCTTCGAGGTGGTCGAAAAATTCGTTTACCTTGGATCCTTGCTAACTGGAACTTGGTATGCTTTTCAACATAGTACTCTATTAGCATTTCTTCAGTTATTAATTGAAAGCTTTTCTATTCCGCCATTGCAGTACAATGGATACACTATGCCCAGGGTGTCGAGAAAATTTCCTAGACAAAACCGGACCGAAAATCGTACATAGCTATCTTCAGTATGATCTTGCTTTGTAGCAGCGCTTCTTACCGCTATGCTTAGAAAGGATCCCTTGAATTGGAAATTGAAATATCCATTTAATTTTCAGCAACTTCACACCGAGACACACTTTAATTCGACAAACTGAGCAAGTATTCCTGTGTATTTATTCGTGTATGAGCTTAATATGTGTTCATTTTTAACTCAAATATGTTAAATAGTTCAAAAATTTCCCTGTCCATGGATGATGGGATCGACGGTGGTTCGTCAAGTATCTCGATATAATATGGTTTAATGCAGTTAAATTAAATCCATTATCAATAATTATTTGCTCTTTGTATTGTGTACACAATATTAATTATTTAGCAAATCAACTAAGGCTTAAAACAAGTTTTCAATTACATGCATATTTTTATATTGTGAAACATACATAAAAATGTTGTCTAATTGTAATCTATAATTCTTAAATATCTGAACGGAATCATTTGAAACTTGACGCTCCACGCCCCTAATATGCGCATTGAACTCTGGCACACCCTATATCGTCAGTAGACTATGCGTAAAGTTAGAGGTGCCGGCAGGGCCCAGTACGCGTCTTTACCAACCTTATACAGAAATAAGAAAGACTGCGGAAGCTAACGATCATCCACTGTAGCGCTTAGGTGTAGTTACAGTTGTCTTAGTAATTATTATATTATTCGTAGTAAAAGCATTAGCAATAGTAGTATTACTAGTAAGTAGTACCAAAGAGCTAAGTAGATACACTGCCTCTATTCGCGTATTTATATCAGGTTGATTTTCTTCTTGTAAAGTATATTAGCGTTGAGATTTTCGTATTCATTCTGTAAACACTTAATAGTTAACAAAATTGCAATCTCTAGAAAAACTCAAGACTGTTATCTTTATATTTATATCATCATAGAAGGTGATTATGTAGATATAACATAGGTAACCTTTCGTAGATTGGTATTAGACAAACAGAATGGAAGCAGTGAACTAACTGTAGACGCAACATAATTTGCTAATTAGGTAAATATTTGTAGAAAATGGATTCAAATCTATCGACATTCATAAGGAAATTGACTGCTAGATTCATTGAGATGAATAATATTTTAACCATACTTACAGTAGCAAATGAAAATAGTGAATATTACATACAGAAGAAAACATAGAAGACACTTATAATGGAGCATATGCGTTATGCTAGAGGAAGTGTGTTAGTGAGAAGAATGCCTTCAGATGGACACTGCTTGTTCTCGGCATTAGTATGCCAGTTCTACCACTCGGACCCAGGTGAAGCTGAACATCCAAACAATGTTATGGAGCTTCGAAGGCAAGTAGTGGAATACATAAAAAACAATATGGAAGACTTCACTGAACACTGAACAGACACTGAACGATACCGCAAGCACGTTGGACCACCTAAACGGCTATGATGTAGAAAGCACAATAGAAGACTTTCTAACCAGGCTGTCAGAAAGCAATGAATGGGGCGGAGCAGAAACGATCTCTGCGGCAGCTAACATCATGAGAAGAAGAATCGACATATATAATGAAAACGGAGAAATAATTACCTTCAACAGGAGCGACACTTGCAGAGGAGTGCTCAGAATAGCATATCGTCTGGGTATCGATAAAAGGGGAAGGAAAGGAAGGGCCCTAAACAGGGTACACTACGACAGTGTAATCCAAAGAGTAAGACCCGCAACCGAATCTGAAAATAGTAAAGGAATCAACAACAGCTCAGGAAACTTTGCACCACCGAATTCGCAAATTCATAACTTCCAAAACATCGCTGGAAACAATGTATCCCAAATACCAAATGATCTGGGAATCCCTTCTGAGGAAATGCCAGCAGAACACAACGAGAAAGATAAATTCGTATTTATGAGCTGGAACGTTAGAGGATGCGCTGACCAAGCAAAAAGAAACGATATGGATAACATATTTAAGGAACATAACTACGAGATAATCGCAATACAGGAAACTCGAATCGCCAAATGCACTCTCGAAACGAGCAACTATTACTAGTTCAATGTAAACACCAATAGCACCAAAAACAGAATGGAGGAGGTACAGCTATTTTGGTCAAAAAATCCATTATGATGGAAAACAGTTTCAAGAAAATCAGCGATAATGCGTGTGCGATAAGGGTAAACATATTCGGATTCAATCTAATATTCATATCATGCTACATAAGAAACGATAATAATGTCGGAAATCAAGAATTCAGTTTGATTTTCCGATACCTACTATCACTACCCGATCAGTACAAGAAAAATGTGATAATGGCTGGAGACATGAACGTTGGAACATTGGAACCCACGACTACTCTGAATCATACAAATCAATAATCGGAAAGAATTTGTTTCACCAAGTATGTAACACAAATGGTTTCGATTTAAATTTAAAAATTATGTAATTATTATAATAATAATTATGTAATTAATTATAATTAATTATGTATTTAAAAATTAAAGTATGTAACACAAATGGTTTCAATTTAAATTTAAAAATTTAAATCTATATGCCGGCTTCAGACATAGTAAATAATTTCCACTCCGGGTGGCTTAATACCCGGCATATAGGCAATTAATTTGAATGTACTGATCTCGAGTGGCGATCTCTCTTCGCTTGTGTGGTCGTGTCGGGATCTGACGACCAAACTGGCACAACCTCACACAACCCTACTTCATTGAGCGCCGTTGCTGATGAAGCAAGTGTGTAGGAGCCGGACAATACTAAATACTCATCCTACTTAGTTGACATGTGTACAAAAATACATTTGAGAGAGTTAGTTCTGAAAATGTATTGCGAGAGATCGGCTGGTACCTGGTGCTGGGAATTTGGTTTCATCAGTACCCGCTAAGCTGCGGTGGACGACGGAGGTCCTTCGTACCTTAGTAGGGAAAGCACCTGTCATGCGAACTGGGGTCGTGGGATCAAACCCCACCGAAGGGGCGGTTACCCTCCAATACCTTTTCCGAACTAAATCTTTCACATGTTGTACATATGCATAATCAAGTTTCAGACATAGTAATTAATTTCCACTCCGGGTGGCTTAATACCCGGCATATAGGCAATTAACTTTGAATGTAACAACAAATGGATAAACTGATCTCAAAAAACACGAATGCAACCACGGACCGGAAATGGACATCAATAAAAGGTGCTCTACTGGGCGCAGCTAACACTCTCATACAATCACCTGGATCTCCCCCAACACCAAGACGGGAGAAGGCTCACAAAAAATATTTCCTTGCACGACAAAAGCTAATGGCTAACAGGAACGACTATACGCTGAAAAAGGACGCTCGAGAAGCAGCCAAAGGGAAACGCTTAGCATATGAACAACATTTCTCAGAAAAGGTAGAAAGTTTCCTAAACGAAATCGAAAACGAAAATTCTCTCTCTCGAATGACTCAAACATTTAAATTTATCAAAGCACATCGAAGACAACGTGAAAACAAGAGAAAAACGTACATCAATATTCAACAATGGGAACGAAAACTGAACTCATTCGATAATGAAAACGGACAACCTGAACCTCTCCCCGAAAATGATGGTAAAAGCGCAGGCCCAGAGCCAACAAGGGAAGAAATACAAATGATCATATGGTCAATCAGAAATAACAGTGCCCCAGGAACGGACAACATCAACAATGAACTAATAAAATATGCATCCGAAACAGTGGGGCCCTCCTTAGCCGTGCGGTAAGATGCGCGGCTACAAAGCAAGACCATGCTGAGGGTCTGGCCCCCTCCAGACCTACTTGTGGCCCCCCCCAGAAAATTTTGGAAAGTAATTCCAACTTAGTCAGTTTTTATTTCATTTACATATTTCCTACATATTTCTTAATTTTGATTATGAATTCTATAAACATATTTTTTGTTGCGTTATCACATCTATGATCAGCAAAGCATCGAAATATTTAAGTTGGACCCCCGGGAACATTTTCTTGAATTTTAAGCTGAAATCAATGCCGCTTCTAATGCAGTTGCTAGCTTAAAATAATAAACTTGTTCTGCATTTGTTTGACTAGTATCCTGGTCGCAGAAACATAAAAACATAATTGTATTAAGATATAAATATTTCTGTTCTATTAAACTACCATCCGCTTCAAAAAAGACTGAAGCAACTACATCAAAATGAGCACATGTACACAAATCCGGTCAATGAAATTTCAAACGACCATTCTTTCGAAAATCTTCGAGTGAATCGCAAGGTATGCCGCAAAACAGTTGATCAAATTCCTATGGAGTTTTTTGCTCTCGCTATATAATTCTGGCACAGAAAGATATAAAATTATAAAACTTAAGAATCTTTGTTACAATGACAGAAAAATCAACAACGCATTCCATTGAAAGTATTAGGACAAAACTTAGGCAACCTTCGCACTCACAACAGAGATTGCATGAAAGAAATATTTTTATAATCCTCAAAAGATCTTGTTCCATTTAATTTTTTGGCGATTTCATAAGGATCATCGGAAAACTCTTTTGTGCCTGCTTTAGTTAGAATTTGTTTTTAAGGATAAAAAAAATAGATTTAGAAACCAGTTCGTATCAGAAAACATTTCTTTTGGAGCACAATTGGGTTGTTTAGCAGAGAAAAATATGGGATTTTTCATAGTTTAACATAAAGAGCATGCTTTTCTGATCTTCAACATATTTTTATTTTGTTTGTAAATCTTTTATTTACATTTTTGTATAGCAAACAAAAAGCCATTTCAATCGATAGAATGACACTAACATTCATAGAATGACATTTGGCCCATGCAGCATAAGAACAAATTTTTAGTCCCATATAAATTTAAAATGCAAATTAAAAATAGTTCCGGGTCTCCAAAAAATCTGAAAAATTGGGGTTAGGCTCAGTTTTCTATGCAGATTCAGAATATGTAAAAACAAATATACCCCTAAACAACCCAATTAAGATCGATTTGGTTGCTTCTCAAGTCTCTTTGATTTTTGCAGAGAAATCTCTCACCTATTCAGAAAACCATAATAAAGCCTCTTCCTAACGTCAGTAACTACAAAAACCCTATGTTATTCTGGAATTTGATTTATGACTCATAATTTTATGACTCATGGAATTTATGACTCATAAAACACTTTAGGATTCCAAATTTGTTAGGATTCCGATTTTTATGTTAGTTCTAGGACGAATGAGCGATAAACTTAGTCAAACAATTTCTATTGCAATCCATGCGCACAGTGCTTTAAATCGCCTTTGAAAATTACATCCCACTAGCTGGTGCCATGGCCCCCCCTAGACCGAGACTCTAGTTACGCCTATGGTTGTATGTCATACATTGATTTTGCATCCCTTTGTGTAATAATTGTACAAGTACATTTGTGAAAATGAAACCAACAATTCACATAAATATAAATGAAAAAAAGCCGCATAATATGGAAATAAGGAGGTGTATGAAAACGAACGTTATGTTCAAATCACCCATATGCCCAAACTACACCATCATTCCACCCAAACCAACCAAACCACCCAAACCAAAAAGCAGTTAGCCTTAATGACACGCCTCATCTTTCCTTCCAAAGCATGAAACAAAATGGCAGCAAACGTAACGAGCGCACGAGAAAGCATGTACGTAGGTATGCGATTTTTATTTCCAACGACGAAACTTTTACAGCTGTGTTGAGGCGGATGAAGTCATCGGCTTCGGGTCTCTAGCGCGTGTGTGTTCGTCCATTAGTTTTCGTGTTCCACATTTGAAGCTTTGGAAAACTTTGCTTGAGAGGTTAGCATCATCAATAAAGCACGAAAGAAGCAACACAAACATTCATGCTGTCAGTTATATACACGGTGCGAAATTTATTCACCGCATGCAGAAATGCTACACCCTTAATTTGTTTTACTCAATATTGTGCGGTTACTTGCTAAGTTTTTTTTAAACTTTATTAAGTGTTATTTTAATCTCCAGATTATGTTCAACACCGTACTTGCTAAATGGACACGGTCGGTTAAAGTAGCTGTTCCTTAAATAGTTCGTTAAAGTAGTCGCTAGATTATTCGCTGTTGGTTTGAGCGAGACAGAGTATATGTCAAAAAAAAATAACCAGCAATCTGCGGTGTATTGTTCGAAATGAACGTTTATCAGCAATGGACTTTCTGCTGTACTATAGATCTCGCATAATTTATCAAAAGGACCTAATACTAAAGACACACTGGTGGTACAAGGACCGTGGTATACCACGGTTATATACCCTAGTACATATTGTACCATGGTTTTCCACGTTGTACCAGCAGGAACTAATTAACCGGGACGTCTCACTTGGTTTTTTTTCGCGTTGCGCTTGAAGTCTCCATCGGTGTGTAGAGTTCTAGGTATACAGTTGAAAAGACACTAAACAACGCTGTCAGTTGTCATGTTTTTTGCATATTTTTCTCACCGTGCACGACTGACAGCATTGATGTTTTTGTTTTTACGAGATCTGTCAAAGTAGAAGCTGAAGTATTTTCCATATTATTTTTTTCTTTTGCTTTGAATGTCGTAAAAGTGATTTTAATTCTATTAGTTATTAACTGAAATTGATCTTTGTAATTTGTAATTCTTTTATTGTGAAACGGAAGCCTACAGGTTACAGGTTATCCTTCACGTGGTCCATAATTTTCGTGTCAGTAAGCGACTGTCCTTGCTTTAGAATGACGGTAAGCCCTAGGAAGTTTTGCCATTTCCTCCGGGGTTCCGGCGACGGCTACGTCGGAATCTCTGACAGTTCTAGGATTAGATTTTATAGTTCCGTTGGTCACACCTGCAAGGAATAACATTTGGTTTAAATTTACTTTTATTTACAGTGATCAGCACTCAAGAACCGGGACGAAGAAGGTCAGACAAGCGAAAATGGCGATTCGCTTGATTCTATTGTCAACGGCTTGGAAGTTCATGTGGGCATCGAAATAGATAACGAGCCGTTCAGAATCGAACAAACGAGATGGCAGCTCATGCCGGCGCTGCAACCGTCGGACCCGCAGTGAATATAACAAATCCGGCCCACGCAGAAGAAGTAGCTCCGACGATGGAAGCGAAGGAAGAACAAGATACGGAGAAACAAGTGTCCGACGATGAGCCCAAATTGGCACGATATCAATAATTAAGAATCGGAAGAAACAGCACCAGCAGAAATGAACGGGAGTGGTGAAGATGACGCTGGGACAACAGACGATGCTACAGTTCCTATTGAAAAACATTTCTTTTCAACCGAAGTACAGCCTAATTCCGACGATACTGCTTCTCTTGATGCCCCTGCTGAAGAGCCTTCACCCACTGCAGTCGATTCTGTTGTAGATGACGAACAAAGGAAGCTGGACGAACCTCTACCAACAGAACAGCTAGTACTGAAAATGATACCTACAAACCTCCATCGTCGGCTGAAGTTCTCCAAAAAAAACTGAAATCGATTCAGCCGATGACAAAGAGCCGAAAGCTAAGATGCCTAAACTTTCACAAAAAGAACTACCAGATACCGATATTGTGCCTCCGCAATCACTACCAGAGGAATCAGCTAAGGAGGATACGACAATTGAGTAGGTTCAAGACGTAGTTGGGGCTACGAAGAGATCTTAGAAACTGATGTGGTGTCAGTTTTTCCTTCAATGGAATTGTTCCAATCTTGTGAACCTGAATCCGCCAGCGAAAGCAGCATCGTCTCCTCGGATGATCCTTCCGCTTCGACTGCAGTTTCCGTTTTTAGTACTGTGTTGGCGGCTAATACAACAAGTTGTCAAAAGCATTAACCTTGAAGTTCATTCATTGCCGGTGGAAGCACCGGATCAACCTCCTTCCACTCAAGTGATCTTCGATGAAATGGAAACCATTCCTTCTGCCATATTGTCGGAAAACTTTTCGACGGGAATCCTTTCGGATTCCGATGAGGATCCCTTCGAGATGCCCATGGGAATCCTTCGGTACTCAACGGGAATTCTTTTGAGAATCCTTTCGGGATTCCGACAGGAACCTTTTCGAGATTCCGACGGGAATTCTTTTGAGAATCCTTTCGGAATTCCGATGGAATTCTTTCGAGATTCCGACGGCAATCCCTTCGAGATTCCGACGGGAATTCATTCAGGACTTCGACGATAATTCTTTTGAGAGTCCTCTCAGGATTCCGACAGGAATCCTTTTCGAGATTTAGACGGAAATCCTTTGTGGGCTCCGGCGAATCCTTTTGAGAAAACTTTCTGGATTCCAACGGGAATCCTTTTGAGAACACTTTCAGGACCCCGACGGGAATCTTTTCGAGATTCCGACGGGAATTCTTTCGAGAATCCTTTCGGGACTCCGACGGTAATCTTTTCGAGATTTCGACAGGAATCCTTTAGGATTCCAATGGAAATCCTTCCGGAATTCCAAGGGAATCATTTAGGGATTCCGACGGGAATACTTTCAGGATTCGTACGGGAATACTTTCAGGATTCCGATGGGAATCCTTTCAGGATCCGACGGCAAACCCTTCGAGATTCCAACGGCACACCTTTCTTGATTCCGATGGGAATCCTTTCGAGATTTAGACGGAAATCCTTCGTGGGCTCCGGCGGAAATCCTTTTGGGATTCCAACAGGAATCATTTTGAGAACACTTTCGGGATTCCGACGGAATTTTTTTCAAAATTCCGACCGGAATCCTTTCGGGACTCCGATGTGAATTCTTTTGAGAATCCTTTCGAGATTCCGACGGGAATTCTTTTAAGAATCATTTCGGGACTCCAACGGTAATATTTTCAAGATTCCGACAGGAATCCTTTTGGCTACATTCCAACTGATGATTGGCCTGCTTGCCAATTTATATAACCTCTATCGCAGGCCATCCGCTGGGGAAAAAAACTACCGCTTGATTGTGGCAAAAAGATTCGTCTGCAGTAAAGATGCTGGATTAATCCAGGCTCGTTAGTCTGCAGTACAAAGAAGCTATATCCATTCCGCTTGATGTATAGCTGCATGTTTCCAACAAATCAAGCTGTCCACGGAGGAGTCCTACGCAATATGATGGATCCACCTTATTCGCTGCACACCGCGCTTTCTTGTACCCGTCGGATCGTTATTTGTGCTTATTCTGAGTCCTATATGTACTATCATAATGGTGTCGTCATAAACGTCAGCAGTACAAAGAAGCTATATCCATTCCGCTTGATGTATAGCTGCATGTTTCCAACAAATCGAGCTGTCCACGGAGGAATCCTACGCAATATGATGGATCCACCTTATTCGCTGCACACCGCGCTTTCTTGTACCCGTCGGATCGTTATTTGTGCTTATTCTGAGTCCTATATGTACTATCATAATGGTGTCGTCATAAACGTCAGCAACCATTTGAATTTTCCGGTCGTACTAGAGCTGTCCTTCTGGAACAACGCCATTTAAACGAAAGCAGCATCATGAAGACTTTTTTCATCGAAACAGGAACTACTCTACGACGATGTTCAAACAAATTCGGGTCCCTCAACATATTACTGTAGAACTACGCAACTACCGGACCCGGAAGAGGCACGAAGCCGATGCAGTCTGAACCACCAGAGCTAAGAACTGGAGGAGAAATAGCTATATGTATGGTCGAGACGATGACATCGTTGATAATTTATATCATTAATGATCACATTATATTGCCGCGTAACTTTAAGGGTCATGCACATCCATGGTGAGTGAAACGGATGCTCAGCTAACGCCAAATTGTTGTACAGTCTTTTATCTGAATCGATGCCACCAACAAAACTAATCAACTAACCAGCCGACCAACCAACCAAGCAATCAATCAACCATTCAAGCATTGTTATCAACTAACCAACAGACCAACCAAATAACCAATCAGCTAAGCAACCAACCAACAATCAGCCAATCAATCAACAATGAAGCAACCAACCAACCAACTAACCCAGCAATCAATCATTCAAGCAAGCTACCAATCAATCAAATACCTAACCAATTAAGCAACCAATCAACAATCAAGCAACCAATCATTCTACCAACTAACAAATCAAGCAGCAATCAATCAACCAAATAACTAACCAATCAAACGACTAATCATTCAAGCAAGCTACCAATCAATTAACCAATCAAGCAATCAACAAAACAACTAATCAGCCAGTCAAGCAACTTATCAACTAAATAACCAACCAATCCAGCAACCAACCAATCAAGCAGGCTAATCAATCAACCAACTAATTAACCAATCAAACAACTAACCAATAATCAAGCACAAACAACCAACTAATCAATCAATCAAGCAACCAACCAATCAGCCATTTAAGCAACCATCAAAACAACTAATCCACTAACCAGCCGACCAACCAATCAAGCAACCAATTAACAAAATAACCAACCATTCAACAGTTCTACCAACTAACAAATCAAGCAGCAACCAACCAACCAATCAATCAACCTACCAAATAACAAATCAAGCAACCAACCAACTAATCAACCAATCAATAATCATGCAACCAACCAACTAATCCACCCATCAAGCAATCAACAAAACAACTAATCAACTAACCAGCCGACCAACTAATCAAGTAACCAATCAATCAACCAGTCAACCAACCAATCTAGCAAGCTACCAATCAACCAACTATCCAACTAATCAACCCATCAAGCAACCAACCAACTAATCAATCAACCAATCAAGCAACCAACCAACTAATGAAGCAACCAATCAACTAAATAACCAACTAATCAACCATTCCAGCAAGCTACCAATCAAGCAACCAACCAATCAGCCATTCAAGTAACCAACTAATCAACTAACACGCCGACCAACTAATCAAGCAACCAATCAACTGAATAACCAACCAATCAAGCAACCAACCAACCAATTTAGCAACAAACCAATTATCAAGCAACCAACCAATCAAACGTTCTACCAACTAACAAATCAAGCAGCAACCAACCAACCAAATAACCAACCAATCAATCAACCAACCAATTAACCATTCTATCAACTAACAAATCAACAACAACAAATCAACCAACCAATAATCATGCAAATAAAAAACTAATTAACCAACTAATCAAGCAACCAATTAATCAATCAGTCAAGCAACCTACCAATCAAATAACCAACCAATAATCAAGCAACTAATCAACCAATCAACCTAATAACCAACCAATTAACTAATCAAGCAAGCTACCAAACAATCACTCAAGCAACCAACAAAGCAACATAACAACTATCCAGCCGATCAACCAATCAAGAAACCATTCAATAATCCAGTCAAGCAACCAATCAACTGAATAACCAACCAATCAAGCAACCAACCAACCAATCAAGCAAGCTACCTATTGACCAACCAACTAATCAACCAAACAAGCAACCAACTAAAAATTAAGCAACCAACCAACTAATCAACCAATCAAGCAACCAACTAACCAATCAACTGTTCTACCAACAAAACAACTATAATCAACTAATCAGCCGACCAACCATTCAACCAACCAGAATGCAACGTACACACCTGTCAAGCAGTTTGACGAACACTGACTTCGCCCCCAAGAAAACGCTTCGGTTGCTGCTTTGTTTGAACGTGTGTGAAGTTGTTCGAACAACCATTTGACAGTTGGTGGCTCGGTTGGAAAAAATTAAAACGGTTTGATTTTGGTTTGAGCTGTCGGGGGTGGAGTCAAGGTTCGCCGAACATGTTTGAGCACTTGTAGTGAAGTTGCACAAACCCCCATATATTTTTTGATAGTTGGTGGTCAAGTTGTTCGTGTGTGATGTGTTGGTCAAACTGCTTGGCCGTGTGTACGTTCCATAAGGCAACCATTCAACCGAATAACCAACCAATTAAGCTACCAACCAACTAATCCAGCAATCAGCCATTCAAGCAAGCTACCAATCAACCAAGCAATCAAGCAACCATTGAAGCAAACAATAAAAACAACATCAACTAACCAGGCGACCAACCAATCAAGCAACCAACAAATAATCAAGCAACCAACCAAGTAATCAACCAATCAAGCAACCAACAAAACAACATATGAACTAACCAGCCGACCAACCAATCAATCAACCAGTCAAGCAAACAATCAGCCAAACAACCTGATTGGTTGGTTCGATTGGCAAACAGCCAACAATCATGCAATCAACCAATCAACCATTCTACCAACTAACAAATCAAGCAGCAATCAATCAAACAGTCAACCAAATAATTAACCAATCAATCTACCTACCAATTAAGCAATCTACCAATCAACCAAGCAATTATTCAATCAATCAACTAATCACGCAATCAACAAAACAGTTTTTCAAATAATCAGCCGACCAACCAATCAAGCAACCAACCACTCAACCAGTCAAGCAACCAACCAACCAATTAATCAACTAACCAAACAACCCAAGTAACATTTTTAGTTTTATAACGCTTTTGAAGACCATTATTTACTCTACAAGAGGACCTTAAAACCATTATAAAACCAAAATGTTACTTGTGAAGCAACCAACCATTCAAGCAAACTTCCAATAAACTTATTAACCAAGCAACCAATAAAACAACTAATCAACTAACCAGCCGACTAACCAATCAAGCAACCAACCAATCAACCATACTACCAACTAACAAATCAAGCAGCAACCAACCAAATAATCAACAATCGATCAAGCAACCAATCATTCAAGCAAGCTACCAATCAACCAAGCAATCAAGCAACCAACCAACTAACCAACCAATCAAGCAACCAACCAATAACCAATCAAACAACCAATCAACTGAATAACCAACCAGTCAACTAACCAACCAATCCAATCAACCAACCAATCAACAATACTACCAGCTAACAAATCCAGTAGCAACCAACCAAATAATCAACCAAGCAATCAAGCAACTAATCAACCAATCAAGCAACCAACCAACCAATTAACCAAGCAATCAACAAAACAACTTTTCAATTAACCAGTCGACCAACCAATCAACTGAATAACCACAACCAATCAACCAACTAATCAAGCAAGCTATCAATCAACCAACCAACTAATCATTCATTCAAGCAACCAACAAAACAACTAATCAAATGACCAATCAATTAATTAAGCAACTAATCTAACCAACTAACAAATCAAGCAACCAGTCAACCAATCAAGTAACCAACCATTCAACCATTCAAGCAAGCTACCATACCAATCAATCAACCAAGCAACTTTTTAGCAACCAATTAGGCAATAAACCAATCAATTAATTTGTCGAGCTGAGTCGATTGATGTGTAACAATATGGATTTTCGGGCCTCCCAACAAAAGTTCGTTTTGAAGTGATCTTAAAATATGTATTTGTAATTATTACGGTAATTTATTACATATTACGGTAGTGTAGGTAGCAATGAAATGCGATGTAAGTTTTTGGTTGGTGAGGCGAATAGCTTTCGAGGGCTCACTGGAACATCCACTTTGAATCGTTCAAACACTTTCAAATTACGGGCAGTGGTGATCGGACTCGGGGTTACCGGTGGCCTAAAAGTGTCCTCTTAGCGAACCTTCTCAAGGTGGTCCAACTTGTGGAACCCATTCTGCAGCTTAAGTGATGTCTTGTACTTGGCTAGTTGTGCGCTCCTGCTTCGTCTAAAATTAGTTTGCTGACGACGATGTTTGCCTTGCTTCATTGCTGGTGTGGAGGCTTGCATGATCGGGGTTCGCACGTCTCGCTCGCTGTTTCCCATCTTCAAAAAATCAAACTAATTTTCGTTGGTCTTTACATCAACTTTGACGACGCCGATCCATTTGATAGACCGGGAAACTCGGGTCATCTGCTTATCCGGAGTTCCAGCGGAACCCGATTCATCAGCGGTGGCATTCTTGTTCCGAGTAATCGCACTGAACTTATCCGCTGCAACACGCTTTCTCGTCTTGAAATACGCAGCAACTGTCTGTACACTTTTGCTATTTAAAATCCACTAGACTAACTGACTAGAATGTTTTTAATGGACGGAAAAACAGAGGAAAACGTAAATAAAACGTATTTCGGGTTGAGGTTAGAGTCCTGTCAAAACTCACAGCAAATAAGTCTACACTTACCAAAACACTATCAAAAAATTTTACCGAAATGTGAGTTAAATACACTAGCGCCTCTGGCGGTGCTGGTCTCGTGAGCTCATCTGAGGTTGCATGAATTTTATATCGGTTCTTCGGGACTCACACGTCCCGGTTATTAGTTCCTGGTACCAGCATGGTACAAGGCGACACACCTGTGGTACAACTTGTACCATGGTACGAATACCATCAGTGTGTCATTACACTCTAAATAATCATCACGTCATATTCACGTGAAAAATCACGTAACTGATTTGTCTTGAACAAACGACGATTGTTACGTGATGTTAGTAATGTTCACCTGAAATTCACGTAACTTTTACTAAAAATCTTGGTGAATATGTTTGTATGTACTCGTAAACAATTAAAGTGAAATTGTGTTAGTGTGATTGCAGCTTCGGTATTTGCGGAAAACTAGCATTGTAAACAATCTTCACGTCCGATTTACCTGAAAACAAATATGGTTCTCATCCACCATACTTTTCACGTGAGAGTGACTTGATACTCACGTAAGAATGAAAGACACATAACCTAAACATAATTATACGATTTGCAGAGGTAAGCGATATTTCATATGCAACTAGGCGGGGATTTTCCGAACCTACATGTTCTCTCCTTGAAAAAAAAAAATCAGCAGAAGTCGGATAAAATTTATAAGATTCGTAGAAAGTAATATGGAAGAAGATAAAGCTACATGAAGCC
Organism: Armigeres subalbatus; assembly: GCF_024139115.2. Classification (NCBI taxonomy): domain Eukaryota; kingdom Metazoa; phylum Arthropoda; class Insecta; order Diptera; family Culicidae; genus Armigeres; species Armigeres subalbatus. Next base: position 323,739,828 of record NC_085140.1, on the reverse strand, counting down.
TATAACTCGGTAGCGTTAGTAGAAAATTTCTACTCAGATTTCAACTGCCAAGAGTGAACTACTTTTTGCTTGATTTAACAGCGGAAATAGCAGCAATTTTTGAGAAAGAAACTAGTTCCATCTTTTTCTACAAATCTAATAAATTTTATTCGACTTTTTTCAGTAACTGATTTGTTCTCTCCAACAGTGTTTTCCCGAAGCGCAATGGCCGAATGACAGCATTTTCTGTCTAATGATAAAAACATCATTCTGCATCAAATGCAGTTGAACGCATCAAGTGCATCAACAATGCGAAGAAGTCTCCTGTTTACGGCTGCAGGCAGTCACTAGCTTATTTTGCATTCATTAAAAAACAATTTTGCAATATATTTCAAACCATGTAGTGGTTACCTGATGTCATGTAGCTTTTACTGAAATTTCACGTAACCAGTACGTAGAAATCACGTAAAGTTCACCTGATCAAACTCGTAACTACTTTCAAACTTCACGTCATTAGTACTGGAAAATCCAGTCAGATTCACCTGATAAATCACGTAACTCAACGAGGTAAAATTTTGTTCAGGTTACATGCCATTCAGGTCACTCTTACGTGAAAAGTATGGTGGATGAGAACCACATTTATTTTCAGGTAAATATGACGTGAAGATTTTTCAGAGTGTAGTTTAAGTAACATTTTTTTCATGAATTAATTTGAGTATTGTCGGCGTAGCACCAAGTTAGAATTCGGAAGTCGGGACTTCCGAACCGAACTTTCTTCCGAAGTTTTATTTTCCAAACTAATTGATGCGTTGTTTAGCGCATCTTTAGGCGAATCCAGCGCACTACTTCCGAAGTTGGAAAAGTTGCCTGTATCTGGAGAAAAATGCAACTTCGGTATAAAAAGCGGTATAAATTTATTCCGGATAGACAATACTGCAATCAACAGAACAACATGAAAGCTATTGCGATTCTTTTCTAAAATTAGCATACTGACTCACCAGTTTCGCGCCGGGTCTTATGCGCCGAGTTGTGCGCCATGCAAAAAGTAAATAAACCAATGTCAAATAGATGTGAGCTTTCGGTAAGCTTTTCCACATTTGCTTGTAAGGTATGTAGCATATTGTCGTCCCTTTACGAAAAGATATTTTTAAGTGAAATTGTTCGATGTTTAGTAGTTTTTTGCTTTTCTTTCAGCTGTGTTGCGTTCGGGATATTGTTTAAGTGGATATTAGTAGTGCAATTATGTTTAATTTGTGATGTAATATTCTACACTTAAATTGAGTAAAGTACCATAATATGACACAATACCTTAGCGGCGCACAACTAAGCGAGGCAGAGGTGAATGAGCAAAATGCTATAATATCTCGAGAATCACAATATTGATTGCAGTATTCAAATTAAATCATGAAAAAAAATGTTACTTACGTCCTTTTGAAAAGTTAAGCGAGAATTCATGAAAAAATTTTACTTAGGTCCTTTTGAAAAGTTATGCGGGAAATGTAATAAAATGCGTAAAAGCCAAAATAGAACTTTTGGGAACTTGCAAGTGTTCTGATTGTTTAAGTTGACTTTTTGTAAATTTATTGGTCAATATTTAAGAAGTGCAGTTAAAAGAAAAGTGCATACTTAGTTTATTCAAATTTGATTCAGACTATCTTTTGAAAAGGGTCAAACTTGTTTTTACTGATTTTTTCAAATGGATATAATCGAAAAACGACCCTTCCTACAAAAAAGTGTTGTATGGGTGACTATCGCAAAATCAGTCAAACTTTCTAATAAAACTTTTTGAAAAACTCAAAATTGAACCCTACACTAAAACATCGATTTAAAAAATTAAAAGTCGATTTGCAAAAAAACGCCTTTTCGATTTGGACGAAATTTTGTCTCAAGATAGGTGATTATGTTCCCTACCAACCGTCCATACATCGCAAGCTGGGCACTTTGAAGGGAAAAAAAAATTTCTAACAAAAACTTTTTCTTGACGGAATTGATTTTTTCAGTGTCTTTAAGGAGTGGATTTAACATATGTATACATAATATACTCATATTAAGTATTCCTGTACAGTCAGGCAGAGTACAATGTTTTGGTCGTAACTGGTCGCAACTAAAGAAGCTAATAATGGAATATAATATTTTTTTGAAGATATAAACCCCTTCTTAATATTACTCTTAATTTAAAAACAAACTATATTTAGTGGCTAAATTAGACAATGTATCATAAAAATAGATTTGCTTGGGGTTCTATAACGATGGCTTTCATTGGTTTAATTTCAGATGAAAATACACTGAAAATAATTCCGACAAGAAAAAGTTTTTGTTAGAAAAACTTTTTTTCCTTAAGAGTGCCCAGCTTGCGATGTATGGACGGTTGGTAGGGAACATAATCACCTATCTTGAGAAAAAATTTCATTTAAATAAAAAAGGGCGTTTTTTCGCAAATCGACTTTAAAATTTTTAAACTGATTTTTTTCAGTGTAGGGCACAATTTGGATTGTTTCCGATATTTTCACTAGAAAGTTTAACTGATTTTGCGATGGTCACCCATACAACACTTTTTTGTGCACTGAGGATAATCTGCATATTGGTAATATGTGCCCTGCACATAATTTATGACCAGTTGGTTTTGCATTTATAAAATATGTGCAAGCTGCATAGATAATTGTCGATTCAATCATTGTGAATTTCATGTGCGAAACTGATAATTTTATCATTAGGTATATACACATATAATTTATAATGGTTTAATAGTGGATGTTCATTAGCTTCGCACATATTTAATAATATTGATATTTTTTGTGTAAAAGAAAGAAATACATATAGAATATTGACATCTTTATTCATGGTAAATTATTACGGAACGGTAAAGAACATATAGGTACAATGTACATGAAAAATTATATGCTATGGTTTCTCCACGTTATAAAAAAAAAACAAAAGATAATTAAACACCTCAAACACAGTCCGCTTTGCTTCCATGGAACGAATCGAGAACTGTCGATGGCACCGATACCAGGCCGACCGTGGCCAGCTTGTATAGGTCAACAAGAACTGCACAAAGTAGTGACCGATCATGTCCGGCTTAATTTAAACCTGTCTTACTGTTGTAGATTCCGACAATTGATCCAACCATCTCCGGGACGATGACCATGTTCCGCAATTGAGTCTTGGCGATAAATGGTTTCTCATTCGATGGGGCGTTCTACCTGGCCTTTCGCAGATTATTGACTACGGCCATCCTATATACGGATACCACAATTTAGTCGGTGGTTGGGTCCACTGTGCATCAAGAGATTGTGCTTTATGTCCTGCAACTGATCCAGATCCAAGCCGCGAGAAGTGAATTTCTAAAACTCACACTTTTTAACTCCCTCGGCTTCGGTCGTATCGAAAATGGTCCTCCGACAAAATGTGGAAATCAAACAGCTGTGGTAGCCTCCTGAAACCGAAAAATCACTTTGTTTCACAATGCACGTCATTATAATTTACTTAAAGTCACCTTTACTTTTATTAACGATCCGAATATTGCAGGAAAAAGTTAGGCAGATGATTTTTTTTACCAATCACTTATATAAATATTTCCATTTTCCTATACGCTTCTGTCTCGGCTTCTGTTTTGTTTGAGTTTGCCGCCAGTTTTTTAATCAATAGAGTGTTATAAATTATATGTGCGTATGATCATAGTTTCATTTTATGCGAAACTGCACATACAATTTATTTTGATTGACTATGTTTTCAATAGGGTTTAAAATGTATTTCATAATGCGCACATAGAAGTAAGAATCAGCTCGATAATCGAGTTCTATGTGGGTCTCGCACATACATTATATCATCAGAATAATTTGAGTGTGGGATGCGTCGTTTTTCTATTATATCCATTTGAAAATATTAGCAAAAAAATTTCAGCTCTTTTCAAAGGATAGTCTAGATTAAATTTGTAAAAACATTTTTGTTTTCATTTCGGATCATCTGGTGATTTTTCATTTCTCATTTTTCATTTCTTACTTCTTACTTTTCACTCCTCACTTCGCACTTCTCACGTCTCACTTTTCACTTCTCACTGCTCACATCGGCCCATAGGGAAAAGAAATGGCAGAAATGACGCTTGACTTTTAAAAAGAACATATGTCACCTTTTATTCATGAATTAATTTGTGTACTGCAATCAAAGCTATTATATTTGTCTGTTGATCGCAATATTAAAATTCATTCATGAAAATATGTTTCTTAGGTCATTTTGAAAAAATAAACGAGAATTTTCAGTGTATACATGAAATCTTAAAATAGGTACTTTTTAACTCATTAATGGGTTTCTATGTTTCTTTGTGAAGTTTTTTCTTCCGTGTAAGCTGTGTATTCTATGCTGTCAGTGTGCCGGTTTCGAACAAATTGTGTCTTGGGAGAACATAACCCAGAAAATCGATAGCTTATTTGTTACGAAATAATGATGTCTCATAACTCTTTGAATATTTACTATTTTTTGAGAAGTGCCATCATTATGAAACTCAATAGTGAACAAGAAGAAAACATTCCCCATCGAATGCAACTTGTTGTAGCAAAATCGATTCAGGTTTAGTACTAGAAAAATTGGCTAATGTTTCAATGTGCACACACATACGCACACACACACACACACGGACAGACAGACATTTGCTCAGTTTGTCGAGCTGAATCGAATGGTATATAATACTATGGGTCTACAAGCGCTCTATAAAAAGTACGTTTTGGGAGTGAAATGAAAGCCTTTCTAGTACAACTTTGTTGTACGAGAAAGGCAAAAAATCCATCAAAACTAATACCCGGAGCTGAATTCTGGGGCTATACATCTCTGGACGAAATTTGAAAAAATCGTAGGGCCAGTTTTGGAGTTACGCCCTTTTTAAGACGTAACTGTATGATATCGAAGAAAATCAATATAATATCTCGTCTTATGCATATTTCTCAACTTCGTCGTCAACTTGAGTCGTCAGCAATAAAAGTACACCCGATTCTTTTTTTACACGGAGGATCCATTCCGCGTAAAAAAAGTTTTCAGTTAAAAATTTGAAAATCCATGTAAAAAAAGTTTTATTATTTCTCGACGAATCATGCAAAATGGAGCAACTTTGCAAAAATGATGTCTGGGATTTTTTTTTACACGGCCGTGTAAAAACAGAATCGGGTGTAGTTTGCTGATATACCAGTTGCATACTACAATGATGTACCAGCTTTGATTCAATGTATTTAAAACAGTAGACATGTCCTTGACGAAAATGTGTTTATTGAAAATGATATCGATTTTAATGATTCCAGATCAAACAAAAATTTCAAAACCTAGCGACAATCGGCTACAAGTGCTGTCTTTGTATCCACACTTATTACCTGGAAAATTCGAACCGTATTTATATGGAACAGTTTGTCAAATTGAACCATTTCGAGTACATTATTGCAGGTGACCTTAAGATTATAAACCTGATAATAGGAAGCCGAGAAAAACTTGAGAGCGGCGTTTCCAGGACTATTGTAAATATTTAGCTACTAATAAAAATAGAAAAAGTCGGGCATGCTGCGAAAAATACATCTAATTCCCGAAAAGGACAGTGATTCTATATTGATGAAGTGTTCTCCTCTTTCAATCCACGTGAACACTCTTTGTTCGTTAACGTTACATAATATCAGTATTAAAACGAACTGGGCAGATTTATGGGTTTAAGGTGTAGGGTTATATCTGATACCTCAAAGGTATCTTAAGCATAAAACGGCTTCACTGAGCATACCACTATCTTCTCGATGCTGCGCACATTTTATAAAATAATGCGGATTTGAGAAAGTTTGTTGAAGTATGTATGGATGAAGCTTTAGTAAAGAACAGATGGGATACTGCTCCTTGAATGCATGTACCCATACCAATATTAATCAAAAACATAGAATTAAAGTGCAAATTGCGTTGCTCTCATTTTTGTTATTTTTTTTCAGCAGTAAGCATGCACGAGAGCATTGGAAATGAACGTATCAAGTTGAAATCAATAACTTTTATATAGAATAACTTTTGTCACATGTTATGTACAATTGTGTTTTTATATAAACAAGTAGCCCTTAATGGACCTTAAGACTTTTTTCTAATATATCATTTCTCTAAATCTAAAATTGTTGGCGTCATCGGAGCATGTTATTAATAGTGGTAAAATTACCCTATGTGAATGACATCTGTGGTTTTTGTTTAAAGGTTTTGAAGCATTTTCAAAATGTTCGCAACTCCTCATATGAACCTTCACCTGGATTCTATGTCGCAATTGATAAGTTCGTTGTCTCCTGGGAAAGTTAGGATCTTCCGAAGACCTCCAAATATCATATCCCAAAATTTCATATAAAAGAATTTTTTTATACATTCGGTCATAGGCAGGGATGGTACAAAGAGTATATATCGACATATAAGCCGAAGTTGTATAAAACCCATCTCTTGCGAGCTGAAATTTATTGCGAAAAGAAGATATGTGTGCATTTGATATTGTCCATTTAATTTAAACATAACTAAAAAGGGTTAATCATACGTAGTTGGCTAGAATTGAATGTAGACTTAAGAGGAAGCTAATCTTATTTTTAAAAGTTCTTAGACAAATCTCATATTACTTATCGTCATAGTCAATTTTTTTTTATAGAATTCTAATGGCTATAACAAAAATAAAATCTTTTTTTTACCGCTGACGATGCCTTGGAAGTTGAGAAATCTGTATTTGATGAGATGTTATACCACAGAGAAGTTATACACAGAATTCTGTTTTCACACGATTTTGTTTCGGTCGAATTTTTGATCGTGTGGCTTCAATTTATGACCAAAATCCATGCAACATGTTCCTAAAACCACTAATAATCCAGAGAAAAGTCAGATGATTATTTATATACGATAATAATTTTAGATGGGGATACAACTTAACAAATTTAGATCGCGTTGAAACAGAATCCTGTGAATTTCTTCGATATATATCAGTTACGTCTTAAAAAGTGCCTAACTCCAAAACGGGCCCTACGATTTTTTTTTCAAATTTCGTCCAGAGATGCAGTATAGCCCCAGAATTCAGCTCCGGGTATTAGTTTTGATGGAGAATTTTTTTTGTTAATAACGGTCAGGGGAGCACCGTGTGAATTATTTCGGACACATAATTAGAAGTAACCACGAAGGTATACTAAAAACAGCTTTAGAATACAAAATACCTTAAAAAAAGAAAAGAGGCAGACCCGCATTTTCCTGGCGAAATCAATATCGAACAATGGCATGAAGCTGCACCAGATAAACAGAAGATGAAAAAACTCACCAAATCACTATATAATACAATGGTTGAATCCGAATACGAAACGAATGAGGAGTCAGACGGAGATACTTCGAACAGCTCATTACTTCCATCGGATTTTGCCGGGTTCAGCGATGAAGAAGACTTCGCTGGATTTTCAGAATAAAAGATCCTTTCAAATATTTAACAATCTAACAAACATTCTATACATATTTTTCGTTTTGTTTTTCTATTTAGGTGATGAGCTGAATATATAAACGTAAGATCAAGCATGCAATAATCAAAATTAAATACTTGCATATCAACCATCTAACATATAGTACTAATCGTATACATATATAGATTTCAGACATATTCTACATACAATGGAAAAAGGAAATGAAACTAGTGAGAAATAACATAGGTTATAAGTGAGTAGATAATAAGAACATCGTCTTCAAGGTAAGAAAAACTTGCTCATACTTTAAAAGGAAAATAATTATTCAAATAATGGACGACATGTTTCATTCACATTTCGAGAATTATTCCAAAGGAAATCAAGATCAAGATCATTAAAACCAGCTGAATCGGACAGCACGTTTAATTTTTTTAAGTGCTGCAAAGGCTATTCAGTGCGCACATCGAAATAAACATCGATGAACTAGAAATACAATAGACTGGAAAACTTAGACACAATTCTCAATAAAAATTTGGTAAATCCTTATATAATACAGTACAGGGGCAAAAGAGACAAACCATAAAAATGACAAAAACAAGTTATAACAAAATCATAACGAACCTTATAGCTGAACCAATAACCTACGACAAACAGTATATTATTACAACGACATGAATGACTACCAACATTACATAAATGATTATCAATCAATCCGCTTAAAAAATATACCTTTTGAAACAGTTACAACAGTGTCTTTATGGACGACATGATCCTTGTACGGCTGGCGAACTGCTTCAAAAGGAATTGCTGTGTCATGTTAACTAACATTAGAATCATTATTGTAAGTCCCTTTATTTTATCTGATAATCAACCAACCAACCAACTAATACGCTGACGAACAGTACGACCGCATACATTGAAAAACTGAAAATTGCTCCAAAATATTCAATGCACATTAAATAATATACATCGATGAATTAGAATTACAAAAGACTCAATCAACCTTAAAAATATGTCTGAAAACTTGATTATGCATATGTACAACATGTGATAGATTTAGTTCGGAAAAGGTATTGGAGGGTAACCGGCCCTTCGGTGGGGTTTGATCCCACGACCCCAGTTCGCATGACAGGTGCTTTCCCTACTAAGCTACGAAGGACCTCCGTCGTCCACCGCAGCTTAGCGGGTACTGATGAAACCAAATTCCCAGCACCAGGTACCAGCCGATCTCTCGCAATACATTTTCAGAACTAACTCTCTCAAATGTATTTTTGTACACATCATGTCAACCAAGTAGGATGAGTATTTAGTATTGTTCGGCTCCTACACACACAACCTCACACAACCCTACTTCATTGAGCGCCGTTGCTTTGATGAAGTGAGCAATAGTGTCTCACCAATGTATTGGCCGAAGACAATACTGGCCTTGTTGAAATTCTGAAATGTGCGAAGATAATAATTCCACTCCAAATGGCTTAATACCCGGCATATAGGCAATTAACTTTGAATGTACTGATCTCGAGTGGCGATCTCTCTTCGCTTGTGTGGTCGTGTTGGGATCTGACGACCAAACTGGCACAACCTCACACAACCCTACTTCATTGAGCGCCGTTGCTGATGAAGGAAGTGTGTAGGAGCCGAACAATACTAAATACTCATCCTACTTGGTTGACATGATGTGTACAAAAATACATTTGAGAGAGTTAGTTCTGAAAATGTATTGCGAGAGATCGGCTGGTACCTGGTGCTGGGAATTTGGTTTCATCAGTACCCGCTAAGCTGCGGTGGACGACGGAGGTCCTTCGTAGCTTAGTAGGGAAAGCACCTGTCATGCGAACTGGGGTCGTGGGATCAAACCCCACCGAAGGGCCGGTTACCCTCCAATACCTTTTCCGAACTAAATCTATCACATGTTGTACATATGCATAATCAAGTTTTCAGACATAGTAATTAATTTCCACTCCGGGTGGCTTAATACCCGGCATATAGGCAATTAACTTTGAATGTACTTAAAAATATAATACCTTTAGAGACAGTTACAACAGTGTCTTTATGGACGACATGATCCTTGTACGGCTGGCGAACTGCTTCAAAAGGAGTCTCATGTGTCATGTTAAATAACAAAAGAATAAATATTATGAGTACTTTCATTTGATCTGATAATCAACATTCTGAGTCAGTTAATACATTGATGGAAAGGATGACAGCATACATTGAAAAAAAAAATGCATCAGAGGATTTCTAGAAAATAAAGACTTATACATGAACAAATGACTATGACGAAATGACCCGCACAAAAAACTTAAACGTAAGTCCTTTGAAGTAGTCAACAACAGCGTCTTCTTCGACGACATCCTCCGTGTACGGCTGGTAAACTATCTTGAAAGAATTTACGCAACGGTATCATCAAAGGCCTGGCGAAGAGGTTTCTACTCTATTCAGAGTCCCGCCAGTAAACCTAACAAAAAAAATATGTTAAATAATTCAAAAATTTATTCAAGAGAAAATGTTTTTCCTATTGCAAAGTTAATAAAAATAAAAAATATTCAATTGATCGCAGCATTCAAAGGAAAGAAGAAAACTGTATCTAAATTGACATCATTTCAGTACATAGTAAGTAATATCACGTAATATGTACTACTATGTGGATCAATCTGTTTTTAATGGATTATATAATCTTTCTGCGTCTTCTGTGAATGAAAAAAAAACATAAAAATCTTATCTCTCTTTTAAAATATCTAAATGACCACGAACGGTGTTGTGCGCTCAAGATATTGTCGGCGTAGCACCAACTTAGAATTCGGAAGTCGGGACTTCCGAACCGAACTTTCTTCCGAAGTTTTATCTGTCAAACTAATTGATGCGTTGTTTAGCGCATCTTTAGGCGAATCCAGCGCACTATATCCGAAGTTGGGAAAGTTGCCTGTATCTGGAGAAAAATCCAACTTCGGTATAAAAAGCGGTATAAATTTATTCCGGATACACAATAACAAACACATTGATGGCGTTCCACACGCCCTGTATTCGCATCACACCGCCCGGACGTTTGTTGAATATATTTGAAGGCCAAAATTTAACGCGTCTACGTCCACGTCGTCATATCTTTCTCAGTTACACTGAGATGAGAGCAGTTATGTATGTAACGAGGGAGCATTTTCGATCCACCGATTTATGCGCGTCTGCACAGCAAGATTATTATGCAGATTGCAGGTTATTGACTTTATTAAATTATATTCAAATGATAGATACCATTAACATTAAAACAATGAAAGTTTTGTAAATGAAAAAAAAAACAGATTAATCCACCTAGCGTTGGTGGTGCCTTTCTCGCATTTATGTAGTTAAGACACCAACCTTATATGGGGTTTATATTGTCCGATGTACCATTTTCTTCATAACTTATAAACGCAATAACCGATCGTTATAAAATTCAATAGTGATCAACAAGGCTTTGTCCCCTATCGAATGAAACTTGTTGCGAGAAAATCGGTTAAGGATTACTATACGAAAAGTTGGCTAATGTTTTTTATAGATTTTGTGCACACACATACACACACACATACACACATACATACACACGGACAGACAGACATGTGCTCAGCTCGTCGAGCTGTGTCGATTGGTATATAATGCTATGGGTCTCAGAGACTTCTACAAAAAGTTCGTTTTCGGAGTGAAATGATAGCCTTTCGGTACAACTTAGTTGTACGAGAAAGGCAAAAAACGTTAAAAGCACAATTAAGTTTTTCGGCTTGTAATCCAAGCAATATGTTTTAATTATTTTCTAAAGTTGATATTTAGTAGTTATTTGAATTAAGGGGATAAGGGAAGCAAAAACAATCATCAAATCGTCATCATTTTCATCATTGAATGCTTAATTTTTTTCAAAAAGTACAAAAAAATTAATTTGGAAAAAGTATTAGCGGCGCGTGCTTACTCTACATCTACATGCTGATACGTGATACATTAACAGTTACATCAAACAACTAAAAACCGAAATACGCCCCTCCAAAGTTACGAGGTGATAATGCTAGAAAGAGACAAAAGATAGGAAAAATAACACGGTGTGTAGTGCTTCCCCAAGTCACCTTAAAACTCATTACCTAATAACTATAAAATCGCTCGAAAAAGTGAAGAATTCTATACCCAATAGATTTAAGCCGGCCTAACTATAAAATCGCTCGAAAAAGTGAAGGATAGATTAGTTCATATGATACCCATCAATCAAGCGTAAGAATATTTACAGCATGAACAAATAACTAAAATAATTCGGCTCAATTGGAATGAATAGATAAATTTATGCAATTCCTCTTGAGTAGAAAATACACCTGATTTTTTTTTATAAAATGAAAACTTTAATGAATCTTCTTTTATGCTTGTCACAAAACTTTCCCTAAGCTTAAATGGAACGTATGTTCAAGAAATTCCAATAGAAGAAAGCTTCAAACGTTGAACGGTTAAAAAATTTCGACTTTTGTTGTACAATCATTAAGGATGTTCTTGCGTTCAATAATGGCCCGGGCGAGACATTACAAGACAAGGCAAGTAACCCTGCATATTCGAATAGCATAGAACTTCGATTGATTAGTGAAATTACTTTCCTATTGCTGTAACAATAATGCTAGCAATAGTTCATAGGGTCATCCTACATACAGTCTCTATTATTAAATTATTAGAAGGGTCCGAAGGAACGTGGTTGCTGAGTGATAAGTTTCACAACACTCATACTGATTTGTTTGATCAAATTACGTAATTCGGAAGAATTTCAGTTTTGTATTCCACAAATGTATTCCAAAATGCTATGACATCAGCAAAAAGTATTCCGATATGTAATGAAGAGGTAGCAGATGACCTATGGTATAATACACCATCTTTTGCGTAGGAGATGGAAACGGTAACCACGAGGCCCGTTTGCTATAGAAGAACTTATGGACAACAAAATATTCAAAAGTTTCAATTTATTTCCATATCTGATGTCTATATGAGTTAGGTTCCATTACGAAAGACACCAGTGCCTTCACCCATTGCCATACCGAGTTTTCGATTCAGTAAACTAGACTCATAGTTGAGGTTGAACTGTAGAACAAACGCCGCAATAAAAATATATTATGTAGGTAGTAGGATTTTGTTTTGCTATTCTTGACCAAACCAGCTCTGACCGCGTGAATATGAGACAAGTGAATGGCTTCTAGCCGGTTATTCAATACCAGATTGGAGGCGCAGACAGATAACCACCACAAACGAAGCACTCGATCGTACGACGCGACGTGTTCGATGTCAAGGCGGGCCTGTCTAAGAAAACAGAAGTACACACGCAAATGATAACCAAATTCAATTTCTGCTCTCGTTGCGCTGGGGAACCCACTCCTCTAGGGCAGAATTGGATCAGATGGCCATGCTCAGAATAAATACAGTATATAAGAAAAGAATATTGTTCTCCATAAATCGTTTTTTATATTTGTTTGTTTTTGAGACAACTATTTTTCCGACTATTCTGCAGTGCTTTAAGATATTTCTATGTCATATAAATATCATTTTGCTAACTTACTGTGTCTTGCAACAAAATTACTCTTTCGTGATTATTTTCGCGTATTTTTAGTTGCGGTTAAAAATAAGCGTTTTTGTGCACGGTACAATATATTTATTTTTTAAACTTTAACTGAAATCATGTGAATTGTGAATTTACTTTAACCAACAGTTTTTCTTGAAGCGTAACTTGAACGTTGACGTGACAAAGACGTTGTGAATTGATGCTCGTCGTTTTTTTATAAATACTTAATAAACATCTATCTGATATTATATGGAATAGTACAAACTCGTCTTATGACAAGCATCTCTGAATCAACATCTGAATATCATGAATTTACATTCGTAATTAATTCGTCTGTGATGGCCATCTTGCCTTATCTTACCCTCACTGCCCATATGATTTGTGAGGAAGAAAACTTAAATTGATGCTCGGATGTGCTGGTCTTTTCTTTATCTTTGTCGGGCACCAAAATATGACGAAAGGCTATATATATTGTCGATGTTGGTTAGATTGGTCCAGGAAACAAAAAGTTGTTAAATTCTACGGGGCACCCGGGGCATCCCACACAATCCAACTCTTAATAAAACATACAAAATGTATATATACCCACAAGTTCATTCAATTATCGTGTAATGTTCTGTGAAATTGATCTTTATCATATCAACTGCCTATGTTGCAATTCTGAGCTCAATCGGGCATACCGAACAAATTTGTGGAACACGCGAGTGACGGGGTGTACCTATTTTCTTATGTATTTCGGCTGAAAGCCTCACACAAACTTCATATCAAATCCAAATTCTCCAGCGTGTGCACCAAGCGATTGGGCTGAAAATTTAAGAGATTGATTGTCTTATCCACAGGTACAATCCTACGAAGGTGCCCCGTAAAATCTGACATTTTGTTATCCCCATATAAGGCTGGGCCAGTCTAAAGTTGGTTGTATCAGTGTGTACTGTATATATACATAAATGTGAACACAAAGTGAGATACGCTTTTTGGCACTTAATTTTTTTTTTTTCAACGTGTTAACAAGCTACCCTGGTTTGTTATCAATTCTAATTGAACATACAGGGTAAAGATCGATAATTTCGACAGTTATCCTATTTTCGGCACAGGTTGAAAAATTAATTATACAGTGGACCCCGGGAAATTCGGCCGTTTTTATTCTGACTGAACGCTTTTTAATTTGATTTGAACCCGTTCGTTTGCACATCGTTCAAATTAAAAATAGATCAAACATCAATCCTCACTTGGGAAACGTGGATTAGAACGCAGAATCAAAACAAAACAGTCGAAAAGGTCACCAGGAACTATGTTTGTACTATGTTCATTGGGTTACTAGGAATTTATATTAAAAATAAACCCAGATTATTTGAATGAAGTACCGAGATAACTGAGGTCTCCAGTTAGCCTTGCGAGCAAAGGTGTAGAATTTCCAATTCGGAAATAGCGATTTCGATTCTCGGTCTGGCCTTGGATGTTTTCGGGTGGGAAACATTCTCGACTTTCTGGTCTTCCATATCCAGTGTTCATTCATTTATTTAGTTTACATCTAAACAGATAACACTGAATCAACAATTTGACGCCACAATACACGAGGCCGCATCTCTCCATCCTCGGATACGCCCCACGCTCGCCTCATGGTTCATTCTTCGCCGCCACACACCGTCTTCATGCACACCGCCAAAGATGGTCCTAAGCACCCGTCTCTCGAATACTCCGAGTGCTTGCAAGTCCTCCTCGAGCATTGTCCATGTTTCATGTCCGTAGAGGACAACCGGTCTTATAAGCGTCTTGTACATGACACATTTGGTGCGGTGGCGAATCTTTTTCGACCGCAGTTTCTTTTGGAGCCCGTAGTAGGCCACAGATGATGCGCCTTCGTATTTCACGACTAACGTTGTTGTCAGCCGTTAGCAAGGATCCGAGGTAGACGAATTCCTCGACCACCTCGAAGGTATCCCCGTCTATCGTAACACTGCTTCCCAGGCGGGCCCTGTCGCGTCTTTGACGCATTCACCACCAGTCCAACTTTTGTTGCTTCACGTTTCAGGCGGGTGTACAGTTCTGCCACCTTTGCAAATGTTCGGCCGACAATGTCCATGTCATCCGCAAAGCAAATAAATTGACTGGATCTGTTGATAATCGTATCCCGGCTGTTACACCCGGCTCTCTGCATGACACCTTCTAGCGCAATGTTGAACAACAGGCACGAAAGTCCATCACCTTGTCTTAGTCCCAGGCGCGATTCGAACGAACTGGAGTGTTCGCCCGAAATCTTCACACAGTTTTGCACACCATCCACCGTTGCTTTGATCAGTCTGGTAAGCTTCCCAGGGAAGCTGTTCTCGTCCATAATTTTCCATAGCTCTACGCTGTCTATACTGTCGTATGCCGCCTTGAAATCAACGAACAGATGGTGCGTTTGGACCTGGTATTCACGGCATTTTTGAAGTATTTGCCGTACAGTAAAGATCTGGTCCGTTGTCGAGCGGCCGTCAACGAAGCCGGCTTAATAACTTCCCACGAACTCGTTCACTAATGGTGACAGACGACGGAAGATGATCTGGGATATCACTTTGTAGGCGGCATTAAGGATGATGATCGCTCGAAAGTACTCACACTCCAGTTTGTCGCCTTTCTTGTAGATGGGGCATATAATCCCTTCCTTCCACTCCTCCGGTAGCTGTTCGATTTCCTAGATTCTGACTATCAGTTTGTGCAGGCACGTGGCCAGCTTTTCCGGGGCCATCTCGATGAGCTTGGCTCCGATTTCATCCTTACCAGTTGGTTTATTGGTCTTTAGCTGTTGAATGGCATCCTTAACTTCCCTCAAGGTGGGGGCTGGTTGGCTTCCATCGTCCGCTGAACTGACGTAGTCATCTCCTCTGCCTTGACTTTCACTGCCTGTACTCTCAGCGCCATTCAGATATTCCTCGTAGTGCTGCTTCCACCTTTCGATCACCACACGTTCGTCCGTCAAGATGCTCCCATCCTTATCCCGGCACATTTCGGCTCGCGGCACGAAGCCTTTGCGGGATGCGTTGAGCTTCTGATAGAACTTGCGTGTATCTTGAGAACGGCACAGCTGTTCCATCTCCTCGCACTCGGCTTCTTCCAGGCGGCGTTTCTTCTCCTGAAAAAGGCGGGTCTGCTGTCTCCGCTGCCGTCTATAACGTTCCACGTTCTGCCGGGTACCTTGCTGCAGCGCGACCGCCCGCGCTGCGTCCTTCTCCTCCAGAATCTGTCTGCACTCTTCGTCGAACCAATCGTTCCGTCGACTTCGACCCATATACCCGACGTTGTTCTCCGCTGCGTCGTTAATGGCTGCTTTGACTGTATTCCAGCAGTCCTCAAGAGGGGCCCCATCGAGCTCACCCTCTTCCGGCAACGCTGCCTCGAGATGCTGCGCATATGCAGTGGCGACATCAGGTTGCGTCAGTCGCTCTAGGTCGTACCGCGGCGGTCGTCGATACCGAACATTGTTGATGACGGATAGTTTTGGGCGCAGTTTAACCATCACCAGATAGTGGTCAGAGTCGATGTTAGCGCCACGATATGTCCTGACGTCGATAATGTCGGAGAAGTGCCGTCCATCAATTAGAACGTGGTCGATTTGTGATTCTGTCTGCAGTGGTGATCTCCAGGTGTACCGATACGGGAGGCTGTGTTGGAAGTAGGTGCTGCGAATGGCCATATTCTTGGAGGCGGCGTAATCAATTAGTCGTAGGCCGTTTTCGTTTGTCAGCCGGTGAGCGCTGAACTTTCCAATAGTCGGTCTAAACTCCTCCTCTTGGCCAACCTGAGCGTTCAAATCTCCTATGATGATTTTGACGTCGTGGCTTGGGCAGCTGTCGTACTCACGTTCCAGCTGCGCGTAGAATGCGTCCTTATAATCATCAGTGCTTCCGGAGTGTGGGCTATGGACGTTGATTATGCTGAAGTTGAAGAACCGGCCTTTGATCCTCAACTTGCACATTCTTTCATTGATCGGCCACCACCCGATCACGCGCCTTTGCATATCGCCCATCACTATGAAAGCTGTTCCCAGCTCGTGTGTGTTGCCGCAGCTCTGGTAGATGGTATGGTTACCTCTAAACGTTCGCACCATTGATCCCTTCCAACAAACCTCCTGCAGCGCTACGATGCCGAATCCACGGTCCTTGAGCACATCGGCGAGTATGCGTGTGCTCCCGATGAAGTTGAGAGATTTGCAGTTCCACGAACCGAGTTTCCAATCGCTAGTCCCTTTTCGTCGCAATGGTCTTCGCCGATGGTTCCGGTCCGTACTCTCGTGTTGATTGTTCGTTGCGTGAGTTTTTTTTTTGGCTGGCTTGCAGGGCATGACACCAAACCCCCTAAATTTCCGGAGGACCATTCCTCCTTATTTCCGGTGGACCATGGTGCACAGTTTCACTTAGAGTCCCTCGCTGGCACTCGGACGATGATCAGCCGCCCCTAACATGGAGAACAGACGCTGTTGTGAGCCGATACTGACATGGAGAACAGACGCTCAATAAGATTTGCACCTCCGGAGAGGAGCAAACCCCTCCTTCCCTGTCAGCACACAACCATAGTTCCCACCGGGGTTGGTTACCCGATCTTCCCTAAGGTTGCTCGTATCCCGGCCAGCACCGCGGGGAGGTAGGGATAGGAGTCCATATCCAGTGTATTCATTGTATTTGTCACACAAGACACATACCTACTCATGCAATGGCCAGCATAGAAAATCTTTCAATTGATAACTGAAGAAATGCTAATATAGAATACTAAGTTGAAAAGCAGGCCAAATTCTAGTTGGAATATAGAGCCATAGTTCCTGCTCCCTTGATTTAATTGTTGACATCTAATTAGGCCCCTTAGGTTTGTCAGTACTCGAAAAATCAAAAAGTAATTGGGCGTACTGTACTGCTGTTATACGCATAACTGTCCCATGTACATAGGAAATCCCAGTAAACATGGGACAAATATGCGTATAACGGCAGTGTAACATTACGTACTGGGCGTATTGGGCGCACATTAAATTAAAATTACTTCAGTACATTCAAAGATAATTGCCTATATGCCGGGTATTAAGCCACCCGGAGTGGAAATTAATTACTATGTCTGAAACTCGATTATGCATATGCACAACATGTGATAGATTTAGTTCGGAAAAGGTATTGGAGGCTAACCGCCCCTTCGCTTCGGTGGGGTTTGATCCCACGAAACCAGTACGCTAGACAGGTGCTTTCCCTACTAAGCTACGAAGGACCTCCATCGTCCTCCGCAGCTTAGCGGGTACTGATGAAACCAAATTCCCAGCACCGGGCACCAGCCGAACTCTCGCAATACATTTTCAGAACTAACTCTCTCATATGTATTTTTGAAATCAGTTTGTATCAGTTGGTCGTCAGATCCCGGTAAGCTGCGGAGGACGACGTAGCTTCGTAGGGAAAGCACCTGTCTAGCGTACTGGTTTCGTGGGATCAAACCCCACCGAAGGGGCGGTTACCCTCCAATACCTTCCTGAACTAAATCTATCACATGTTATGCATATAAATAATCGTGTTTCAGACATAGTAATAAAATTACCTATTTACTTGAAAAAGGCACAAAACTTGTCCGTACCAAGGTTTGCAGAAATCGCTCTCAATAGATAACGAACAAGGATAAAAGAAAGGCAAAAACTTTTCCAAATCATAACAAGCCATGATACAAAATTTATCAAACTTGAATACAAGTGCGAAAAAACAGAATCGGATACGCAGCCTCCACAGAGAAGTGATGATTCTCGCAGTGTTCTCGCTCTTTTTATATTGGGGACCACTCAGCTGTGTAGAACAAGTCGAAACGCATGATCATATTTAGAACCAATGCTCCCCGCATTTGGAGCTTTTTAAAAATATATATCATGAGGTATATAACCAGAGATGCACAGTGGGCAAAAAATCTGCTCTTTTATTTTTCACAATTTTTAACAATCAAATAAAATTCATTCAGTGAGTGCATAGATGGATATTTGAGTTTTCGAAATGTCAAGATCTGTCAAAATAATACACGCCGGAGCCACGCGGATGCGTGCACAGCAAATACACCGGCGTGTAATACAGGTGTATTTGCTGTGTGCGCGCCCGCGTGTATTTGGCGTGCACCATTTTGTCAAATTGAAGTGATATTTCGAAAACTCAAATATCTATCTGTTAGTTGCACTCACTAAATGAATTTTATTTGATTGTTAAAAATTGTGAAAAATAAAAGAGCAGATTTTTCGCCAACTGTGTAGGACATCTCTGTATATAGCATCCCGAATCAGTTCCTTATCATGACCGCTTGCGGAAAAAATCTCTCACGGTATTTCTTTTGGATTCAATCCCTGGTCCGTTTTGTATAATAGTTTTTTCTAGTGGTTATACAAATGCTGTACAGTCTTTAATAAAACTTTCTACTAAGTTTGAATAATTTTTAGTATCAAAAGGGTTTGTTTTGTAGAAAAATGGCTGTTCCACATGGAAAAATCCCAATACTAACAAGAAAATTTATCAATAATGCTTTAGGTGCATACGGCATTAAAAACCTAAGGTTTATCAATATGTAGTTCTATGGATCGTTTTATTTTTTTGGACATTTTGAGGAATAGCTTGAAATATATATAGATAGCGCCGTTAAATTGGGTATTAAATAGTTCATATTTTTAATTTGCCAAAAACAGTTATCCAAAACATTTTTCCAATCCAATCTCGTCAAAGAGTGGCTGCTGTACCATGCCGAATCAACTCTCCCGCATCCTATCCTTCCCAATCTCAAGACCTCGACCCCATTGAAAATCTGTGGGGTTCTTGTATAGAAAGTTCGAGATCATACATACGATACAGAACTTATACCAATTGAAGAAGGCTCTTGTGAAAAATGACAGAATATCTCCCCGGAAACAACCCAAAAACTGGCAAAATCAATGGACAAGCATTTTTAGAGCGGAGTTGTAGAAAAAATGGGAATATGATGGGTTAAGTTTTGACACTTTAAACTTTGTTTTAAATACAGTACGGACACTGTTTTGGCGTTGATTTTGTATCTTATTTCTGTTGAGTTCATTTATATTCGGGGGCAGCAGGGACTATGTCCAAGGGCTTGGCGATCCCTCCCCAGGCCATCTGCGAGTTGTGGCGCCTGCCTAGAATGTGGTGGGGTTTGACAGTGGGCCCTGTTAAACCTCTATAAAAAGCTGCATGTATCCGCAAGTAGGCTCCGCCAAAGCGACCGTATGCCGCTCAAAGCGCACAAGCCCAAGTCCTGGTGTTAGGTGGGACGCTATACAGCCCTGACACGACAGCCCTCCGACGAGACAGGAGGTTTGCGCAGGCCCAATAAGCCGCCTTTTAAAACAACTATTACAAACGACATAGAAGATAGCATGGGCGAGATTGCTGCAACACCGCACGAGGGCGAACGAGGCACGATACAAACGGGCGCGGAACAGACAAAACTCGATTTTCCGGAGGAAAAAGCGCCAGCAGGAAGATCGAGACCGTGAAGAGACGGAGGAACTGTACCGCGCTAATAACACAAGAAAGTTCTATGAGAAGTTGAACCGTTCACGTAAGGGCCACGTGCCACAACCCGATATGTGTAAGGACATAAACGGGAACCTTCTTACGAACGAGCGTGAGGTGATCCAAAGGTGGCGGCAGCACTACGAAAAGCACCTGAATGGCGATATGGCAGACAACGGTGGCGGTATGGCAATGAACCTAGGAGCACGCGCGCAGGATATGCGACTTCCGGCTCCGAATCTCCAGGAAATCCAGGAGGAGATCGGCCGGCTGAAAAACAACAAAGCCCCTGGAGTTGACCAACTACCAGGAGAGCTGTTTAAACACGGTGGTGAAGCACTGACTAGAGCGCTGCATTGGGTGATTACCAAGGTTTGGGAGGATGAGGTTCTGCCACAGGAGTGGATGGAAGGTGTCGTGTGTCCCATCTACAAAAAGGGCGATAAGCTGGATTGTAGCAACTACCGCGCAATCACATTGCTGAACGCCGACTACAAGGTACTCTCCCAAATTTTATGCCGTCGACTAACACCAATTGCAAGAGAGTTCTTGGGGCAGTACCAGGCGGGATTTATGGGTGAACGCTCTACCACAGACCAGGTGTTCGCCATACGTCAGGTATTGCAGAAATGCCGCGAATACAACGTGCCCACACATCATCTATTTATCGACTTCAAAGCCGCATATGATACAATCGATCGGGACCAGCTATGGCAGCTAATGCACGAAAACGGATTTCCGGATAAACTGATACGGTTGATCAAAGGCGACGATGGATCGGGTGATGTGCGTAGTTCGAGTTTCAGGGGCATTCTCGAGTCCCTTCGAAACCCGTAGAGGGTTACGGCAAGGCGATGGTCTTTCGTGTCTGCTATTCAACATCGCTTTGGAGGGAGTAATGCGAAGGGCAGGGATTGACACGAGTGGTACGATTTTCACGAAGTCCGTCAGTTATTTGGTTTCGCCGACGACATTGATATCATGGCACGTAACTTTGAGAGGATGGAGGAAGCCTACATCAGACTGAAAAGCGAAGCTAAACGGATTGGACTAGTCATCAACACGTCGAAGACGAAGTACATGATAGGAAGAGGCTCAAGAGAGGTCAATGTGAGCCACCCACCACGAGTTTCTATCGGTAGTGACGAAATCGAGGTGGTTAAAGAATTCGTGTACTTGGGCTCACTGGTGACCGCCGATAACGATACCAGCAGAGAAATTCGTACGTACTTTGGACTCCGCAAGACGCTTCGATCGAATAGAGTTCGCCGCCGTACCAAACTGACTATCTACAAAACGCTTATAAGACCGGTAGTTCTCTACGGACACGAGACCTGGACGATGCTCGTGGAGGACCAACGCGCACTTGGAGTTTTCGAAAGGAAAGTGTTGCGTACCATCTATGGTGGGTTGCAGATGGCGGACGGTACGTGGAGGAGGCGAATGAACCACGAGTTGCATCAGCTGTTGGGAGAACCATCCATCGTTCACACCGCGAAAATCGGAAGACTGTGGTGGGCCGGGCACATAGCCAGAATGTCGGACAGTAATCCGGTGAAAATGGTTCTCGACAACGATCCGACGGGAACAAGAAGGCGAGGTGCACAGCGGGAAAGGTGGATCGATCAGGTGGAGGACGACTTGCGGACCCTCTGCAGACCGCGTGGTTGGCGAAGTGCAGCCATGAACCGAGCTGAATGGAGAAGTCTTTTATGTGCAGCACAGGCCACTCCGGCCTTAGTCTGATGATAAATAAATAAATCATTTATATTGATGAGGGTCTCCAATTAGCCCTGCGTGCAAAGGCGTGAAGGCGAATTCGATTCTCGATCCGGTCTAGGATGTTTCCGGGTGGGAACATTCTCGACTCCCTGGGCATAGTTCGAAGGGGCTTCGACTCCCTGGGCATGGTTCGTATGGTCTGTTAGTAATGAATAAAAAAATCAAAACTACACTCTTTAAAAAACGTTAAAAATTGGTTGGTTGATAAAAATAAGCTGGACGCCAAGACAGGACAAAGCACATCAATCACGATAGGGGAAAGTTCGCTAAGGAAGTCTCCATCGACAAACTTTGGCCGGGTTGCCAACTGTGGGTGTACGGGTGTCCAGGAATCCAATGGTTGAGTCGCGCTGTTCACCGGAGCAGCCAGATTGGGGAAACCCAAGCTTCAAATCAAATTAATCGAGATTTTGATGCTGGCATCAGAAACATGTCTGCTTCGCAGACTCCTGGGGCCGATACCAATATAAAAAAAATCTCACTGCTCCTATATCGATAAGAATCAAAAACAAAGAATTGAGGTGCAAATTGATTTGTTTCTCAATTTTTCATCAGTTAGCAATTTAGCACGGTTAGCACGCTACATGTATAGGGGAAAGTGGGGCATGATCGCCACCCTAATCTCTGACTCTAGTGGAACACAAAATACCCTCCGCATACTGCAGATTTGTCTCTTTGCTATATATTGTGTCTTGCCTATAATATGAGCATGAAAAAATATTGATTATTACTGCATTCTATTAATTGGTTTTTTTTTTGTATGGGACGAATTCGCCAACTCCTCAGGCAAGACGAGCAACGACCAATAAATATTTTCAAAAATGTTTTGAACTTAATAAAACATTAGGTATAATTTTTCACTTTAAGAGATTACTTCCAAAATTGTCGTTTTGAATGTTGATTTTAGGGTCACTGGCCATAAATTTGACTTAAACTAATGTTTATGGTGAAGCTCATGTCCATTACAATAAATCAACTCTTATTTAAACCGAAACGATTCTGGTTCTTTTATAAGCACTTAGGCGTGACTATTAGGCATATAGAAGCATTCGTGGGTATCAAATTATTCAATAAAACGAATGATTTTAGATATAAAACCTTAAATTTAGTGGTCAGTGAATTATAAGAAAAGTTGATTTTAATCTTATCCTACTTTTACCAAATATTTCGAGTTATTTAGGATGTAAAAAAAGAGCGTTTTCAGTTTCATTACCCTTCTACATTATAGTATTATGGCGATCTCGCCCCACTTTTCCCTACCTCGATTATATGGACATTTTTATTCGCCTAATTTTCTCTTTGTGGCTGTCCACAAACCACGCCACAATGGAACAACTCAGAAAAAAACGGTCAAAACCTTATTGTGGCGTTTAATACAGATTTAGATCCATGATTTGTTTATATAATGTGTTCAAAAAGCTACCCGACAGCGTGAGCGTGAAATCCACTATTATGTTGAATGCGATACCCGAGCAAAAAAAAAATTTCCTACAATTTTTTTTTTGTTCGGGTTTTTGACAATGGTTTAGAATATTATGTTTTGAGAAATTTTGCTGAAGATATTGTATGTTTTTCTCCTAATTTTAAGTGTTTTCGATATTGCAGTTACTAATATAAAAATCGATTTTCAATATTTCGAAACTAAATATACAACATTTTGACCCGTTTTGTATCACAAAACATTGAATAGCACTGATATACGCTAATCTGCAGATAATATGGCCTTTTTCATTGACATTTCTATCAAATGGAACACATTTATCGTAAAAATAGGTCAGTTTCATGAAAAAATATCAGCCTTATTGGTACATTTTGGCAGCTAGATTTACGTTATTCTGAAAGCTTATTTTATATAGAAGAAGCCAGTGGCTAAATCTCAGTTGGGCCTGATGAGGCTTATTGATTTTTGTTCCATTTTTTTAAAGTGTTATTTTCGAAAAAAAAAGGTTGTGTTTCATTTGTATCCAGTTTGTACTTAAATTAGTACTAGAAAAATGCTATAGCTCCCGCTCACAAAGAGCATTCTCCATCCCTTAAGATATGGAAGATAGAAATATGCGCTCAAACATGATAAGTAAGTAGAAGATAAGTATACTGATTTTCTTGTTTCGATTTAATTTGCCTTTAATTGATTTTTAAGCAGTTATTTCCGCATTATCAATTAACGTTAAGGTGCAATTGCTTAAGTATCTTAATCAATAAGGTATTATACGGGTACAATACCGAATTTTGGCTATATCTCCATATTCGAGCATTTATTAAAAATATTTTAGAAGTTTTGGCGATGTTTTAGCTCTCATAAAGATACACTTATTATTTGACCAAATTTACTTCTGAAACCAATCGATTTTGTTTGAAAACAATGTTTTTCAAAAATTGGCCATATTAGGCACTGAATTATCAGCAACCGGTACGCTCACCCTACTTATAGAAATAATAAATTACTTTTTACTTATGGATCCTGTACACCTCCGGTGCTGCAAAGGGCCAACTTGAAAGATCTCCATCCTGAGCGTTGCCCGGCTATCGCTTTAACCTGTTGCCAGGTTAGATTTCGGTCGATAATAATAAATAGATCCACAATAAGGCCGATGAAATGGGTATATGATGAGAAAGAGAAATATTTGTCGAAAACTACACTATAAAAATTGGAATAAAAATCAGTGAGCCTCATCAGACCCAACTGAGCTTTAGCCACTGGCTTCTTTTATACAAAATAAGCTTTTAGAATAACGGAAATCTAGCTGCCAAAATGTGCATATAAGGCTGATATTTAATCATGAAAATAACCTTTTTTTCAATAAAACCGTTCTATCTGACTGAAATTCCAATCAGAAAGAGCATATTATTTGCAAACTATCGTATATTAGTGCCATTTATTATTTTGTGGTATAAAACTTGTTGATATGTTGTATATTTATTTTAAAAATACTGAAAATCGATTTTTATAAGTTTTGGACAACAGTATCGAAAAACAACGATTCAACCTTTAAAGTTAGGAAGAAAACATACAGTAACGTAAGCAAAATTTCTTAAAAAACAATATTCTAAAACATTGTCCAAAACCCGAGCAAAAAAAATTTTGCTCTGGTATCGCATTGATCGGTCCATATGTTGTTGGACAACTTCATGAACACATCCTATGATCACAAATCACGGATCTAAATCTGTATCAAACGTCTCAAATAGGTTTTGACCGGGTTTTTTCAGAGTTGTTCCATTGTGCCACGTAGACCGAAATTTCACATTTTCACCCCCCTAGTAGACTATCGTAGACTTTTTTCCGAAACCCCTCCCCTCCATCTGAAGTCTACGTAGACTTTTCCAAATTTTACAAAACATCAAATGTGTTTGGAAAAATATGGAAATCAACCACGTTTTAGGGAATTCAGTTATTCAAAACCATTTCAGTATGTAAACATTACGCAGCAAAAAAATATTAATATGCCGCGACGTAAGCCTTCGCGATGTACCTTATAATTTGATTTAAAAATGGATTTTACGTAGTTTTACACTGAATCGATGCTTATGTACGTGGCTAGACGTAAAATATGATTGATAAAAATGTTTTTATGACTGTGTAAAACAATTACAATATTACCGTTCATTAATGGTAATTCATTACATTAGATGAGCTGCACATCATGTAAGTTTGAAAACAAACATATTATAAGACAACAAAGCGATATATTGCGTGTAACCAATGTAATATTACTGAACCCGAATCACAACTGTCACCACCATCGAGCTACTAGTTTTCACTGGCTGCAGTGAGAAGATGGCCGCGGGTAAAACTAAAATTTCAAACATAACAAAATCAAACTGAACAAAGTCGAACAAAACAGAAATCAATTTGAAACAAAATAAAATTTAATCTTCTGCCCACAGCTCCTAAAACCAAATCTCGAAGCCAATTTAATTTCAGTTGTATTCGATTCCTCCTAGAGGTGTGCATCATCATCGCCAGCACTTTCGCATTGGTGCACCGGTTCAAATTTGTAGAAAACCGAAAAATTTCGAGTTGAAATTCCGAAAGTGTCGAGTTTTCGTGGAAATTTCGTAGAATTTCCCGATTGATAACCTTTAAAATTTCCCGGTAATACTCCAAAGAACTCTCCGTGAAAATTCTGATGCTATTCTTGAAAATCCCGTTGAATAATCAGCTGTTGAAATCCCAAGAATTAACTTCTAAATTCGAAAAATTTTACTGTTAAAATTCCTATGGAAACTCCAAAGAATTTTCCGAATCATTTTCGGTGGAAATTATAAAGAATTTTCAGTTTAAACTTTGGTGAATTTCTGGTAAAAATTTTGAATACAGTATCCCCCCGCTTATCCGGACCTCGCTAATCCGACGACTCGTTAGTCCGGATCTCGCTAATTCGGAATTTTCCGGATTAAAAAGTATCAACACATTATGCTGTCAGTTTTCAAATTTGTGCTGTGATTTTGTTTTGGTTCATTTGTATGGATTTGACAGTCGGATTAACGAGAGAAACCCCGGTAGTCCGGCCACACATATGTCGGATCAGCGGGGGTATACTGTAGTTTTTTTTAATGAAAAATGCAATTTGCATTAATATTATATAAAATTGTGTGTACATCGGTATCAGAGAAGGAAAGATGATTGTCGTTGCCATCTACGTCGACGATCTGATGATTTTCAGCAACGACGAGACCATGCACTACAACATGATGCATAAATTATGGTTAATTGAAGCTTCATTCATTTATTTAGCTTACATCTAAACATTCCAACATTCTATCCTCGAATGCGCCCCACACACGCCAAGTCGTTTTGTACCTGGTCAGCCCACCTCGCTCGCTGCGCTCCATGCCAGGATACTGGATTTGCCGTAGAGCTGAGCGAGCTCGTGGTTCTCGCCGTCACACACCGCCAAAGATGGTCCTAAGCACCAGATTGTCGAATACTCCGAGTTTCATCAGCATCATCAGCAACTTGTACATGACACATTTGGTGCGGCGGAATCTTTTTTGACCGATGTTTCTTCTGGAGTCCGTAGTAGGCCCGACTTCCACAGATGATCCACCTTCGTATTTCATGACTAACATTATTATTAGCCGTTAGCAAGGATCCCAGGTAGACGAATTCATCAACCATCTCGAATGTATCCCCGTCTATCGTAACACTGCTTCCCGGGCGGGCCCTGTCGTGCTCGGTTCCGCCCACAAGCATGTACTTTGTCTTCGATGCATTCACCACCAGTCTAACTTTTGTTGCTTCACGTTTTAGGCGGGTGTACAGTTCTGCCATCTTTGGAAATGTTCGGCCGACAATGTCCATGTCACCCTTAGCCATGCGGTAAAGATACAAAGCAAGACCATGCTGAGGGTGGCTGGGTTTGATTCCCGGTTCTGGTCTAGGCGATTTTCGGTTTGGAAATTGTCTCGACATCCCTGGGCATAAAAGTATCATCGTGTTAGCCTCATGATATGCAGAAATGGTAACTTGGCTTAGAAACTGTGGAAGTGCTGAATGAACACTAAGCTGCGAGGCGGCAATGTCCCAGTGGGGGATCTAATGCCAATGAAGAAGAAGTCTATGTCATCCGCGAAACAAATAAATTGACTGGAAAAATAAATTGACAGTTGAAACTCGTACCCCGGCAGTTACACTCGACTTTCCGCATGACACCTTCTAGCAGATGGAAGCAATGCACTCTCCAATAGTCGAGATCTGGTCCTGGCTACGTCCTTGTGAATGTTGAGTAAGGGGAAGGATGGTTAGTTGGATACCTACTCAAGAAAGATGCAGAAAACTCTACGACCTCTCATAGGTGTCACGCGAGGTTTTCGAATTGTTAGTGTGGGAAGAGTATAGCAGTAGTAATCGTTTTGGTAGAACGTGAAACACAGACAGAACTCAATTAGAAATACAAAGTAGGAAAGAGACGAGCCTGGAATTGAACCCATGACCTCCTGTTTATAAGGCAGAAGTGGTAACCACTAGACCGCCGAGCTCGACAAGCTCCCAATCATGCCTAAAAATAAAAATAATCAAACTGAATTAAAATATTACACTTTTGATCTATCCCGGGTCAGCTGGCTGACATGCGTTAAAAATGTGTTCCATGCGTGTCCCCCACTTTAAGAAATATTACGCGTCCTGATTACTCAAGATACTAAAAGATCGTGATTGCACTGATCGTGAAGTACTGACGACCACGATACTAATGATCATAAGCAGAACGGAGGTAGGCATAATCTCTAGGAACCGATCATCGCCAAGTTTACGTGGCCAGGATTTAATAAATCAAATCAACTTTAGTCATCAAAACTTGATCCCAACTGCCCCGAAACTGCTATTACTATAGCAACGCACTGAATCGGAGTTTATCCTCTCTTGCGCATTCCAAGAATTTGATGCGTGGAAACCGTGGAAACTAACTATCCTAAAATTGATGCGTGGAAAGATAAGTATACTATTAGTTATTTTTTTAAACCGCATGTCTACCCCACATTACACTGGCCCGTTTGGAGTCATCCACTGGCACATTCGATTTATTTTTAAATTCTATAGCAACTCATCACGCTCATCCTCCATATTAACCATATGTACAACGAATGCTTGACTATTACTATATATTACTAAGTATAGTAAAAGACCGGAAGTAATCATAGGGCTGGGGCCAGCCCATTCAGAATTAGGAATTTCAATTGCAAAATCAACAATTCCGAGTAAAGCCGGGTACATGAAGCTAGTGTAATATAAAAATGAGTGCTGACCACACATGATACTAAAGAACATGAGCAGAACGGAGGTAGGAATCACATCATCATGCGACTTATTAGCACAAATATTCACCAACTTGCTAAATAATGCAGTCACCCCACAGATAAGAAAAAGCATAATAATTGGTCAAACAGCATTTGTAAGTTCAACCATTTTGATTGCTGCAGAACAGAATTGATATTACTAAAATTACATAATATTATTACGTAAGTTGAAAACTCACATCATATAAGCATAGGTTACACTTTTTCAATCAACGTTTTCCACAGAAGTAGATTAGATGAAAGGTGGCTTTCAAAAATATCACATCTATGAAAAACGGCGTATTAAGTATGTAACTGCGTAATCAACTGATCACGTTAACATTTCAACAATTTTGGACATGCAAAAATTGAAATGTCGTATCGGAGTAATCGAGATTACTAATCCACGTAGAATATTAACGCTTCTACACGTCTCATTAATGGGATATAACGTTTGCAATACTATTGGAAATTGAAACCACTCTAATATTGAGAAAGGTAACCTCGCCGCTGAGTGAATAAATATGTTTTATATTTTCAGATACAAATGGGACTTAATGCATGTTTCCATCAATACTTCTCTTCCGTATGTTCATATGTACTAAATTCCCTTAAACCTTTTCTGTCTTCTATCACAACGATTTCGGAAGCAAATCATTCAATGCGACGTGTTTCTCTTTTAATTTTGAAGGTCAAAACAAATATATAAATAACATGATAAACCCCAATAAAAGTAAAAAAAACTTCAGCGGAACGTACCGCTCATCTAAAACATTATCTCTCCCACACGTATTACGTGGAGGCCGGTCCGTTCTCTCTCTCTCGTTTCTTACTTCCATCTCACATTAGAATTCGGTTAGTAACCCGAAATCTGCGCGCCAGCATTTCCTACTACATATTCCACTTGTCCTGCTGTCCGTTATTTCGGAATTAACACATTAACACAAGCTCACGTAGAACGACAGAATCCGTATGTGTGCTGTTTCCAGCTTAGCATCCCACTTTAGTTGATTTACGAGACTGGTAGAGCTCGGTTCGCGGCAGTAGATCTCCAACGTTCGTTCAGACAGTGCACGTTCTTCTTCAAATTTTAAGTCTGTTACAAAACCGGTTAGTGTGTGATTTCTCTTCAAAATGATGCAAAATCTGCTGAAGACCTCACTGCGCACTGCCGGGCTGTGTCGTAAGAGCCTAATTCAACCCGCGGCCAAATACTCATCTTCTTCGTTCGGAACAACTCAAGGAACGCCTGGTCCTTTAACTTACCTAACCGAAGATGAACAGGTTATGAAGGAAACTGTTGCCAAGCTGGCACAGGAACAAATTGCTCCACTTGTAAGGAAGATGGACGAAGAACATCAATTGGACCCCACCGTTGTGCGTGCCGTGTTCGAAAACGGTCTGATGGGCGTGGAAGTTGGAGAAGAATATGGTGGCAGTGGATGCAATTTCATGACCATGATGCTGGTCGTCGAGGAACTTTCTAAGGTGGATCCAGCTGTAGCTGCCTTCGTCGATATCCACAACACATTGGTTAACTCATTGATGATCAAGCTTGGAACAGAAGAACAGAAGAAGAAGTATCTACCCAAGTTGAGTAATGAATACAGTGGAAGTTTTGGTCTGACCGAACCATCGGCTGGATCAGATGCCTTCTCTCTGAAGACTACTGCCAAGAAGGACGGAAATCACTACATTCTAAATGGCAGCAAAATGTGGATCTCCAATTCGGACTTGTCTGGAGTGTTTCTGATCATGGCTAACGCAAACCCATCGGCTGGATATCGCGGAATTACCACTTTCATCGTCGATCGCGAAACAGAAGGATTCACTGTTGGCAAGAAGGAAAATAAGTTGGGTATCTGCGCCTCGGGTACCTGCCAGCTTCATTTGGACAACGTCCGTGTCCCTGAAGAGAACATTCTTGGCGAGTTCGGTAAGGGTTACCAATACGCTGCCGGTTTCCTGAACGAAGGTCGCATCGGAATCGGTGCCCAGATGCTTGGGTTGGCCCAGGGGTGCTTGGATGCCACCATCCCATACCTGCTGGAGCGTAAGCAGTTCGGTTCGGACATCTACTCCTTCCAGAGCATGCAGCACCAAGTCGCAACAATTGCGACTGAAATCGAAGCAGCTCGCCTGTTGGTCTACAACGCTGCTCGTCTACAGGAAGCCAAGGTTCCATTCCTGAAGCAAGCCGCTATGGCCAAGTTCTACGCCTCGGAGGTAGCGCAGCGAGCCACCGTCAAGTGCATCGACTGGATGGGAGGCGTTGGCTTCACCAAGGATTTCCCCCAGGAGAAATACTACCGTGATTGTAAGATTGGTGCCATTTATGAGG
This sequence comes from Armigeres subalbatus, assembly GCF_024139115.2. Classification (NCBI taxonomy): domain Eukaryota; kingdom Metazoa; phylum Arthropoda; class Insecta; order Diptera; family Culicidae; genus Armigeres; species Armigeres subalbatus. Next base: position 323,708,466 of record NC_085140.1, on the reverse strand, counting down.
GAACGAGCAATATGCAGCTTAGCACCATTGCCAAGGTCATTAAGAAGGAGTACCAGGCCTGAGCATTTAAAAAAATCCATTTAATCCTGTCGTCTTCCGATGAGTTACGTAACGTACGGTAGCATAAAAAATCGTATGTTTCATAACTCAGCTTCCCCAGCAAACACAAACTCATACACCCGCGAAAAGATCGCTGATAGGATGGGTAGTAACTGATAAAATACATACACGAAGAATATGAAGAAAACCTACTACGCACGTTAATTAATTTTTCATATACGGGTTAAACGTATACGTATTAAAAACTTGGAAACCAAGTAAAAAAATTGCGAAGACCAAGTGCAAAAAAAGCAAATGATGCATTTATTTTCTACTACGCAGGTTAATTATAAGCATTGTAATTATAACTCTCTGAAAATGTGTTAAGTGATAAAGACACACAAGTGAACAAAAAGAAATCCCAAGCATGATAATACTATGATATCGAAACACATACAAAGTAAGTGTTGAATATGCTTGTTAGATAATATGAAATAAATTCATTCTAATAATTGAAGTGTGAACCGTTTTTTCACATCTGAACCTCCTCTGATGATGTTATTGAGAACAGTTATACATCCAAATATAGCTCGTTTTACGCGGTTGAAATCCATTTTTTCCTCCTTAATCGTAACTTTCGCAACTTTGTAAATACCTATCACCTAAATTTTTAAATTAATTTTTGGTCATTTTTTTCGTGTTGTCAACTCGCTGTTTTATCGCAGCTGGAGGTTATAATCGATCAGAACCGAACAGCGTAAAAATAAACCTAAGTGTAAACCAATTGAACACAGTTGCAGTCGCATTGATACGTTGAACGTTGTTTTGTCCAGTTGGCAATTCACGAGAAGTCAAAGCTTTGGCGCAACATATTAAATCCTATATACTCGATGGCACGAAAATTTTAAATGGCAATTTGCATGCAATAAACATAGAACTTTTACTGTGACAATTTAAATTGTTTGTCTAAAAGTTTTTCGATTTGCAAGAGTAGAATTATTATAAGCAATAAAATAATCATCTAAATCTTTTATTATGTAACTCATGAACAATTTAATGCAGCTGTTAAACAAACACGAAATAAGAGAAAAAATCCAAATATGGTATTTTTTTAAAGCAGAAAGTCTTTTTATGTCACCATTTTAGGCCGGAACAAATAAGATTTTCTTCTTCTGTCCACTACCTCGATTATTGGTGTGTTTATTATATTATTCGAGAGAGAAATTCAAATTTTTGTTGAAAAAAAAAAATGAGACTTGCCTAGAAAATACTTTAAGAAAACTGATGAGTTTTACGATTTTATCAATTTATTAATTTATTTCTTATTTCTCTTCGTTATCCAAAGACCAACAGGACACAAGAAGAAATTCATTGTTTTGGTCTTATGCTTCGTTTAAGGGTAGAGAGCCTTCCTTAGTCTATCGGTAAGAACCAGTGTTGGAAGTACCTGGGTTCGATTCTAGATAGGGTATAAGAATTTTTCTCGACTTTCCTGGGCATAAGAATATTATCGTGTTAGCCACATCGCCAGAATTACAAAAGATAACATGGCTTAGAAACTGCGCGGTTTATAAGTGTCGTGGCAGTGACAGTACGCTACGATACGGTAATGTTCCAGTAGGGAATGTAACTGTTGGAAAGAAGGAAAAAATTACCGATTACGCAACTCTGTCCTGCGATCGACGTGTCTTCCGAAAATGTAAAGTTATTTCCACAAGCCGTTTAAAGATTCAATGGAAATTGGTATAAGGTATTCTATTGAGTGGAGGGATTTTTACCGCAATTATACAAAGCGCTAGAGAAATTAGTTAAAAGTAAACTCAAATAAACTTTTCCTACAAAAATTATTTCGCAATTATCAATTATTCGAACTCAGGTAACCTAATAGGCACCAAGCCAGAAGTGGGGAGTGATTATCGGTCCAGTCGAGCAGGTCTTTCAGGTTGGTTCTTTTCTCGACTCCTTTTAGGTCAAAGTAACATTGCCCTTGTTACACAATATACAAAGTCATGCATAACCAATCTTCGAATGCTATCAATTGTGGAAGTGCATCAAAAACGCTAAGTTGATAATCGGCAACAAACGAATTTCAATTGCAAGAATCCTAGAAGAAGAAAGATTAGTAGTTCATGGTAACCTATACATAGGTGCTGTGGAGCACATTGCATAACTACTAAATAGTATCGCTATCCGCGCGCGGATGATGGCAGAGGGTCATCTCATAGCTCCCATCCGATATTCATCTTATAAAAAACAGAAATGAAAAGCAATTGGTATCGTTTATCATTTTTGCGATTTTTTCAACAGTGAGCACATTAGTTTAATTATTATGTTATGTTTTACAATTTCTTTTTCTACGAAATGAAAAGATATGTTTGCATTTGAAATGGGGATGGGAACATTCCAACGGAAATCATTATGTCCAGGGCTTTGTAGAAATGGGATATAATCCACAAAATAAAAATAAAATAAAATAAAAACCCCATTGGTTTATTTGGGCCCGCGACGTTAGGCATAATGGACGTTTGGCATAATTCTGCCTTCTTTATGTCATGGGTTGTTTGGGTAATTTTATGCCTAACGTCCATTATGTCTATCGTACTTATAACGTCTTTATGCCTAACGGGGTATACCCGGTTTATTTTGTTTTGTGTGCATATACAGTCGACTCAATACATCTCGATGTTCTATATCTCAATATCTCTCCCTATGTCGATGGTTTCCTCAGTCCCTTTAATCTACATACATTTGGGCTTTCTACATCTCGATAATCTCCCTATCTCGATATCCCTCTATCTCGATGGGATCTGATCAAATTTTTTTCAGGATTCACTCTCTCACTTTTTAGGCTACTAGACCATCTTTAGGCAACAACAAACACATCAACAATAGGAAACGACATTTGCTTTGTTGTCGTTTTTCATAGCAACGAGCTTTTTTGAATCTAGTACCCATTTAAATTTTCCTTCCATTGCTCGATCTCTCCCTATCTCGATGGTCCCTTCAATATCGAGATGTGGAGAGGCGACTGTATATAAATAAATAAATTCTATATATATAAAACAAAGTTGGCATTCGTACGACCGCGCATCACACAGGAATAGACAGCCCAATTGCTAATTTATATTCGTTTTCTTCTTCTTTTTACGGGGAAAAACGTTATGATGTTATGACGTTATGAAAAAACTCAATCTTTTCGATGAAATGGTTTTTCGTACAATTTGCATGGAATTTTTAAATTTTAATCATCTATATATATTAAACAAAGTTGTAAAAAAATGAGAGATCATTCTGAAGAACCGATTTGTGGACGCAAAAAATTGTATCAGAAAATTTACTATTTTTTGGCGAGACAAAGTTCGCCGGGTCAGCTAGTAATATGTAATATTACTAATTAATTTGATCGAAAATTAGACATTCTAACAAGAACCTGTAAATTGGGCAATATGGGTCAGCACATACTGAAAGTTCGTATTCGAAAATTATTTTTATTGCTTATTCCATCATTTTGAAATTATCTTCCAGTATAATTGTGTTAATTTGACTATTGAAAATATATAATTTTTGCCTTTAAGAACACAATACATACATGGACGGCTTGTTTTGATAAGAAATTTCAGACCTTTTTTTTCATGTAAGACCATTTTTCATTCAATAAAATCATCGGCAATAAACCTATTATATCGGTGTATAATTCAATATGTTTGACTCATCTCAGGCGTATGGCAAATTTGCTCATCTCCGGAGGTGCAAATCTGATCGAGCGTCTGTTCTCTATGTTAGGAGCGGCTCACAACAGCGTCTGTTCCCCGTATGAGTATGGTATCAATAACAGAATTAGGTAGGGTTAGGCAGGGCAAGATGGGTCACGGGGTAAGATGAGTCAGAGCCGTTTTTAAGCATCGTATACATTTTAATGTGGAGGTTATGACTTTGTAGGAGGAACAATTTGGTTCTTCTTTATTGTCACTCGATTTGAAGATAAAATTTCATTTTGGTAGAGTATGACAAGGTAAATTATTTTTTAGCATTGTTTCTTATGCGAAACACATTTTCTATAAAACGTGTAATCTCGTCGAGTAATCTAAAATTAAAACATTTTTAGTAATTTAGTGAAAGTATTATAAGTAATGCAGGCGATGTTGTACTAACTGCATTGAAATAGATCAATTTGATCGAAAATTAGACATTCTAACACGAACCTGCAAATGGGGCAAGATAAGTCAGCACATACTAAAGGACATAGTTCGTATTCAAAACATATTTTTCATTGCTATTGTAATCATTTTAAGGTTACTTTTGAGCATAATGATGTTAATTTGTTAATTAAAAATGTATATGTTTTGTCTTTAAAAAAGCAATACTCGGACGGCTTGTTTTCATAAGAAATTACAGACATTTTTAAATGTAGTGCCATTTCTTAATCCGAGGCAGGCTTTGAAACCCTTTTTTATTCAGTAACATCATTGGCATTTAACTCATCTATCTGTGTGTAATTTAATATTGTGAATAAAAACAATGATAATTGCAGAATTTAAAGGTGATCCATCTTGCCCCGCTGTTTGACCCATCTTGCCCCGGCATTTTTTGGTTGACAAAAAAATAGACTTCTACACTGGATTTTATTTTTACACGATTTACATTTTCTCAATTTTCCACTCATCCTAAATGTTTAACACATATTAATTATCATGTAATTTTTCTTCGATTTATTCTGGATTTTTTGAAACATGTTGCGAAGAGTTTGGTGAGCGAAAAAAAAAATCGTGTAAAAACAAAATCCTGTGTACTTTATAATGACTCAAAATAAAATAAAAAGTAGAATTTTTGTTATTTCATACCGCTGGCTTACAGATTGTGAGCTATTCTTCTAGATCCACGTTGAAGAGATACATTAAAATGTTTCTATTTTGAGGCATTGCGGATTCGCCTTAGGTGACCCATCTTGCCCCATCCTACCCTACTATTGAGCCAATTTCTCCTGCTCGGGGTGTTAGGGGCGACTGATCATCGTCCGCGTGCCAGCGAGTGACTCTAAGCTAAACTGTGCACACCATGCTGCATGGTGTCATCATCGAGAAGGCAGCTCCTTCAACGCGATGTAGGTAGCGCAACCCTATTATTTAGCCTACCAAAGATCCTACAGTTGCCAAGAAAGGCAAAAATAGAGCAAACGGATTGATTCAACGGCAACAGACTCGGCAACGAATAAAGGACAACGATTGGAAAGTCGGATCTTGGAACGTGAGTGCTGTAGAGTGTGGGTTTAATTCCCGCCCCGGTAAAGAGAAAACTTTTCGTAAAGCGAAAAGCTCTCCACTGGTCCACTGGTTGTTGTGTAAATGTCCTGTCCGTTGTCTCATTCTAGATGTTAGGTGTTCAGTCTGTGCGACCTGGGTCGAAGACGGTGATTCTGTCTATTTTTTTAATGCTTAGGTATAAACTTGAAGAGCCAGGAGCTACCATTTCCTTTAATAAAGATATAGGTTGTTGAATAAAGATCAAGGAAATGGTAGCTCATAGAAATGCGTTCAGAGGGTATATGGCCCATTTGATCACATTATTTACAATAGTAGGGATTATTTATTTATTACATCAACAGACTTGATACAGCCCCAATGATTGTTACCTTGCTGAAATGCTATTTCCGGGAGGAAATGACCATTTTTTGATCAATTCCGTAAGCTGGCTCGCGACATATTCAACTTCTTTCCAGAACTTACGGAGCACTCTGGAATGCTGGTTACCTGCACACTGCACACATTGCCGAGATCTCAGCAATTTTTGTTTATTTTTCCGAAGTGGGTACCGCCGAGTTTCAGCTGAATTGATTTTTGCCGAGATTTCAGTAAAAGTGACGTGATTCGGCAAATCTTTTCCAGAACTTCAGTTTGAAAATTTACTGAGCTACGGCGGTGCCCGACTTTGGCGAGCTTGAGAAAGAAGTGGCCACTTTTTGATCAGTTCTGTAACTTACTACAGTGTTGACCCAATTTTGTCACTCCCCGATTTTGTCTACCTCCGATTTTCACGTTTACAACCTGATTTTATCACGTCCCGATTTTGTCACTCCAAAAAAATTTGTCATTCTTTTTATTTTTGTGAATAACTTTCACCGCCTGTAGTTTATTACGAACGACTTCTGAATACCTGGGAAATATTCTGTAAGCAATTTCAACAAGAAATAAAGGGGACCCGTTCACGCATTTGGCCTTTCGAAGGTATAAAATGATTCATATTTGTAGAATTAATTAAAAAATTGGAAATATATTTTTTTTTCAATTTTGTCACATATCCTGTTTTATCACCCCAAAATTCACCAGGGGCGGTGATAAAAATCGGGATATTACTGTATTCTTGTTTCATATCAGCACCTTCTAATCTGTAAGTGGAGCTCCAACAATCCGTAATAATACAGTTTACCCCCGCTGATCCGACAAATGTATGGCCGGACTATCGGGGTTTCTCTCGTTAATCCGACTGTCAAATCCATACAGATGAACAAAATCACAGCACAAATTTGAAAACTGACAGCGTAATGTGTTTAAATGGGTGTTGATACTTTTTAACCCTTTATAAGGCAGTGGCAACTATATTGCCACCAACAAATAATATGTTTTTCTATTCATTATCAAGAGCTCTACTTATTATTTCACATGTAGTGACTTTATTTGGTTCCTAGTAACACCCCAGATGAATTTGAGCCATAAAAAAATTGAAATGTCAATTTGAGAACAGTTTTTTTACGAACAGATCGTAAGTTTCGAGTGGAAGAAGGATTTTCAGTTATAATTCGTTAAAAAACGACAAAGATATATTTTTCCCGTTGGTATCAATTATTTTGAATCTCCTGTGTTAGATTACTACGTGATTAGCGTGAAAAAAGCTTTGCCTTTCTGTATATTTGGTTTTTGGATGTTTGACGAAATTGTGTTTTTTCCCCCTTGGGAGAAAAAAAGCGAAAATTTTTTTTCACTTATTATGCGTTTTCTGACGAGGACTCTTCACCAAAAAATGTAACGTACCTTTATTTGACTGATTCTACGTAAAACCAAATTTTTAAAAATCTTTTTATATTTTTGTTGTTGCCTGTTTTCCCGCTTGCCGGGCAGTGGCAACTATATTGCCACCAATGTTGTCCCGCCTCGCGGGCAGTGGCAACTATATTGCCACCAATGTTTTACCGCTTGCCGGGCAGTGGCAACTATATTGCCACCAATTTTTCAATGTTTCTGAAATGTTTAATGTATAACAAACATACATTTGAGTTTAATACCATGACAACATTGTGTCCTATTGTTGTTTTTGTTAATTTATTGTTTAGATTCGTCTGCCTTATAAAGGGTTAATCCGAAAAATTCCGAATTGACGAGATCCGGACTAACGAGTCGTCGGACTAGCGAGGTCCAGATAAGCGGGGGAATACTGTGATTGAATCTTCATGGACCCCAATCTGCCGCACTGCCGGCTCGTGCCCTAAATAATAGTGACCAAAAATTCTTCCTTGATCTGAGAAACAGTAATAACTGCCTGGTTTTCGTCAGCAATAATAAATTACAATAAAAAGATTAAAAATGTATTATTTACTTGAATTATTGAAGGGCGAACATAAAATATTTGTAATAAAAGAATTAGTATTTTGATTTACTTTTGAATGGCAGTCATCGTATGTACCAAATTGCAATAGTGAATGCTAAGAATAAACAAAAATGAACTGTATTCTTCTCTTTACAAAAAAAAACATACGTAAAACTCAAACTATCTCCCACATATGTAATACTCAAATTTCTACACCAAAAAACGCGATGGTTTATGTAGGACAGGACAGTTTTCACATTAGGCACTATATGGCATGTTTCAACTAAAAAAATTACTTTGTTCTAAGTAGGTATGCTTACTGGTAGTCAATTTGTACTTAGGCTATGGTAAAACCTATTGAATGTATTATATTTGTATTTACGTGCATTCTCAACGGTTATTGATTCTGTGATAACGATGAATACAAATTTAGATATATTTATTCCAAAACAGTTTGTAACGTTTACAAAAAGAACATAGCACGGCATTTTATCGACGGTTTGGGTTTATCAAAAAAACATCATTTTAGGAAATCAAAAGAACAGATTTTCTTACTGACTATATCGAACATCGGATCAACATGTTTTCGCTTCTGATTTGGAATGAATATTCGTTGTCAACTTATACTCTGATGCTGAGGTTCCCTGAGACAATGGAGAGGCTCATATTTATCTACATTTATGTAAAATAGTGTCTACTTTTCTGTAAACTCAATAAATGTTGGACATTTTTTCACCATGCATAAAAATAACAATCCGAACAATAGTTTAGGATTGGGCAATGCACCACTCTTTTCGACTCGCAACGAAGGCCGAATCACGGAGCAAAGGTTTAACTGGCAACCGAGTGGGTTGAAACGAAAACATGTTCCAGATGCTATACAAAATACGTTTACGAAATATATACACAAACGAGAGAGCATCGTACTTGATCCGAATCCCTTGTAGGCAAGGAAACGTATGGAAAACTATCTTATCAGCTACGTTCGAATAAGTGCCAATAGGAAAAATAATTCTTATCAAATTTGTTTTGCTCTCACTTGCTACTTACTGTTTCTCTTCTCTTCCGATGATGACGACTGCGGGAGATTCTAATCAAATTTCAGTTTCAGTTTCACCCACTTTCTGAATCGTACGCGAACGGGCGTCTCTTCTTCATCTCTTAATTTGCCGGAACCGCACCCGGCGCTCGGTAATCTTTCCCCTGAATCTAGTCATTTGGTGCGCTGTCGCTTCTTGGGCGGTTCAACAAAAATCTTTTCGTTGTTGTTTTCAATGTCGGACGTTGATGCCTTTTTAGTTCCCGTCAGCCGCACGTTCATCAACTTCTCCGCCTTCCTTATGACCTCTTGGTCGCGCAGCCACGAACTGTTTAGTATATCATCAATGGACGGTCGACTGTTCGGGTCGATGGTTAGGATGTCGTAAATAAGCTTTTTGGCCTGAGGTGAAACCGTTTTCCAAGAACGATGTCGAAACGTGAACCTACCACGCTTGATTTGTTCGGTTGCTTGCGTTCCGTACTCGTCCGAGAATGGAAGCGTTCCGCTAAGCATGGTGTACAGGACCACTCCCAAGCTCCAAATATCGACTTTTGGCGTGTAGGAACCTCGACCACCAGTTAGTAGCACTTCCGGAGCCACATATAGCGGAGTGCCACAGAGGGTTCGCAGTACGGAATCTTTTTGAACAAATTTACTCATACCGAAATCAGAAACTTTCAGCAAAGTTTCCTCGTCGTTGTTCAGTAGTAGGATGTTATCCGGTTTTAAGTCCCGGTGGGTGATATCTGAAATAGAGTAAAAACATCAACTGTTTATTGATTATGTTTGTCTGAGTTTATCAGAAGATCTTAAGTATAAATTGAATAAAAGTAAAAGTTTAGTGACTTTTTCAGTATTTTTTTTGTTTTGGCGTGGACCCAATGCATCTATCGCGTTAAACTTTTGTGGTATACCCTTGATACTATTAACTATTCGCATCTTGTTGATCACCATTTTTCAAGTGAACAACCTGCATACTTAATTTTCTTACCGGGATCTCTACAATTTGTTATTCTTTTACCGAGATTCGCACACTCGTGCCCCAACAAACATGTTTTTTGCTAAGATTAGTGTCAGAATTGCTGAAAATCAGCAAATAATTGCCGAAAATCACCCAACAAACGTCACTTTTGCCGGGATATCAATTTTTATTTTGCTGGGGCACGGGTGCGGATGGATGCCGAGCTGCAGAACAAAAACTGGGTGAGTACCTAAGACGCGTTGTTTTTCAGTCCGGCAAAATTGAATTAATAAAACCCACTATACCTTTCCAGGATTTGCAGTTCAAATTTCTCCTGGTTGCATAAATAAGCCACTATTTAGAAATTTAGATCTACACTTGTATAATGCATCACAACTGCAAAGCAGATGTTCCGAGGTTTCACGTTCCATGTTTTACAGTAACGACAAATATCATTCTGAACCTGGCTAATATTTTTCAAATGATATCTACTCGGGTAATGTTAGGTTATTAGGCTAGTAAATGTGCAAAGAGCTTTCTTATTGAGCTCCATGAACTTTTTGGTTACTGAAACATTGGGAATTATAAATCTCTTTGATTGGTTTTGGCGACCAATCAGTTGGTCATAAACCTTTGTGCTTCCAAAGATTTCAATTAAATTTTTTTGGCACAGTATGATATACCGCAGAAAGGTTTTGGGTCTAAAACTGTGTGTTTGAACCGTGTTTCCCAAACTCGTTTGCCGTTTTATTACCTTCAATGCCACAATGTCCTAAAACCCAATACAGAATTACGGAGTTCTCTTGGGACACCTTTCGCAATGAAAGAACGCATTCTTAGACGTGTAAGCTACTCAATGCTTTGAGTACCGCTTGACTATCCGTAAAAATACATAAAACGTGAGTCAGTTCGCTGCCAATCAAAAAATAGTGAAATTCGGGTTACGCAATATAATTTAGCATAGTTCACTATCATTCCATAAGGAAATGTCACATACACTTTTTAAACATCCCTAGATACCTTTAGAAGGGTCTACTATGTTGGAAAACAAAACAAAACAGCACTCAAACTGACTATATTTTAGCTATTTCTCAAACGATCTTGAACCGGTTTTTTTTATAAATGTGTTCAAAAATTATTTACAAGGGGACAGATAACGTATTACAAATAATATTCCTACAGAAATTCCAGATTTTTCAAATCGTTCTGGAGTTCAGATCAATTGATCTACCAGGTCAACTACGTTCTGTAACACATCGCCGTCCACCCATTAAGCCCACACATGTCCACAGAGCCTGTGTGGTATAACTTGCAGTTCAATCATTCCTCTAACAGGTGTTCTAAGTTCTCCAAACTGTTTCGTAGTTCAGATTAATTGGTCTACCAGGTCAAATACGCCCTGTATCACAACGACGTGAACCCATTAAGCCCACAGTTGTCCACAGGGCCTTTGTGAGCACAATTGCAGTTCAATAATGTCTCTACCAGGTGTTCTAAGTTTTCCAAACTGTTTCGGAGTTCAGATCAATGAGTCTAACAGGTCAACTATGCCCTGTACCACAACGACGAAAACCCATCAAGCCCACACATGTCCATTGAACCTTTAAGTGTAATTTGAAATTCAATCATGCATAAACCAGGTGTTCTAAGTCCATAGGGCCTTTGTGTATAACATGCAATTCAATCATGCCTCAACTAGTTGTTCTAAGTTTTTCAAACTGTTGAGGAGTTCAGATCAGTTGGTCTACCAGGTCAACTACGTTCAGTATTACAACAACGTCTACTTTCAGGATCGAGTATTGACCTACGAGACAGAAGAAGGCTTGGCTAGCGGTTCCATCATGCCAATGTCTCACAGGGATCAATTCTGGGTCTATTGCTTTGGAACGTGATGTATACGATGGCGTGCAGAGGTTGAAGCTCTCGCCAGGTGTCAAGTTAGTGGGATTCGCCGATGTCGTAACCATATTCGTGTATGGATAGTCCATCGAGGACGTCGAATTGATTTCAATATATTCGATCAGTTTAGTTGAGGAATGGTTGCACAGCAAGAAGCTACAGTTGGCGCATCATAAAACGGAGATGATAGTCTTCAACAATCGGAGATCGGTACTGAGCGCAAACTACAACGCCCGAGAGAGAGTGGAGAGCACTCATAGGATAATGTACCTGGAATTCATCAGCGCGTATCGCAGCGTATCTTGTGAGGTGGCATGTGTAGGGTATCCAATAATGGTTTGAACTAGTGAAAAGCGTATCATGGTTTGAACCATTTTAAAATCGGTCGAAATTACCATCTCATTGGCAGGAAATGAAACTAAAACAGTATGAATGGCATATTTTGGTATACTGGAAGTGATAAAGTTCATATAAACTTCCGTACATATTGTTTAAGTATAATAAATTAAAGCGATTTGAAATAGTTCTGAATTTGCGCTAAATTCCCGCCCCATCAGTGGCATAATTTTAAAAAGCTCGTTAAAAACGTACTTCATGACATAGGAGTGAGATCAATTGAGCACCAAAATTGTTAGTTGGGAATATATCAAAAGAAAGCCATTTTTATCTGTAATCAATTGACATCATCGTACAATTGAGAAACAATTGTAAACAATTTGAATATTAAAATTTATACAAGGTAAAAATTGATCATGGTTTGAACTAAAACGTATCGTGGTTTGAACTTGTAAATGCAGTCATGTTCTACTACTCTCCGCTAGGAGCGCTGCATGCTCCTAACTGGAGCATTTTGTTTACATTTCTAATATGAAGTAAATCGCAATTTCCATATCTATAATTTTGACGATTTTCACACGTTTCGAGTTACTAATCTAATGCGAGAAGATAAATTGTTAATCAAATTTGCTTTTCTATAGGTTTTCTCAGGTTTCATGCATGTAATCAAAGATGTAATCGATCATTTAGTAATTTGCGTTCGATCATTTAGTAGTTTGTCAATAACACTTTTTAGAAGCTGAATACATATCAAAAAGTGTTGTATGGTGGACTTTTAGTGCACAGGTTTCAGTAACTTAGACTAAATGATAACAAATTTCTAATCATTTAGTTTAAGTTACTGCAACTAGCGCTATACCTCCGTTATTAGTTGCATTCTAGATAGAGTTGTAGAAAAACCTTCGCACTAGAAGTCCACCATACAACACTTTTTAAAATTCAGCTTCTAAAATGAGTTATTGGCAAACTACTAAATGATCGAACGCAAATTACTAAATGATCGATATCATCCTTGCATGTAATTAGTATGGGCAGCAGGGACTATGTCCAAGGGCTTGACGATCCCTCCCCAGGCCATCTGCGAGTTGTGGGGCTTGCCTAGGATGTGGTGGGGTTTGACAGTGGGCCCTGTTAAACCTCTATAAAAAGCTGCATGTATCCGCAAGTAGGCCCCACCAAAGCGACCGTGTGCCGCTCAAAGCGCACAAGCCCAAGTCCTGGTGTTAGGTGGGACGCTAAACAGCCCTGACACGACGGCCCTCCGACGAGACAGGAGGTTTGCGCAGGCCCAATAAGCCGCCTAGAAAACCAATCATTACGAACAATATAAGAGATAATGCGACTCGATATAATCGGCAAAGACCTAGGCGACGAATACAGGATCACGATTGGAAGCTTGGAACATGGAATTGCAAGTCGCTAGGTTTCGCAGGTTGCGACAGGATGATCTACGATGAATTACATCCCCGCAACTTCGACGTCGTGGCGCTGCAGGAGATTTGCTGGACAGGACAGAAAGTGTGGAAAAGCGGGCATCGAGCGGCTACCTTCTACCAAAGCTGTGGCACCACCAACGAGCTGGGAACCGGCTTCATAGTGCTGGGTAAGATGCGCCAACGCGTGATTGGGTGGCAGCCAATCAACACAAGGATGTGCAAGCTGAGGATTAAAGGCCGTTTCTTCAACTATAGCATCATCAACGTGCACTGCCCACACGAAGGGAGACCTGACGACGAGAAAGAAGCGTTCTACGCACAGCTGGAGCAGACATACGATGGATGGCCACTGCGGGACGTTAAAATCGTCATCGGTGACATGAACGCACAGGTAGGAAGGGAGGAAATGTATCGACCGGTCATCGGACCGAATAGTCTGCACACCGTATCGAATGACAACGGCCAACGATGCATAAACTTCGCAGCCTCCCGCGGAATGGTAGTCCGAAGCACCTTCTTTCCCCGCAAAAATATCCACAAGGCCACATGGAAATCACCTAACCAAGAAACGGAAAACCAAATCGACCACGTTCTAATCGACGGTAAATTCTTCTCCGACATCACGAACGTCCGCACTTACCGCAGTGCGAATATTGAATCCGACCACTACCACGTTGCAGTATGCCTGCGCTCAAAACTCTCGACGGTGTACAACACGCGTCGAAGTCGGACGCCGCGGCTTAATATCGGGCGGCTACGAGACGGTAGACTAGCCCAAGAATACGTGCAGCAGCTGGAAGTGGCACTCCCAACGGAAGATCAGCTAGGCGCAGCGTCTCTTGAAGATGGCTGGAGAGATATTCGACCCGCCATTGGTAGCACCGCAACTGCTGCACTTGGCACGGTGCCCCGGATCAGAGAAACGGCTGGTATGACGGCGAATGTGAGCAGTTAGTGGAAGAGAAGAATGCAGCATGGGCGAGATTGCTGCAACACCTCACGAGGGCGAACGAGACACGGTATAAACAGGCGCGGAACAGACAAAACTCGATTTTCCGGAGGAAAAAGCGCCAGCAGGAAGAACGAGATCGTGAAGAGACGGAGCAACTGTAAACACACGAAAGTTCTATGAGAAGTTAAACCGTTCACGTAAGGGCCACGTGCCACAGCCTGATATGTGTAAGGACATAAACGGGAACCTTCTTACGAACGAGCGTGAGGTGATCCAAAGGTGGCGGCAGCACTACGAAGAACACCTGAATGGCGATGTGGCAGACGAAGATGGCGGTATGGTGATGGACCTGGGAGAACGCGCGCAGGACATACTTTTCCCGGCTCCGGATCTCCAGGAAATCCAGGAGGAGATTGGCCGGCTGAAGAACAACAAAGCCCCTGGGGTTGACCAACTACCAGGAGAGCTATTTAAACACGGTGGTGAGGCACTGGCTAGAGCGCTGCACTGGGTCATTACCAAGATTTGGGAGGAGGAAGTTTTGCCGCAGGAGTGGATGGAAGGTGTCGTGTGTCCCATCTACAAAAAGGGCGATAAGCTGGATTGTAGCAACTACCGCGCAATCACATTGCTGAACGCCGCCTACAAGGTACTCTCCCAAATGTTATGCCGTCGACTAGCACCAACTGCAAGGGAGTTCGTGGGGCAGTACCAAGCGAGTTTTATGGGCGAACGCTCCACCACGGACCAGGTGTTCGCCATTCGCCAAGTACTGCAGAAATGCCGCGAATACAACGTGCCCACACATCATCTATTCATCGACTTCAAAGCCGCATATGATACAATCGATCGGGACCAGCTATGGCAGCTAATGCACGAACACGGTTTTCCGGATAAACTGATACGGTTGATCAAGGCGACGATGGATCGGGTGATGTGCGTAGTTCGAGTTTCAGGGGCATTCTCGAGTCCCTTCGAAACCCGCAGAGGGTTACGGCAAGGTGATGGTCTTTCGTGTTTGCTATTCAACATCGCTTTGGAAGGGTAATACGAAGAGCAGGGATTAACACGAGTGGTACAATTTTCAATAAGTCCGTCCAGCTATTTGGTTTCGCCGACGACATAGATATTATGGCACGTAACTTTGAGAAGATGGAGGAAGCCTACATCAGACTGAAGAGGAAGCTAAGCGGATCGGACTAGTCATCAACACGTCGAAGACGAAGTACATGATAGGAAGAGGTTCAAGAGAAGACAATGTGAGCCACCCACCGCGAGTTTGCATCGGTGGTGACGAAATCGAGGTGGTAGAAGAATTTGTGTACTTGGGCTCACTGGTGACTGCCGAAAATGACACCAGCAGAGAAATTCGGAGACGCATAGTGGCTGGAAATCGTACGTACTTTGGACTCCGCAAGACGCTCCGATCGAATAGAGTTCGCCGCCGTACCAAACTGACAATCTACAAAACGCTAATTAGACCGGTAGTCCTCTACGGACACGAGACCTGGACGATGCTCGTGGAGGACCAACGCGCACTTGGAGTTTTCGAAAGGAAAGTGCTGCGTACCATCTATGGTGGGGTGCAGATGGCGGACGGTACGTGGAGGAGGCGAATGAACCACGAATTGCATCAGCTGTTGGGAGAACCATCCATCGTTCACACCGCGAAAATCGGACGACTGCGATGGGCCGGGCACGTAGCCAGAATGTCGGACAGTAACCCGGTGAAAATGGTTCTCGACAACGATCCGACGGGCACAAGAAGGCGAGGTGCGCAGCGGGCAAGGTGGATCGATCAGGTGGAAGATGACTTGCGGACCCTCCGTAGACTACGTGGTTGGCGACGTGTAGCCATGGACCGAGCCGAATGGAGGAGACTCTTATATACCGCACAGGCCACTTCGGCCTTAGTCTGAATAAATAATAATAATAATAATAATGTAATTAGTATTAGGGTAGGATGGGGCAAAATGGGTTACCTGAGGCGAACCCTCAATGCCTCAAAATAGAAACATTTTAATGTAGCTTTTCAACGTGGATCTATAAGAATAGCTCATAATCTGTAAGCCAGCGGTATGAAATAACAAAAATTACTTTTTATTTCATTTTGAGTCATTAAAGTAGAAGTCTATTTTTTTGTCAATCAAAAAATGCCGGGGCAAGATGGGTCACCTTTAAATTCTGCAATTAATATTGTTTTTATTCACAATATTAAATTACACACATATAGATGAGTTTGATGCCAATGATGTTATTGAATAAAAAAGGATTTTAAAGCCTCGGATTAAGAAATGGCACTACATTTAAAAATGCCTGTAATTTCTTATGAAAACGAGCCGTCCGAGTATTGCTTTTTTAAAGACAAAAAATATACATTTTTAATAGCAAATTAACATCATTATGTTCAAAAGTAACCTTAAAATGATTACATCAGCAATGGAAAATATGTTTTGAATACGAACTATGTCCTTTAGTATGTGCTGCCATATCTTGCCCCATTTGCAAGTTCGTGTTAGAATGTCTAATTTTCGATCAAATTTATTTATTTCAATGCAGTTAGTACAACATCGCCTACATTACTTATAATACTTTCACTATATTACTAAAAATGTTTTAATTTTAGATTGCTCGACGAGATTACACGTTTTATAGAAAATGTGTTTCGCATAATAGAATCAATGCTGAAAAATAATTTACCTTGTCATATTCTACCAAAATGAAATTTTATTATCAAATCGAGTGACAATAAAGTAGAACCAAATTATTCTTCCTACAAAGGCCCTGACCCATCTTGCCTCGCCTAACCCTACACCCAAAAAAATCTGCACGTTGTTTCCACCTGAAAAAGTACGTAGATCTTGTCCACCTGAAATTCACGTAACTTTCACCTGATTTTTTGATAGAATTTTCATTCTACGTGAAAATCAGGTAAGTTCTACCTGAGTTTTGGATAGAGTTCACCGGACACGTAAGTTTCACCTGAATTTTCTGAAGCATTTGCAGTTACGTGTGCACGTAAAATGTACCTGAAAATTCAGGTGGAAACAACGTTTAGATTATTTGGAGTGTATATTTAGGAGCTGCTGCCAATAATTCAAACCATCACTCTGAAAAATCTTCACGTCATATTTACCTGAAAACAAATGTGGTTATCATCCACCATACTTTTCACGTAAGATTGACCTGAATGACAAGTAACCTGAACAAATTTTAGTTCCCTTGAGTTACGTGATTTATCCGGTGACTCTGATTGGATCTTCCAGTACTAATGACGTGAAGCTTGAAAGTAGTTACGTGTTTGATCAGGTGAACCTGACGTGATTTGGTCGTACTGGTTACGTGAAATTTTAGTGAAAGCTACAAGACAGCAGGTAACCACTACATGTTTTGAAATGTATTGAAATATAGTGATTTTGGAATGAATGCAAGCATGAAAAGAGACTTCCTATAAAAGGGAATCTTTTTCACGTTGTTGATGCATTGATACATTGAAATGCCGTCAATTGGTCATTGCGCTTTGGAGTTATTGAAGAAACACTGTTGAAGAAAAAACAAAGTTATCGGCGGATTTTGAATAGAATTTATCAGATTTGTTGAGAAATGATGTCAATGAGAATCGCTAAGAATTTTAAAACCAGTTTTTTGCTCGAAAACTGCTAATATTGCCGCTGTTTATTAGCCAAAAAGTAGTGGAACTAGACTACAAGGAGTAGTGGACTAGACTACAAATTTTATACTAACAGGACCGGAAAACTGTAGCTCTAGACTTCCAAACAGCTTCCTTTTCTTTCACATCATTTTTCAACGATTCTAATAAATTTTATCCAACCTCCGTTGATTTTTTCCAAGGAGGAAAAATGCAGGTACGGAAAATATCACTTACCTCCGCGAAGCTTCATTATGTTTAGGTTATGTATCATTCATTCTTGTTTGCAATGCAGGTCTTCCGCAAATGCCGAAGCTGCAATCACACTAACACAATCTCACTTAAATTGTTTACGTGGGTATACAGTCATATTCACCAAGATCTTTAATAAAAGTTACGTGAATTTGAGGTAAGCATTACTAACGTCACGTAACAATCGTCGTTTGTTCAAGACATACGAGATACGTGATTTTTCACGTAAATATGACGTGATGATTTTTTAGAGTGATGGTACGAATCAAAGTTATGTAATTATTGATTTTTTTTTCAATGAAATTAAGCAAAAATATGTGAACTCAGAATGTTTTTAGAAAGATAATGAACTAAGCTTCCATATAAACTAGAGTTCGCAGTTCAGGACTGATTTGCGATTTGGGCGTAACTTATTTTGTAAAGAAACATTGGAAGGCAAATTCCTGCTAAAGTAAGCATCTCCTGAGAAAACCAAGGCACGGATCCGACAGAATAGGCTTTCCTTCATCAGGTAGGGGAATTAGTTGTAGAGAAAAATTATTGCATTCTACGGAATCAATAAAACAATGTTTGTTTACAAAACAAGTTACGCCCTAATCGCAAATTGGTCTCGAGTTGTAACATGTCTCTATAATGAAATAAATGAACTTTTTTTCACGGCTCATCTGATGCCAGCCATTTGGTTCAAACCATGATTGGATACCCTACAAGTGGACATGGTCCCTAACAAACTGGTGGTGAATCAAGACGATTTACCAGTAATTCCCGAAGGAATATCAAGGCAGCAAAGGGTAGCCAAATGGCAGAGGGAGTGGGACAACTCGACTAAGGGCATGTGGACCCATCGTATAGTCCCAGGTGTGTCGGCATGGATTAACAGAGCTCATGTTAAGCTAAACTTTGGCTTGACTCAGTTCTTAACAGGTCACGGAAGCTTCAGGTGGTACCTGCATAGATTCGGACATGCGACTTACCCTGTCTGTCCGCAATCATGTTCACATGTCACTGGTTCGCAGTGGCGCCAGGAGTGGGTGGGACAAATAGGACATGTCGTACGCATGTCGAAGCATTGTCCTACCCATGATTATGGTAAGAACATACTACATGGATAACGAAAAGATCTAATACTATCAATACTATTCCAATTTCTAGATCTATAAAGATATCGTTAAAACGTTTAAAAGTTTGAAAGTTTATCAGAGATTAAACTGACAATCGTATAAGTTTTTCAGGGATTGTAAAGGAGAAATCAATTCCGAAAGACTTCTTAGAGTCTATGAGGAATTTTTATCCCAAAAAGTGAAAAGAGAATATCTGAAATTTTATAAGAATTGACAGGCTGAGTGTGAATTAATCAAAAGTTAATTATCTAAACAAAGATATAGCTTTGCTTAACTTAGCCAAGACTGACTGTTTTTGTTAATAGTTGCTTCTCCGTGACTGGTTGGCAATGGTGTGAATGGCGTTACGATTCAAATGAATAATTGGTTGGTAGTCAGTTGTGAGAGGGCAGGAATGTTAGTGAGTAGTTATTGTTGCTACTAGAGACCGAGAAAAACATTGCATCCCCACAATACCACGGAAAGCAGATTTTGTTAACACGGTCAGATGAACAGAAATGTAGATCAAGGATTCCCTTAGAAAAGTGATGTATTCTATGCCAGACCTCCTGTCTATAAGGCAGAAGCGGTTGTCACTAGACTGCTGAACTCATCTCCAAAAGTTGAGAAACTAGACAAAGATATAAGAGAATAATTGCAGAAAATATGCGAATATGAAGCAGTTTATGATGATTGTAGCGTGTCCGCATGTCTGGTAGCAGGCCTAGGGTAACCGTACCCTTAGTGGAGGTAGCACCAATAGTGGGGTTTTAATGAGATTTATCGTATTTATACATTTTACGATGGTTTCAATTGATGCGTCGTGCTTTAAATATCCTGTTAAATGCAACTTACCTTAAGATTTTGCTTGAAAAACTATTGAAAACAATGATTTTCCTTAACAAAATTGACTCCCTTGCACCTATAGTGGTGCAATTGTACCAATAGTGGCGAGTCTCATAAGAAACCAATGGATAGCACCACTATAGGAACCAACATTAATTTTTACCGCCACTAAAGGAACAGTGTACCCATAGTGGTGCAAGCAATATTTGGTAATTGTTGATGTTAAATGACATCTATTTCATTTTTGTTAGCAAATTTATTAGTTTATCTATTGACTAAGACATTAAAGCAGTAAATTTCCCATAATTATCAATTTTAAAAAAATATTCTCTTTTGTGGATCTACTAATACCTCCACTATTGGTACCGTTACCCTATGAGAAGAAGAATTTTGAAAGCTGCTAAGAGTTATTGGAATCTGCAGGAATCACAAATATACCTACGTTTGCGCTAAATTTTAGAAGTTAGAAAGAAATAACTCTGAAATTCGGAGTAACATTTCTTGAAATTTCTGAAAACCCGTAAATAGTACTGAGCACCCTTACAGATGCTTGGACAATCATAATCTTTACTGAATCGTAGTGAAATTTCTGAAGATTTCGAATGGTTCGAATTCCTAGAAGTTTGTGATAATTGCTTGAAGACATCAAATATTTTATAAAATTTACAGGAATCCATAATAAGTTATGGGAATTCGTAAAAGTGTTTGAAGACATGCTTTTTATAAATGTTCTATAAACACTGGAAATGTAATGATTGTCCCACACGGACAGAAATATGTCTGTATTGAATCTAAAATTATGCTTGTTATCTTCAAATGACCAATATTATAATAGTCAAAGGGAGTTTTATAAGTTATATGAGGATGTACAAAAAAACCTCTTGAAATCCGGAAAGTCGCTGAAATTCTAAAAGATTTGATTCAGTTTTTGTCCTACCCATGCCTCGGAACGTGGCCGCGCCTCTGCTGGTTCGGAACGGAGAAAAGTGCGATGTTGAAGGCATGCGAAATGGACGCTACCATTGGCAACATCGTCCGAAGCATGTGCCAGAACGCAGCAGAGTGGGGTGCGGTCGCAATAATGACGACCAGGATAGCCGACATCCTACAACGAAGTTGCCGCACGAAGTAGCAGCATGCCGCCATTGCCATGAGTGCACCATCGCGTCTATAATGAATGGGAACGCCAATGCCAGCTGCCAACGTCACAACTGTTGTTCGCGATCGCGAACGAGGAGGGAGTGAAATGGCTCAATAAATAAGCTAAGAGCTGAATGGCTAGGCTCATCGCCGGGGATCAGCTGAGTAGATACTACTGACACATATGTGGATTTATAAATGTGGTCAACCGTAGCATAAAGGGCCAAGGTTTGAGCCGTTAGCCCTATTTGAAATTTTTAAAAACATGAATGTAACACTGCTGGCGAAACCAGCGAGTTTGTTCTATTGTGCTCTAGATTCGAACAAGAATAGTGGTCGAAAATTTGGAATGAAACTGAATGACTACTAATTTTACTTTAAGTCGAATCCAACAGTCGGAATCGTGAAAAGCATCATTACCACTTGGGTTTTTGAAGTGAAAATTTTAAGTTATCGTACCGTCGACGGGGAAGACAATGGGTCAAAAAATGGATGAAAATTGGTCACTGTTTCAACTACATAGAATGCTTGTAGAATAGATTAAATGTATCTGAGGACAAGAAAACTGAATTATAAAAGACTTTTTTGAATGATTTTGTTATCCGACCTCCAGACTGTCGGTGAGGACGCTGACCCATCGTCACCCCCAGACACATTGTCACCTCCGACGACGGTATCCAACAATTTTCATATTTTAAGTTACGTAAATTTTGTTTTAAACCAGTGACATAAGTAATCGAATGATATATATGCGCCACATGGTGAGTAAATTCCAAAACAAAATATGCCTACCGAGTGGAACTACTGAGTGAAAACCGTATCTCGAAATATTGTGTTAAACCCGAGAAATCAACATTACAACTCACAAGTACTGTCTTATATACAGGACGTTGGGACTGTAAAGCATCTGTCCCTTTTTTAGGACGCTGGAATAATTTCAGTTATTCCATGTATTTTTGGCGATTCGCAATAGTTATGAAATTCAATAACAACGTTTTAGATTCCGTCGGATGCAACTTGTTGCGAGAAAATTGATTAAAGAGTTACTATGTGAACAAATGGCTAAATACAACCCAGTTAAAAGTGGGATTCGTTAAGGGTTCATTCGAGTATTACGTAACGGTAAAGTTGGCGATTTTGTCATAACATTTTTGTATGGAAGGTTCATTTCATTGGTGTAAACCGTAACGCTTGAGCTGACCCCCGTTCTTCCGTATTTAATTTGTAATCAGCCCCTAACTTGGCTGCTGTCTTAGCCCCCATTTAGGGAATGGCTGCTGTACCTCCACATTGGTACCGCTCCCCTGAGAAGGAAAAGCATGGAGAAACAAACGAACTAGACCTTCAGCAATTATGCTAATAACTGATCCCTCGTAGCACAAATAACACAAATTTGCATATTTTCGGACAATCATCTACCTGGGTCGAGCTTCAACATACACCTGATCGGCAAGTCGATTATAATCCAACAAGTCGCTTACCTTTGGCGTGCAGATACTTCACAGCGTGGCACATTTGGAGAAAGAACAGCTTTGCGTTTTGCTCTGGCAGGTACTTGTTTTGGATGATTCTATTTAGCAGATCCCCACCCTTCATGAATTCGAGCACCATGAAGACGGAATCCGCCTTGTTGACGATATCGTGCATTTTTATTACACAAGGCTGAAATGGAATTGGAAGAGTTGTTTCAACATCGTTAATTACACCCGCTGCATAGAAATAAAGTACTAACATGTTCCAGGCCCTTCATGATGTTGACTTCGTTCATCACTCGTTGGGGATCGTTTGTGATTTTTGGTCTGCTACATTCTCCCAGAAGGTTCTTAACCACATGCTTCATAGCGTATGGTTTGCACGTTTTGGTTTCATACACAAGGTGCACAACTCCACAAGCACCGGAACCGAGCTTTCGGCCAACAAAGTACGTGTTTCGAATTTCCTTCGGGAGCCCTTTGGCTTCACTGGGAGTAAGATCCTTGTACACCAGGGCCTTATAGCTCGGATGGGAAAGCGCTATAATATCATCATCCTTGAGGATCATTTTATTGTTCATTCCAATGAGCTGACCGTTGACGAAGGTGCCGTTTCGGGATTTGTCCTGTTGATAGGCGGATTACATGGTATTATGAAAATTAGAATCGATAAACAACACTCAACTTACCTCAATGAATGTAGGATTGGACAAATCTAGCGTATCTCTAGTGATGGAAAAATGAAAATTTGAGATTCTGCTCAAAATCTTATCCGGCAGATGGTCTTTGCCAATGCATAAATCATTGGTTGTGTTTCTGCCAGCCGAAAAGTCTGGCGCGGAGAGATCTGCGGTAGATATAAAAGCATTATAATATAATCCTTAAAATGGTTGCAGATATGTTTTGTTAAAACATTGTGCAAAGGTACATAACTGATAGAAAGTGCTGGTATCTTATTAGGCATAATTAGAACGAATAACTGGAAACAACACATTATGATCCATTTCTGACGCATTTTTTGATACATAAAAAACAGATGACTGTTTTAAGAAATATGTTTTCTAATTTATATTTTACTATTTTTTTCAATAAGCATATCAGTCATTTGCAACTATAGCAAGAGCTGTATTAGGATATATCAAATTTATTTCTAAATTTCATGAAATAATGAATTGATGAAAATGATATAGGTTGTCAAAATTAGAACAAAAAGGTTGAGGAAATCCATAGAAGAATAGAGACGAAAATTAAACGGAACTAACGAAATCTTATGTGTCTGCCCAACATCTGTAGATTTGCAAAATTGTTAATTACATTAGTTCCATGAAACTAAACTTAACTTTAGTTCAGTTCAAGGGGAAAAGAACTGTTTGTACAGCACTCAATTTCCATTTCAAACAGCCCCTTCCCAATCCAATAAGTTTTAGTGCATGGTTAGTACAAGTAGGTTTCTAGTAGTGTACAAGACATCAAATCATTTGGTTAGATGTGACCGAGTAAATACCGAGGATGCGGAATGGCACTGTCTAAATATTCTGTTTATGTAAAAACAAATGCTAAAAAATAAGTGTTATGAATCATAATGGGTTACAACATAAAACCTAATGAACCGGCAAGGCTACGGACTTCGTGACATGTTATCCAAATTATCGACCGGAAAATTATCCTCCAAGAGGTCAGAATAACATGTTACAAGCCCATAATCTGATAAAGTATAAATCCTAGAACACGCAATGTAGTTCTTGTACCATAGCTGCAGGATGCATTTCGAGAGATAAGTGGAAGTGCTTTTTTAGTACCAAGGCTCTTGATTTTGAGATTCTTCGCATAAAGCCGACCCCATACGATACTGTCCATCGGTTGGCTCTCGATCTGGCTCCACAACCCGGTCTGGGTGCCCGTTTGGGTGTTCGACTGCGTGCTCTCTTTGTTGTTTGCCATTGCTGCTCAAGTTTGTTTTCCTCTTCTGACAGCGCTCGAAAAGAAGCTGTGCTTTTCCGCTGGATACTTCCGTCAACAACTCATATACAAATCACTCCCGAAACAATCACTTTTTTCTTCGATCCGATTACCTTTCAACTACAACAGAGAAGCCATTATGTTTGTCTGGCGATTCCGATTATGCTCGATTCGGCGTAAATAAAACACAAACTACGGAATCTTCTTCGTTTCTTTTTTCATATAAAGGCAGAAACACGAAAGAAACGACCACCGGAATACAAAAGATCTCAAGTATCACATCAAAGCTTGCACGCGTTTTTTATTGCTTGTTTCGTATTTTCCTCATTCAGCACTTTATTACCAGTTCTTCTTAAAACACCAACCAACTCTGATTCTGAACCAAGATCAACGAAAACTGATCGGGACAATCAAACGAAGATGCAACTTCGTCCTTTCGGCGCGTGCACGAGGATTGAGGAATGATAACGGTCGAACTTTCTCAAAAGATTAGCGGCAAACTTGGTAACGGCTGACTCAGGGTGGAACGGTGTAAATAATCGACGATGTCAGTCGATGAAAAATTGTTGTACCGACAATAAAAATATTGTAAGAAGCAGAGTCTATTATATATAGAGTTACGCAAAGAGTGAAGCCAAATCTACCTATTGAACTGTCAAACGGTCTACCTATCGAGCAAAGTAAACAAACGCTTGTTAGTAAGGCGGAAGTATTGTTATCGCCTAATGATTATTATGGCGAATTAAAACGCATGAATTGAAATGTATTAGATTTGTTCTAGAAACAGCTTCAAAACCGTCTAAGACGAATTAAGTACTGTCCATTTAATTCCACCAGTTAATTTTCGTTATCATTGCAGATACGTATTTCGACCACAACTGTGAGTCGTCTTCAGTGTCTTGTGCTTGACTCGACTCAAGTCGAGTCAAGTACAAGACACTGAAGACGACCACACAGTTGTGGTCGAAATACGTATCTGCAAAGATAACGAAAATTAACTGGTGGAATTAAATGGACAGTACTTAATTCGTCTTAGACGGTTTAATACATTCCACTAAACGAGCTTAATATATTTTTCTGAGCTTCAAAACACTTCAATACACCCCCCAATAAAGTAGCAACAAGAAACTCACGTGTTTGCACTCTGTGGGTGACTTGGTTATCGAATTAAAAAGCTTTAGCAGTGAACACTCCCGTGAAGTCACTTTAAGGGTTGAACAAAAATGAAAGTTGCAAACAGAATAACAAGAAGATCGTTCAGAATAAGTGTAAGAAGATCCTCTTTGCGCAACTCTATATAATAGACTCTGGTAAGAAGCTTTTCTCGATGAAAATAAAGTGGGTTCTTCGTATACACTGTGCCACCAAAGTACTCTTTAATGGGTAAAAATGTACCCATTATGAAGTTAAATAGTTCAACTCATTAAAAGAGTAAAGAGCGTTTACTCATTAATGAGTAAAGCGCTTATACGTCAATTTAGCGAGTGATTTTTACCCACTATCAAAGAAAATTTTAACCAGAAAATGGGTGAAATTCACTCTTTCTTATTTTCAAAAAGCATCTACCGTAATGTTATTAATTTTTAAATTTATTAAACGCAGTAGAATTATTCGCAACCATTTTATTTACTGCAAGATAAATATTACGATATACATTGAGTAAGATACATTTCTTGTTAGCCTAAGTAGTGTTATTTCATCAGTTAACCCATCATCCCAAGTCGTATTCCCGGCGTTAAATCTAAACAAATTAATCGCTGCGCTTTCCATCAGCGGATCCAGGGATTCGCGGGTTTTTAGATCCCTCTAGTTTTCCTCCGTGATTATCATGCAGCAAACACGGGATAGTGTTTCACCAACAGCTCCTGACGCGGCGTTCCGCCCTGAAACACCAAGAAGTACGTTCTCGTCCAAGTTCTCGTCGGTATTCTCTGGCCTTCGCATTTCGACAAATGCATAGAAGGACAGTTCGCTGAGCTGAAATAATCAAAAGTATTCTTTAATTTATTCCTGCAAATCTAAATAAAACGAAAATAGTTCAGCTTCAGTTTATTCACCATCAAGACGTTAAAGTTCATTTTCACCCATTAATGGGTAAAAACAATTTCCTAAGAAATGGGGTAAAAATACGCTTTATTCAAAATTTTGAAGTACCCATTATTTTGACAGCTTCATATACCATCAAAAAGTGAGTTTTTTAAACTCTTTAATGGGTATTGCTGGGTTTACAGTGTAGGGATCCTATATTCATTAACATTACTACAACATTAATATAGGATCCCTAGTTCTTCGGGAAGTTTTCCATTGTATACAAAGTTGTTCGGGTGGTCAAAACCATTATGACGAAAACAAGTTTAATTTGAAATACAACCGCTTGGCGGCGCTAGTGTATTGGAAATCAAGACAAAATTTTCAAAACGACTTATCTGCTTTTGTAAACAAAGATTCAAACGACGATTTGACGAATCGGATAGCTCTCCCACGCAAACCAACACCATCAACAGGTAGCGGAAACCTTCATCTACCTATTGGTGGTGCTGGTTTGCGTGGGAGAGCAAACAGATTCGTCAAATCGTCGTTTGAATCTTTGTTTGCAAAAGCAGAAGTCGTTTTGAAAATGTTGTCTTGAAATAACCTGATAGGTCAGGTATCTGAAAATCTGGAATTTTTAGAATATTGCCGCCTTCTACAAAGTTGTTCGGGTGGTCAAAACCATCATAACCAAAGCAGGTTTATATTAAAATATAACCGCTTGGTGGCGCTAGTGTATAAGGAATAACCTGATAGGTTAAGTATTTCGAAAACTGATTTTTTTAGAATATTTCCGTATTCCACAAAGTTGTTTGGGTGGTCAAAACCGTCATGATGAAGGCAAGTTTAGTTTTAAACATAATCGCTTAGTGGCACTAGTGTATAAGAGCATCATTATTAGCGATTTTTTAGAATATTTCCGTATTCCACAAAGTTGTTTGGGTGGTCAAAACCGTCATGATGAAGGCAAGTTTAGTTTTAAACATAATCGCTTAGTGGCACTAGTGTATAAGATCGATCTTATCTTATCGCACTACCAAATTTGTTCACCTGTAAAGTGTCAAGTAATGATACTGCGCTGCCAAACGGCTTAAACTCACCACCGGTAATCTTGCTCTAAGAAATAACCTGATAGGTTAAATATCTCAAAATCTGGAATTTTCAGAATATTGCCGTATTCTACAAAGTTACTTGTCATAAGACGAGTTCGTACAAATTCATTTAATTCCACCACTTGGTTGTACCTTTGACAGATACGTATTTCGACCTCTACAGTAAGGCCATCTTCAGTGCCTCGTACTTGACTCGATTCGACTCAACTCGAGACTCGAGCGCCAACAAGTATTGCGGTTTCAAACTAAACTTGCTTCCATCAGAATGGTTTTGACTATAGATAGTGGAATATATAGACGAGCGAAGATAAATCCTCTGTCTCCAAACGAACTGTCAAACGTGGCTCCAAACGAGCATGACGTCACGATTTCAATGGAAACGTTAAGGGCTGTGACGTCATATGCGCGTGTGCACGGGCAAAAAAATCGACTCAGCCATGCTTTCGCTCATCTATAGATTCTACTATCTATAGTTTTGACTAGGAATCCTACATTCAGAGATATGCGAAAGCGGCCATCTTGAGCCAATCGAGCATTGAGAACTGTCAAAATTTGAGCCAAATGAACATCATTATTGTTGCAGATCGAAAGGTATTGCGATTTTGGTGAAATAGATTTTATGAAAAGTTTTATCGAATAAACAATTAGTTTTGCTTTCGTAAGTAAAAGTAGTCTAGTTGATGCCTTATATCGTGTTCATTTGTGTTGCTCTTTAATGTTAACGAAAATGCACTGCTAGAGCATAGACAAAATAATCAAAAAAATGTCTTCGAATGTAAAGTCATGTGCAAGCCTAAACATTTTTCAGTGCAGCAAGTGCTGGCAGCGTTTGTTTACGAAGGACAGGGTTGCTAAATCGTCTGGAAAAGCATTCGCACATCTCTTAATATAGGATCCCTAGTTTTGACTACCCTTCTAAATCTTACACTCAAATAAATCTATGAGGAAATTTCATCAGATAAGTCATTTCAGATGTACTATTTGCTTACCACATTCGCAGTATAGGAACCCCTATACACGTTATGTGTAGACTATTTAAGAAAAACAATGATCAGTTCATATTGCTGTTATGTGTTATTTTCTAATGATAGATATATTGTTTGCACATAGCTTCGATAAACCCTGTCATTTCAATGCTATATGCGTGCATCTTCGATACAAGAAAATGTTGTCATATTGTCAAAAATTTTATACAGAAAGTTCAGCTGGAAAATCCACCACAAACTATGGTTTTTCTTGCATTTGGTAGATGTACTCGTATTTTGATACTATAAAAAGTAAGTATATTTTTTATTCAATTAAAAACATAAACCACCAAGTCATCAAATGAACAATTTAGGAAATTTGCCGTGATGCTGATGGAGTAGAAGGTGGCGCGAGAACCAGTAGATCTCGCCTAACGACGCCGAGCAATTTGCTGTTTCGTAAGAACCCAATAGCGGATATGGGTTGCAGTCGATCCAGCAACAGCAGGGATCTGGCCAGTAGTAGCAAAACAATCTTGACGGCAACCGCAGCGGAGGCGATTGTGGTAACTTACAACGCGGAAACATGCCGATGCGCAACCGGAACAACATCCAGGGCAGCCAAGGTGGTTGACAGCAGCAACACGCAAGAATCGCAACTCCTGAAAAAGCTACCCAACAAACATTGGAAGCTAAATAAGGGCTTATTTCGTTAAAAATTAGCTTCTTCAGCTAAAAAACTAGCTTGTTCAACTCAAATTGTTTGTTGGGTATGGCCAATTGGAGGATAACTTCAACAAGAAAAGGCAGACTGAAACAACTACCGGGAACTCAGTAATAATCGTTCCATCTCAGCAACCAACGTAAATAACCAAAAACGGTAAGCATTATCATATATTTATTAAAATAAATTGTTCCCCTAAAAATTTTTTTTTTTGCAGAAAATGAATCGTCCATGTTTTTGAGCCGCCGCAAGATGATTTCCATCCGGAACCTGCTATAAACATACCTTCTACATATTCCAAAATGCAACGTTAAATTAAAAGAAAAATACAAAAATAAAAAAATATATTTTAAACTTTTATTAATTTGTCTTATTTATTATGGATAATCATATTACACACCACAATAACTATAAAGTATTCAAATCAATTGCGTATGGATTTTCTATGAAACCTATTAGGTTTGCATATAATTGCTCTAATGTTCAATGTTATTTTCCATATTATTAACCAATAATCTTCTAGTACTAAAATCATGCATAAAAGTTATATAAAAAGCACATAACATAAACGTGGTGTTCAAAATGTTTGATTATATGCTTTGCATATAACTTGTATCAAACTTTTTCAGTCTGTGATAGATGTTATATCCCGCATAATTACAAACTGTAAATGGATATTTTCCCGTGCGTTCGGCCACAGTATCCTTTACTGTTGACAACTGTAAATGAACAATCTCATGTAAAGTTTCAACAGTTTGTGGTACGGTTATTTGACAAATAACAGTATGTTGAATGGGTTGTTAAGTTATGTCACCATAAAAAATCGGCCGTTTTCGCGTGCAAAATTTTCGCTCGACAGTATGATAAAATGTTGACATATAATGTAGGAAATATAAAACTTTTTAGGAACAGCATGTTGTATATTGACATTTAGTGATGATATCGAGTAGTTATGGTTGAACCGACCGAAAAATATTTGATAACAGTATACTTATTATAACGTAAACTGTGAAGCGTTGCTTTAACAATAAAATATTGTAGTTTCCACAATCATATATTTTTGATGCAATAATAGAGCTATTGTTGAAATCAACAATATTCTTTTTAGGTTTAATCATACAAAATTATGCTGCGTGATATATTGCAAATTTTGCACCGTGTTCGACCATTGACGAATACTGGTATTCGTCAATGGTTCGACTCCCATGCAAAAAATATTGTCCCACCAAAATATGTTCCCACCAAAATATGTTCCCACCAGTTCCTCCATATATGGATGACGTCTCCACTGCAAGGAAGAGCTTTTTGGGGTGTGAGAAAAGGTGCAAGAATGATGTTTTGGATTGTGCTTTCGCTAATTTCTATATTCCGTGTATAGTAGAAAATCGAAAATTTGGTTTCAATAAAATGAAATATCTGCAGTTATCAGACGTCGCAACTCATTTCTGATTAGTGCGCATGATAGTACATCCATGCGTGCATGATGCGCGCTACTAATGAAATATTTCAAATTGTCGCGACTCGCGTCGCAGCGCGAGTGCTCAATCGCACGGTCCGGTTTGGTGGCGGCCCGACAATACAATGAATCGCCTGCTTTGAGCGTGCTTACAGCGGCACACTAGGAGTTAACTTTCTGAAATAAGTATGGCGAAAGGCATCTAAGGTTCGATTTCTCAAAATTAAGGACCTTCATCGAAAAAATATTTGGTAGGCGTAGTAGCGGACACCTTTCTACATAACCGGTACCAAATAGTTTTTCATGAAAAGTTCCTAATTTTGAGAAAACCCGCATTAGATGTCTTTCGCCATACAAATTTCTGGCGGATAACTCCTGCTGGCTATTTTACGCATATACTATAGCGCCTGGATGTGGTAGCGGCGAGTAGAAAATCAGCCACTGCCAATAATTCATTGGACGTGTGAGCATTTGTTTTGGTACTTCGACAAATTTGCACGGTAGTCTATTCTTCGGTGAGAAACGCAATATAGCATCTATCGCAAAAATTGGCTCAGTGTATATCAAGACAAAATTTTCAAAACGACTTATCTGCTTTTGTAAACAAAGATTCAAACGTCGATTTGTCGAATCTGATAGCACTCCCACGCAAACTAAAGGCTCCGTCAGACGTTGCAAGCAAATCACTCATGCGAGCGAATGATTTCTGAGAGCACTCGCAATGAATTATTGGCAGTGGCTGATTTTCTACCCGCCGCTGTCACATCCAGGCGCTATAGTATATGCGCAAAATAGCCAGCAAGAGTTAACCGCCAGAAATTTGTATGGCGAAAGTCATCTAACGCGGGTTTTCCCAAAATAAGAAACTTTTCATGAAAAACTATTTGGTACCGATTATGTAGGAAGGTGTCCGCTACCATGCCTACCAAATATTTTTTCGATTAAAGTGCTTAATTTTGAGAAATCGAACATTAGATGCCTTTCGCCATACTGATTTCAGAAAGTTAACTCTTAGTGTGCCGCTGTAAGCACGCTCAAAGCAGTCGATTCATTGCAGTCACACGTAGCATTTTTTTTCTTTAAGCAAATGACAAATTTACTCTCATGCAAATATAAACAAAAACGAAAAACTTGTTTTTCGGCCACAAAATCTAATTTCATTCCTATTTTTGCAGTGCAACACTGCCACCTGAAAACGTTTTCACTTTTGCGAGCGAAAAATTTGCTACACACAAAAAAAAATCGTTGGTAAAAGTAAAAGAACGTTGGTAAAATTAAGAAAATTAGTTAGTGGTTTTCAGTAGAAAGTATAGAATTGTTAAAACTACAATTGAAAAAATGTCACCTAGGCAAGAGCTTTCACAAGAGCGAACTTTTTAAAATAACATTTTCCTCTCAAATCGACATGTGCATTTTACATTAGAATCAACTGGCGATACTTTCAAAATAACAAGCTGTGTTCATTCTCAATTTCATGTGTGCATTTTCAATTTAGATATATATATTGTCGGGCCGGCACCAAACCGGACCGCGCGATTGAGCACTCGCGCTGCGACGCGAGTCGCGACAATTTGAAATATTTCATTAGTAGTGCGCATCATGCACGCATGGATGTACTATCATGCGCACTAATCAGAAATGAGTTGCGACGTCTGATAACTGCAGGTATTTCATTTTATTGAAAACAAATTTTCGATTTTCGACTATACACGGAATACAAATGTCAAAATGAAATTCTATACATTTAGAATTATTTTGTTCATTTTATTCGAGATTTTATTATCTAATATTATTGATTTTATTCGGCTTTGTCTGAACCATCATCTTGTTGATGTCCTTGCGCAAGTATATTGGCATGCTCATTTTCCAGTTATTGCAACGATAAATAATGGTGTGCATTCGCTTGGAAATTCATGATCCTAAATCACCGTAAGGCACCATTGCTGTGAAGCTCTGCGATATTGATTCTGTAAGGAAAAATAGTACTAAAGCTCACTGTTGTTGTTTATTAGTATTTCATTACCTTCGGAATTATGATGCAGACGAATTTTGCTTCCTTCCATAACCGTGTGAGCGGGCAGATTCTCACCCTAAACGAGGTTGGACTTGGGTTGGAGCTTGTATGTAACGATCGGCTGGATCGGCATTTAAAGTTCTGTCCACACAGATCACTCCGACGTGATGAATTTCAAAACCACATCGAGGCAGATCCTCCGGTGGTCTTTCTCCAGACACCGAACCAGATACATGTCGCGAATGGCACGGGATTCCTGTGTTTTTGGAGGGATACGATTAGCAGAAAATCATTTTCATGCTGTCGTCTGAAAAACATAAATCTTCATTAAAATTCAATAGAAATACACACAGCAAATAATAACTTACTTGGCCATTAGCACCTCTTTTGACACAACCCTTTGGAATAAATCTCCCTCCTTTTTCTATTTTCAGTTTCGACAGATTGTCTCGGGCAGCCAGTTTTATTATTTTTTGTTGTCCGTGTTGCCAAAAATACGAAATATAAAATTAAATTTGATTATTTTTAAAATGTTATTTTGAGTGCTTTCACTGTAAAAATAACAGTTTTACACTGAGGAAAAAACTGTCATATCAAATATTTTACTTTTGAATTAAACGTTTTAGCACTCAAGAATACTAAATTTTCCTAATTGTCAAACCAAGATTAGATAAATGTTAAAATCACAACTTTTTTTCGCTCTGTGTAGTGCTGCACTAGCAAGCGCAATTTCATTTCTGCGAGTTGAAAATTTTTAACGCTTAGCAGTCACACATTGCAAGCGAGCGTTTGCTTACGAGTTATCATTTGTTTGCATGCAATCACTTTCACTGTAGTCAGACAGGCAAATTTTTGACAGTTGTCACTTTCTGCGAGCAAAATGCTCGTTGCGAGTGATTTGCTTGCAACGTCTGATGGCACCTTAACACCATCAACAGGTAGCGGAAACCTACACCTACCTATTGGTGGTGTTGGTTTGCGTGGGAGAGCTATCAGATTCGTCAAATCGTCGTTTGAATCTTTGTTTACAAAAGCAGATAAGTCGTTTTGAAAATTTTGTCTTGATATAGTGTCTATATACACGTAAAAAAAATTAATGTTGTTTATTATTAATATTTCTAATACTTTTTTGCCAAAGCAGGCGCTTACAATGATATGTATAAGAAAAAACTTATACATCGCATTAGTCACATACATTCGGAAACTTATACGTTTCATTAACTTATGAATGTTATTAGCTTTTTGATATGGGTTCATTCATTAGGTGACATAATGAAGAGTATAAGTATTTTCGAATGGTTTTTTGCCATAACATATAAGGTTATTTTTGTACGTGTAGTTTATAGCGGTACCGTTAATCAACCCACCCCTCCTACTGACAGATGTCACTTTGACGTCTAATCAGAAGTCGCGCAGTTGACGACTGGCGAGGACGGCAGCAAAAGAGTGGTCTTGTGTTTTTTGCTGCTGTTCGCTGGTTTTCTCTTTTCTCGGTGTGCAAAATTTTAGGAAATCATTTCGCGCTGCAGTTATTCACCGATTTTTCGGCCTGTTCAACATTCTGAAATTTAGTTGCATTGTGCTAGAAATTGCCCCCAGGATCCGCCTTCGGTAGCGGCAGCAGTGTAGATTGTGGGTGTGAACCGGAATAGCCCTAAATGGAGAAGGAAAATATGTCGTCTGGAAGCAAAGGCCAACAGGATCTAGTCGACGACAGCTGGGAGGAAATTGATGAAGATCGGGTAAGTGGATTGACGGGTTGGATGTGGACTCAGAGATGTACTACGGGGAGGTGTCCCAAAGTGCGATGTTGTGAGAGTAAACTTAGGCTAACGAATATGCATTTTGTGAACTAGATCTTTAGAAGAACTGGTTCTCACCAGTTACGAAGGTAGCGATAAAATCTAACGATTTGCTTTTTTTGTGTTCAGCTTATCTCAAGCATGTACCATCATTATTCTTCATTGTTGCTTCGAGAGGATCTTCCTACGTCTTGAGATAAACAACAACTTTCCCTACCAATTTCTTGTCCATTAATACTTAGGTATATAAGTATATTTATTTGTTACGACAGCCTACCAGTTACAGGACTTTTACTTAGATCATAGAAGTTTGAATGGGAATTAAAGTAACATTTAAGCTCTGGAAGTTACTGAGTGGTAATTGAGTGCTATTATAGCTAATTGAACTTTGTTTTAGTAGTTTTCCTTGAAGGCTTTAAATGTTGGTTGCTGTTTAGTAGCCAAAGGGAGATGATACTTCATCAAGCAAAACAACTGGAACTACGAGGAACTAATTCAAAGATTTTTCTGCATTTTCTTAATTCAATTGTCATTGTTTACAAGTGGGAAATAGAAACCACACTAAATTATTCAATCAATTGGTAAATGATAAAATTTTACAAGCTTTTAAATTTCAATACACCTACACGTAAAAAAATAACCTTATATGTTTTGGCAAAAAACCATTCGAAAATACTTATACTCTTTATTATGCCACCTAATGAATGATCCCATACCAAAAAGCTAATAACATTCATAAGTTAATGAAAAGTATAAGTTTCGGAATGTATGTGACTAATGCGATGTATAAGTTTTTTCTTATACATATCATTAAGCGCCTGCTTTGGCAAAAAGGTATTAGAAATATTAATAATAAATAACATTAATTTTTTTTACGTGTACTGGTGCCACCTCCTTCACCTTTGGAACTCAAAATCACAACAAAGGCGTTGGATTACCTATCCAGAGATGGCGAGTTCGATTCTCGGTCGGTCTAGGATGTTTTCGGGTTGGAAACTTTCTCGACCATCTGGGCATAGTGTATCCCGTGTACTTGCCACACAGGATAGATGCTCATTAGGGTGTCCCAAAATTGGACAAAGTCTGGAATGTTGGGGGCTCAACCTTCAAATGAAAGCTTAGGGTATAACAAAAGAAAAATTGTTCTACGACAACTCTGGGAAGAAATACAGAACCAATTTGGTCGCTTCTTTTTGCTAAACACGCGTGCTCACTGGTAAAAAAAATCACAAAAATTAGAAACAAACCAAATTCCTTTTTATTGCTTTGTTTTTGATGGGATGGAAATATTAGCTATGGAATGAAGTGCCGATCCGTTCCCCTACATAGAAAGATGGGCAATTTTCTAACGAACATTTAGTTAAAAATAGCAACCTTCTTCCGTTTATAAGTTATTCACAGATTTTTAACGGAAATATTAGAGATATTTCCTGATGAATTTTTCAAGGAAATCTTGAAGTAATTTCTAAATGATACATAATAGATTTTATTAATGAACATCTGAAGTGATTCCCGAGAAAATTTCTAAATAAATATCTGATGGTATTGAGGAGTTTCCAAATAAATTTTCGGAGGAAAATGATTTTTCACAGGAATTTCAAAGGCATTTTTCAAAGGAATTCACCTGAAAGGTTTTCCGTTGGAATTCCAAACAAATTTCCAATAAAATTTACAAAAGAATTGCCGAAGAAATTGCTAAACGAATTTTTTAATTAAATTCTCGAAGGTATCCCTAGAAAAATTTCCGAAGGAATTTCTGAAGGATTCGAGGTAGGTATTTCCAAAAACAAATTGAAGAAAATTGGAATTCCGGAAATAAATTGGAGGGTTCATTTGGATATTTTTTATAATATTTCTTCAAAAATTCAAAGATTGGAATTTCGAAAGTCATTCCGAAATTGCGTTCTGAATTCTTTGGAATATGTATTAAAAATTCTGCCAATATTTTCTCAAGAAATCCCTTCGGAAACTCTAGAAAGAATTTCTTGGAGTTTTTTACGAAATTTCCCCCAAGAATTTCTTCTGATTTCCAGGAATTCTTTTGAAAATTCTTATTGGAATTCCTTCGCTTCATCCGGATTTTTTTAGCAATTCATCCCGGAATAACTTTAGACTGTCGGAGATTCCTTTTGAATTTTCTTTCTGAATTCCCTTTTAGCATTCTTCCAGGAATCCCTTCAGAAAATCCTTCAATAAATCTTTCAGGAATCCTATTTTACTAAAGGAATTTGAGAAAAAAATTACAAAAGCCTTTTGGAAGGTTTCACGGAAGAAGCCCTGGAAGAGTATTCAAATGTGCTCCAGGGGATTTTTTTTTATTATTTCTGGAGGAGATCTGGAACGAATATCTGAACGATTTTCTGGAGAAATTTTAGTGTTCTTTTGTGGCCTTTTTTTTCAAAGCTTTGTCGTGGGTTCTCTTTTGTCGCTTGTTTCGCATGCGCATTCAAGAAAAAATGATTCCTTGATTCTGGCAGTATTCTTCATTTTTGCCTTTCTCGTATACTGCCGTCATACGCATATTTGTCCCATGTTTGCTGGGATTTCCTATGTACATGGGACAATTATGCGTAGAACGGCAGTATACTAAGTATACGGTAAAGGCTATATGATCGCTCCAAAAACAAACTTTTTATAGAAGGCCCGGAGACCCATAGTGTTATATACCGATCGACTCAGCTCGACGAATTGAGGTGATGTATGTGTGTATGTGTGTGTGTGTGTGTGTGTGTGTGTGTGTGTGTGTGTGTGTGTGTGTGTGTGTGTGTGTGTGTGTGTGTGTGTGTGTGTGTGTGTGTGTGTGTGTGTGTGTGTGTGTGTGTGTGTGTGTGTGTGTGTGTGTGTGTGTGTCTGCGCACCCACCCAAAAAAAATGTCACTCATTTTTCAGGCACTTATCCTCAACCGATTTACTCGCAACAAGTTGCATTCGACGCAGGATACTCTACCATTGTTTCCTATTGAAAATTGGTCATATCGGACTATGGGCTCGGAAGTTATGGCCAAAATATCACTTTTTTTTAGAAAAATTAAGTAAAAAAATGTCACTCATTTTTCAGGCACTTATCCTTCACAGATTTACTCGCAACAAGTTGCATTGGACGCAGGATACTCTACCATTGTTTCCTATTGAAAATTGGTCATATCGGACTATGGGCTCGGAAGTTATGGCCAAAATACCACTTTTTTATAGAAAAATTGAGTAAAAAAATGTCACTCATTTTTCAGGCACTTATTCTTAATCGATTTACTCGCAACAAGTTGCATTCGACGCAGAATACTCTCCCATGATTTCCTATTGAAAATTGGCCAGATCGGACTATGGGATCAAGAGTAATGGCCAAAATACTATTTTCATAATGCACGAGAAAGGCACCATCACCGCTAGGTGGATTAATCAGGGTTTTTGGAATAGTCCTGGAGGTATTCCCCAAAGAACTATTTAATATACTTTTGAAAACGTCAGATGTTAATTCCCAAGGAATTCTTGAGAACATCCGAAGAATTCTGGTCAGTATTGAAACCCGGGTTTGACTCTAGAATTGCTTGCTAGAAAACTCCCCAGAATGTAGCAATTACAGTCTATCCATTATCACACAGGAATTGGAAATTTTTGCAAAAATATTCCAAAAAAATAGTTTCAATTGCAGACGATAAAATGCACTAAAATTTCGTTATACTTGAATACTGACATTTTATTAATTGATTTACGCCTCCAATAATAGTTCTTACTACTGACGCCAAATTATACATGAATCAATTACGCCAAAAATGCTGGTGCCGCCAGTGATCCTGGGCTTAGGGCAGTGGTCTCCAACATGCTTACTATCAAGGGCCGGACAACATTTGTTTTTCATTCCATACTGATTTTAAAGCATATTACAACAGAATTTTCTATATCTATTTTATATTTGAACAAAATTTCAACAACCGTGATTTTTTTTCAAATGACATGCTTGAAAGAATATTTTATTGTACAGGTTGGCAAACAATTTCTATAACTATAACTTGTAGTGGCAAATAACGTCAGCAGATTTCAAATGTGTTTTTTAAGCCACTTGTCTACTTTCTTCGTAAAAAACAGGCTTTGGGCGCCGATAAACAATCATCGTCCTTTCGCCGCAAGAGACGAACAATGAATAATCATCATTTATTTTCTATGTCACCTTTCGAACAATCTAGAATTCCATGTCAGCCTGCTGAGATAAAATTTCAAATTTCTTCTCATTAGCTTCTCAGTATGCTGGCATTTCAAATCCCTACTTCGATTAAATTTCAAATTTGTTATCACCTTTTCAATTTATTATTGTCATTTGAAAATATTTTAGTTTATTTCATTATTTTTATTATGAAATAAGTCATACGTTCTACTTTATGATCTTGATGTGATACGATCTTGATGCGATTACGTCATTAGCACTGAGATGGCAACCAAAGACATATCCTGTCGTGGTGGTATCACATGTTGACTATTTTTGTTTAATGCCGCGTCACATATCTGACATTGACGCACTGATTTTGCGCATGTGCATGTAATCCAACGGACAAAGTGTCTCGGAGCCTTGAATAGTAGTGCAGTCAGGGTGAGGCCTTTTTCATCTGTGATAATGATGAGAGATCTCTTCTTTTCGGCAATACTTTTCTTATGCGTTCCCTGTGATAATGAGTCGTAGCTACGCTTAAAACTAGCTGGATAGGTTAATTAAAAATGGGTTCCAAGTTTATCTATATTCGAAGGAAATGGACTGTTGGATTCACTGAATAGAAGTTTTATCAAAAGTAGAAACGTAACGCCATCTTATTTTGTTATGTTTTAATTCAAAGAATCACAATATATTATAATGATGGTATATAAGCAATCTTATGACGGATTCATTCTCGATAATGTTTACTAATAGGAAATAAGCTTGATGAAGCTTTATTTTGCCACCGAAAAGTGAATCCTATAGCTGACTCATAACTAATCATTAGTACATTATAGATAATAACAGTTAGTTTGGAAACGATTAAGCTACTTGTTAGAACATAATAATAGTCTAAGACAACCTTATCAAAGAAATGACAAAAAATAGACTAAATGCACGAATAGTTTTCGTTTT
The DNA here is from genome assembly GCF_024139115.2 of Armigeres subalbatus. Taxonomy (NCBI): domain Eukaryota; kingdom Metazoa; phylum Arthropoda; class Insecta; order Diptera; family Culicidae; genus Armigeres; species Armigeres subalbatus. Next base: position 323,668,603 of record NC_085140.1, on the reverse strand, counting down.
TTACAAGACATAACAGTTAGTTAACAGTAAGTTACTTACATTGAGTTTGATAGTATTGACACAGAACAAAAACCATGAAGAACCAATAACTTAGGTAAACAAAGCAATTCCACGTAATTCATCGAACGCATACCCCATACCTTCTGACCATAAAGACAAGAATGACATCGTACAGATCCATCTAGGTATATGATTAAGAATGAGATAATGGAAGAGAATATCTATCAAAATTTTAAATGTAATGTCTTTTGAGCCGGTTCAACATTTTAATTTAATTTTTTATTTTTTTTTCTCTAAAAATGTTTTCATCAATCCTCCCGAAATTATTTTATACCTTCAGTTTTTTTAGTGAATTCCTTCAGGAAACTTTTTTGGAATGCCTTTAGAAATTCATTTGGCAGTTTTTCCTCTTGGTAATCTATACAAAATTCCTCACAGATTTTTTTTTAGATTTTTCTTAAGGAATTCCATCGGATATTCCTCCAGGAATTCCTGCAAAATTCCTTCAAGAATTCCTACGGATACTCTCTTAGGCAATCCGTAGAAACTGGTTTCAAAATTCCTTTAATAATCGGATAACAAATTCATTTAAAATCTCCTTCAGAAATTTCTCCTGAAATTGCAAAGGAATTCTTAAATTTTAATAGTAGTCAAGCCTATTCAGTCTTTAATTTAGTGAAACGACTTTTCGATACAAAAACCATGCCTTCCTCAGGTCGAAAATATTGTCGTTTTTTGTCTATTGTTTGGTGTAACTTTAACAGCTATGATTGATTTTTTTGTAGATATATTTCTTCGTAACCACTGTCAAATCTGCGTATTTGCTAGCAATGGCGCTATTTTACTTCTAAGCAACTCTTCTATTCTGATTTTTTATTGGTAACCTGTTAAAATTGAAAATATTTCCGAGAGAATCCCTAAAGGAATTTTGAATGGAATTTCTATACAAATTTCCAAAGGAATTGTTTATTTGTTTGTTTTCATTTATAGAGATTTTCAGCCCTCGACAATTTCTTTTGTCCTTTCTCCTGCTTCTTCATGAGTTATAATCAGTTTCTCTACCGCATCAACCGTTATCTCGTCTTCCATAAGAATCTTACGCTGCAATTTCTTGTCACGGAGACCTATAATAAGCCTATCTCGCACCGCTTCGTCTTTGAACTCTTTGAAGTTACAACTCTCTGCTAATAACTTAACCGTAAGAACAAAGTTCTCGGCACTTTCGGCATGGCCTTGATATTTGTTATAAAACTTATATCTATGCATAAGAGCTGGCTCCGTTTTATCAAAGCGGCACTTGAGCTTCTTAATCATTTCGTCATAATCCAAATCGTTAACATCTTTCTTCGGGAATAATAGCTTAATCCCATCGAAAACCTCATCACCGCTTAAAGAAATAAACCATTGTTTCTTCTCTTCCGGCTTAACTTTATTCAATTTACACATGATTTCGAAACGCTCTACATAATTAGACCGTTACAAATATTTAATTTAAATTATGTCCTACAGGTCATCGAAGGTCAAGGAGGGGGATAATAAATAATAAATATTAAAATGGAAAAAATCAATAAAACTCCTCGGATTTGTTAAAGAATGTTTTGAAAATTTTCAAAATCATCCAAATTTTTTGTAGTTGCCCCCTCAAAATATTATTTTTGGGCAAAAAAATCCGAAGGGGGGAGAGACATAATTGTTTTTAAATATTTGTATCGGCCTTACTAAAAGATTTACCCATATGATAATGATTAGGGATCCTATATTAAGAGATGTGCGAATACTTTTCCAGACGATTTAGCAACGCTGTTACTTTCGTAAACAAACGCTGCCAGCACTTGACTTTGCGTATAAAGGCATTTTCAGATTTCGTTATCTAACGTCCAACAGTGCATTATCACTAAAATAAAAGTACAATTCGAATGAACAAAGTACCATGCATAAACTAAACTACTTCAACTTGCCAATGTAAAACAAATTGTTTATTCAACAAAACTTTTCGTAAAATCTTTTTCATTACAATCGCAATACCTTTCAATCCGCAACAATAACAATGTTCATTTGGCACAGATTCTGACAACTCCCAATGCTCGATTGGCTCAAGATGGCCGCTTTCGCATATCTCTGAATGTAGGATCCCTAATAATGATCAATGGTCCCGACCATACCTGGTACCGACATTTCGAACCGACCTGTATGCACAAATTCACTTACTATAAGCTACCAAAGTAAATGGATAAGATGTTTACTCACGTTAATTACCGCTCACTCACTCAACTCTTGCGGATGCAACTTCTCACTTGACAACGATGCAACCTCTCGTCAGACTCGCTGCTCAGTCTCACTACCGGCACACTTCTCACCAGTCGACGGTTGCTGTCACCGCCGACCTTGCTCTGTTGATCCAATAAATAGTGTTGATACGCCTCTCCGTTCGCACTGGATGTAGATTCTACACTCCGTTCGATCGTCGATTTTGTTTATTCCAGCTGTCACAAGTAGTCATGCACCTTGCTCAGCTAGACAGCATAAATCTCACTCCCAGCAGATGTTCTAAGCTTTTCCGGTTGACGTAGGTATATTGTATATTTCTCCGCCGGATGACTCTCGGCAGGGTTCTCACTCGCTATCACTTTTTGCCTGCGACTATGCTCACTGTAGAAGCTCGAGAAGCTCACGGAATCTCCTTCGTAAACCACTCTCTGCTCTCTTTGTTTGTAGCACTTCACGGTTCTTCACAAGAGATACCGACAGAAGAAAATGTCGATCGAACAATGATGATGACTGTGAAAGGAAATCAAAATGGAGATTATAATACACGCTATGATTGAATAAAAGATCCTGAAATAATGATTAATTTCACAATTACAATATGCAATTTAATTTTTATCACCAGAAATTATTCTGGGTGCGCAAGATCTTCGTCACTACGATTCTGAAGTCACCGATATCAACAGGTACTCTAGCAAATACTGCCTACAAGTGCTCTGTCTAGCTCACATCTGCTCTACAACCTACTTACCGTAGCTCACTCTAGAATTTTCCGTTTGAGCTTGAACTGTATGTGGGTTCGTTTCACTTTCTCGTCGCCACTGTTAACTTTCTACAACCGTTACACGTTATAACAAGGTGGACTATAATCGAGGTAGATATCACTTTTCAGGAATAAGAAACTCTTTCGTATTAATTCAATAAACGCTGTAAGTTAGTCTCCGCTTTTGATTACGGCTCAAGTTCGAATGAATCTTTTATTCATATTCCATCTCTTCAGAGACTCTCGTGCTCGTTGCATCTCCGAATTTCTCTGCTGGTACCGTTATCGGAGGTCACCAGTGAGTCCAAGTACACGAATTCTTCAACCACCTCGATTTCTTCATCAACAATACAAACTCGTGGTGGGTGGCACGTTGTCCTCTCTTGAGCCTCTTCATATCATGTACTTCGTCTTCGACGTGTTGATGACTAGTCCAATCCTTTTCTATCTGATGTAGGCTTCCCCCATCCTCCCAAAGTTACGTGGCATAATATCAATGTAGTCGGCGAAACCAAATAACTGGACGGACTTCGTGAATCGTACCACTCGTGTCAATCCCTGCCCTTCGCATTACTTCCTCCAAAGCGATGTTGAATAGCAGACACGAAAGACCATCACCTTGCCGTAACCCTCTGCGCGTTTCGAAGGGACTCGAGAATGCCCTTGAAACTCGAACTACGCACATCACCCGATCCATCGTCGCTTTGATCAACCGTGTCAGTTTATCCGGAAAACCGTGTTCGTGCTTTAGATGCCATAGCTGGTCCCGATCGATTGTATCATATGTGGCTTTGAAGTCGATAAATAGATGATGTGTGGGCACGTTGTATTCGCGGCATTTCTGCAATACCTGACGTACGGCGAACACCGTGTTATCACTTATAAGTCAATATATCGACGGTTTCGTGCAATACAGCCACAACTCAAAATCTGCAAAATTTCGGAAACGTTTTTAGATTTCGACTAAAAAATGAGGCTTTTATAATTTTGTGATTTTTTCGAACTTCGCGGATCTTTCTGAATGCTCTTTCTCATTGATGCACCTACCGAATTTCATGACTTCGGACTCAAGGGGGATTAGTACGGCTTCTTTTGACCTGGGGACTAGGTCTCACATAATGTGGCAGATATTCAAGGATCTTTTGAGAAGGATTTTGATGGATACTAAAAGCTTTTAGGATGCCATTATTGCTTAGATCTTACTACCCCAACTTCTGAATGTTCCCGCTGATAAAGAAAAATAAACCTCTTTCTTTTGGTTATGATTTCAAGGGATAATTTTATTCGGACTAATTTGGTCAGGTGGTATAATTCGTACATTGTCTGTTATCGATATATTAAGTATTTGGTATAAATATTCCCATAGGAACTGTAACAGGTCCAACGTGTTTACGTTTTCCTTTTGCGCATCTTCCCGCTGTAGACCGTTCGTTCTGGTGCGATGTATTGTCATATGAGATTCCCTCTCATACACAACCGATGCTGATACCGCTCTGCTGTGGATATCGATGCGATGCTTGGTATAGAGGTTGCTGACGTTTAATCATCTTTCTCTTTCAAGCGCATAGGGAGGATAGGATTTGTTTTCATCGGGAAACGTTTCCCGATTAGAGATGTCGCAAATTAATCGATTACTTCGATTAATCGATTCATCGTTGTGATAATCGATTAATTTTGAATCGATTACTATACAATGATTAATCGATTCAATAATCGACAAGAATCAAGAGTAATCGATTAGTAACTAATCGATTAATCAGAATTTTACGACATCATAAGGATGTCGAAAATTAATTGATTATTTCGATTAATCGATTCATCGTTGTGATAATCGATTAATTTTGAATCGATTACTATACAATGATTAATCGATTCAATAATCGACAAGAATCAAGAGTAATCGATTAGTAACTAATCGATTAATCGGGATTTTACGACATCTCTATTCCCGATGAAAACAAACCATATTCTTCGTATGCGCTGAAAGAGAAAGGTGATTAAACGTCAGCAACCTCTATAGTTGAATGGCGAATTGTTCACTGCAACTTTCCGTATACAGTGACGGTCGCAGGTTTATTAACACTTCCCCACAATTTGCACATTCAACAATTTGAATAATTTTCTATGCAAATCTTTAGGTAACCCCTTTGTGAATGCATCAGCTGGCTGCTGTGCACTAGGAATGTGTTTCACCTGAATTCTCCCATCTTTGATCAACTCCCTGATGAAAAGATATTTTATATCCAGATGTTTCATCCTCTGATGTGACCTCGGTTCTGATGCTATGTGGATACAAGGGATGCTGTCCTCCATGATGACAAGTGGTAATGGACTACCTAGTTCTTTCAGTAGTTTTGTTAACCACAATCCTTCCGTTGCCGCTGTGCATAATGCAATTAGTTCTGCTTCTGTCGTTGATAGGCTTATTGTTGCTTGTTGTTTCGTTGACCACGAAACTAAATTGCCGTATAACAGAAAAGCAAATCCAGATATTGATTTTCTGTTATCAGTATCATTTGCGAAATCAGCGTCAGCGTATCCTACTAGGGGTGGGTAATCACTCCGTTTAGTGTAGATTATTTTTGTATCCATATTACCTTTCAAATATCGTAATATGCGCTTTAGCCTAACCAATGCGAGTCTTTTGCACAGTTCGTATATCGGCTAAATCTGCTAACTGCAGTGCATGTGTCCGGGCTGGACGTCAGTGGAAGATATTGTAACCAGCCTACTGATGCTCTGTAGGGATGTTTAGTTAATTCACCGCTAGATTTAGAATATTTCGTATTTGATTCCAATGGTGTCTCCACTGGATTGCAATCAAACATTCCAAATCTTATTAGAAGTTTTTTACATATTGTGATTGCGATATTTCCAAAGTTTGATTGTCAAAGTCACGAGTGATTTCCATACCAAGAAAGTGTTTAACTTCTTCCAAATCTTTCATTTTGAATACCCTTCCAAGTTCAACTTTAATCCAAGTTATTTCTGACAATCTTTTGCAATTAAGAGTATGTCATCTACATAGAGTATGAGAATAATTTCTTTTGATTTTTCAATGAAAATACAGCAGTCGCTTTTCAATGGAACAAAACCCAACTGTTCGATTTCGTCATAAAATCTTTTGTTCCATGATCTGCTGGCTTGCTTCAAACCGTATATGCTTTTGTGGGAGATGAACAATTTGACTTATGCCCTTTTGATTTGGTGGTAATTTCATGTATATTTCCTCATGTAATTCCCATAGAGAAATGCTGTTTTCACATCCATCTGATGAACTAGCATTTTATGTTCGTTTGCGATTGCCAAAATGATACGAACACTTTCTAGTTTTGCTACTGAGCAAAAGTTTCGCTGAAGTCGAATCCCGGGCGTTGAGAGCATCCCTTTGCGACTAATCGCGCTTTATATCGCCCATCTTCTTTCCGCGAGAAAATCCATTTTGACTGAATTGCTTTTGAACCCATCGGGGATACAGTGGGCTGCTGTCCATGCTATATGTTGATGCAAAGATGATATTTCTTTGTCACTTGCATTCTGCCAGTCGCTCCAATCATGTTGCTTCTTTTAGCTCATCATCAATGTTCTGTGGTATTTCATTATTGTATGCTAATGTCAACTTTGCAACATATTCGGAAAACCATTCGGGTCTGTTTCTTTCCCTAGCACTTCTTCTTAATGGTGGTTGTGCCCCAACCTCGCCATCTTCATTCATTTCCTCATACGTACTTTCATAGTCGGTTTCCTCTTCTATAGAATCTTCACCATTTCCTTATTCTCTTCACTTCTTTCAACGATTGTAATATCTTCGCTATCGGTTTCTTCTGATTCCGAAGGATCGGATTCTTCTTCAGTTTGATTCCTAGTACGTCTTTGCGTACATTGTTCAGATATTATCACATCTTGACACAATGAAACTGTTTCCTCTTGTTCTAATTCTTTATTATGATTAACCATCACATTTTCGTCAAACTTAACATGTCTTGCTATTTCAGTCGACCTTGTTTCAGTGTTCCATAACCTGAAACCATTATTTGCGTATCCTACAAAAACTAATGATTTTGTTTTAGGATCTAACTTTCGACGTCTTTCTTTAGGAATTTGTTTAAAAGTTCTGCATCCAAATATTTTCAAATGATCGATTTTTGGCTGCTTTTTGAACCACATTTCATACGGAGTTTTATCTTCTGCAAGTGCATTTGTGGGGGAACGATTTGTGAGGTAAGTAGCAACATGTAATGCCTCGCCCCACATTTCCTTCTCGATAGTCCACTTGCGTATAAAAGGGCTCTAACCTTTTCCATTAAGGTTCTATTTAACCTTTCGCTTACACCATTCTGCTGAGGTGTATATGGCACTGTGTATTTAATCTGAATGCCATTTACGTTGCAGAATTTGAGCAATTCATTACTCGAATATTCTCCGCCGTTATCACAACGCAACATTGACACTTTTTGTCCAAAATATGCCGATGCCATTGCTTCGTATAGTTTCAATTTTTCAAATACTTCAGACTTGTGTTTCATTAGGTAAACAACCACAAAGTGAGTGAAATCGTCAGTGAATGTTACGAAGTAACGATAGCCATCATATGTCTCTTGTTCCATGCTTCCGCATACATCAGAATGCACTATTTCTAAAGGTCTCTTAGATCTAGGCAATTCCATTTGTCTGAACTTCTGAGTTTGCTGTTTCAGCCAAACACCCATCACATATGGCTTTATCATGAAAGTCTTCAGGATCAAGATTGATTCCCTCAACCATATTTTTCCTAATAAGCTTCTCTATCCCTGAATAGCTTAAATGCCCAAGCCTTTCATGCCAAATTTTAAGATTTACACGCTTGCTTGTGTACGCGCTTGTTGCTGAATCTTCAACGAACTTTTCTTCCCAAATAAGTTCCAAGTAGAACAACCCATCTGTGAAGTTTCCTACAGCAATCACTTCATCATTGGACTCAAAGATAACCTCTTTATTGTTAAAAGTAACCCTTTTACCCATTGTACTAGCTTTTCTAACCGAAAGTAAATTCTCTTCCAGACAAGGAATCAAAAGAACATTGTACAATTTCAAATCTTTTATTTCACATTTTCCAACTACTGACCGTAATCTCATATTTCCTTTCTTCGTAGCCCGAAGAGTTTCATCAGATTTTGCCGTGGTTATGGTGATAACTTGTTCCAATGGTGTAACATCATCTAACAGCGATTCATCGTTGACCATATGATCTGTTGCACCAGAGTCGACGACAAACTTCACCTTCTTCGACTTATTCGGATTTCCAGCCACCATCGCATGCACTTTCCTCTTTTGCTTCTGTTCCTTCTCTTGCTTCACAAACTTTTTCATCAATGGGCATTTGTTTTTGTAATGCCCAAATTCGTTGCAACCAAAACATCTCGTCATTTTCTTTTTAGTTTCCAGTGCTACGTTTTTCTGCTCCTTGCGTTCTCCTTCCCCAGCTTCGGCATCCAAGAACATGCGTTTCACCTCGGTTATTGATTTTTCACACAGCTCTTCATTGGACAAAACCATTAAGGCTCCCTTCACATGGCGATATTTGTCCGGTATGGCAATCAGCAACGCGTGCATCTTTTCTGAGGTTGTCATTCTGGATCCCATTCTATCTAACTCACGGATGATGAGGTCGTATTCGTCGAATATTGCTGACAGCTTTCCATGGTTCCGGTATTTGATGGTATACAGACGGTCCCGCATATTGACCATAGCGGCAGTACCAGCTTTTGGTACGTTTTTACCAATGTATCCATCGCCTCCTTGGCGTACCCAGAGCAATAAGTTTGTTCGAGACGTCGTTTATAACCATCATCACTATTTGAACCAAAGCCTCCACGTCATCTTCAATTCGCTTTTTCTATTTGGCCTTCCGCGCCTCTGCTGCAGTTGCGTCTTCGCCGGGAACATCGGTAGCATAGTCCTCTTCGAGCGGCGTACGTAACAGCGTATGTGTGAGGTCCATCCTCGCCAGATGATGCTCTACGCGCCACTTCCATACGGCAAAGTTTGCTTCATCTCCGTCGAAGGTGTTGTTTCGCTGCGATGAGAATAAAGCTTGAAACGGCAGGGCTCGCTCAAGAGTTCCGCTCTCAAAGCCACCCGATTTTCTTGAAGTGCTGGAGCTAGTTTCTCCGCCCGACGTCATGGCTCTCCAACAAACAGCAGTTGTAACCCAACAGCTTATATACGGAAAATGACTATTTCCTGTAGGCTAACAACGTACTAAATATTGAATGACTTTCGATAATTTAGCTCACTTGTTATATAAATCGAATAACCTTCGATTACAACACTGGGCCCATAACCTTGTGAAAGAAAAATAAACCTCTTCCTTTAGTTATGATTTTAAGGAGTAAATTTATTCGGACTAATTTGGTCAGGTGGTATAATTCGTACATTGTCTGTTATCGATATATTAAGTATTGGGTAAATATTCCTGTATAGGAACTGTAACAGGTCCAACGTGTTTACGTTTTCCTTTTGCGCATCTTCCCGCTGTAGACCGTTCGTTCTGGTGCGATGTATTGTCATATGAGATTCCCTCTCATACACAACCGATGCTGATACCGCTCTGCTGTGGATATCGATGCGATGCTTGGTATAGTTGAATGGCGAATTGTTCACTGCAACTTTCCGTATACAGTGACGGTCGCAGGTTTATTAACACCCGCGAGTTCTGGAATATCACTATGAAGTATTAAGTATTTGACGACCTGAACTGACGTATGGTGTGGGTAGCTTTCGGTGTATTCAAATACAGCAAGGCTGGTACCACATATCTGATGAAGTACCTAAGCAACAGTTTAGAGAGTCTTGCCGAAAACATTTTGAAGGCAGTCACTGCGTAGTTCCTTTGACCTAAACATCAGCACGTTTTGCATGTTCCAGAACGTCACTATGAGCAAAGCCATAATATGCACAGAACATCATCCACAGAAATCATATGATCCGCATAAACCCTTTGATATCTTTGAACTGAGCAGAAAAACCTGAGCTTGGTTTGAAACACGCATTACGCTTCTACATGATTGTAGATCTGACGACCTGAACTCAAGAACGTTTTGGATGGTCTTGCATGCGCTGAATTGTAGGATAACAGATCTTACATATCTTGACAGGCGTCTAAGGGTCTGTTGAGAGGAATTTTGATTGAAGCCGTAGACATTTTGGATGCCGTTACTGCATAGACCTTACAATCTAAACTTCAGAACGACTTTTGCGACTTGCAGAATGCCGCTATCCGGATATGCAGAGTATTTTTGCAAAATCGTCTGATATCTTTGAATTCAACAGGATGAACTGAGCTTGGTTTGAAACACGACATACGCTTCTGTATGGTTGTAGATCTGTCCTTCGGTGTGTTGGAATACAGCAAGATTGGTATAACATATCTTCACAGAGATCTAAGAATTTTTTGGGAAAAGTTTGGTAGATGCCGTAAATTTTTTGAAGGCCGCTACCGCATAGGCCTTACGACCTACACTTCAATTTTTTCTACATAAATCATCTGATATCTTTGCACTGAGCAGAATAACTTTAGCTTTGTTTGAAACACACATTACGCTTCTACATGAGTGTAGATCTGACGACCTGAACTCAAGAACGTTTTGGATGATCTTGCATGCATTGAAATGTAGGATAATAGATCCACGCTCAATAAGACGCAAGCAAAATTGCTTGTTATATAAACAGCAACCCATCTTTATCTTCCGCATATTCGAAATCAACTACATAGAAAATAGGCTCCACACGTTTTCGCGCACTCCCTCACCACTAATAGCATATTATCTTTTGTTTCATTTCCTCAGTTGGCCGTTCGCATCAGTAAGTTGTCCAACGATGATGATAGCCCTGGACCGAGTGGTGGTGGCAGTTCCAGCGGAAGAGGGCTAACAAACAATAGTTTACCTGCAATGTTGGAGGAGGAACTCCGCCCACGAATGATACTCCAGAGACCACAGATGCAGATCCTCCGGCGACCCCAGCCCCAGGGTCAGGAGGCGGAGAAGGCCGCTACTGAGAGCAAACCAAAGACCCAGATTAAGTCCTTGGATCAGCGGAAACAGGAATATGCGGAGGCACGCCTTAGGATATTGGGATCGGCTCATGACGAGGAGGAACAACAGCAATCAAAGCAAATCGAACAGTAAGTAAATGTTAAACCTATCAAACTTCTTGCGTTTATGAAGAGAGGTCCACACATAGGCAGCACACATTCGTTCCCTTCAGATTAGACTTTCTTTCGGAACAATTCTCAAAAGCAGACTTCTGAACAGGTATTTAGATGGTAGTGTTTACCGGCTCCGCCAAAAGTGTTCTATTTTTTTTCATTCTGCTGGGAAACATACTCGGCTATGTCTTCTTTTTCTCCTTCTTCTTCTTCAATGTCTCTACATTCCAACTGGAACTTGGCCTACCTTTCAACTTAGTATAATAGCATTTCCTCAGTTATTAATTGAAAGCTTTTCTACGCTCGGCGTTGCATGAGTCTGTATCTTGTGTGGCAAGTACAATGGATACAATATTTTTCATCCCAAATACATCCTAGGCCGGACCGAGAATCGAACTCGAACGCCATGTTAGGATTGACTATCCTACGCCTTTGCTAGCAAGGCTAAATGAAGACCCGGTTGTAGATTTCGGCATTATTCCCTCTTCAACATAAAATCTACGAATGCTTGTACTGGTATTTTCACCACCTCTGTCCGAACGAATGAACGAACGAGCGCAATGATCGTCACACCGATGTAATCTATTTTATTAGTTGTACGGTAAAGATTTTCAATTATCTTTTTCTCCAGAGCACCGAAGAAAGGTAGTCCTAATACCAACGGATATCGGATAAACAACGCCAACAGCAGCAATAGCAACACTACCAACAATAACGCAGGCAATATTCGTCTTGAGAGGCCGCAAAATTCCTTTCGACCACTTCCCGGAAATTATCACATGCCACAACTACCTGCACCGCACCCTGGGGGATCGTTCTATGGACCTCATCCTCCCGGGCGCAATCAGCTTCCACCGGAGGCATCAGCTTCGATCAATCATCACTACTATCCTCAACAGCAGCCACAAGTCGGTCCCCACGTTCCAGGTGGTTACCACTTTCAACATCATCCGCAACAACAGCAGCACCATCCATCGCAACATCTCCAGCAGAAGCACTTAACACCGTACGGAATGCCGCCTCAATCATCTGCCACCGGCTACCACCACGGGATGGGACCAATTCCGGCATACGGTGGCCACTTGGGTCACCATAATAGTAATAACAACGTTTTAAGAACGCCTTCCGGGCCCGATGGGTCGCATGGGTTTACCATGCGGCGGTAGCTAGCAAACTAAAAGGGCTAAAAAAAGAAAATTAGGATTCTGTCAACTTATGATTTCGCTGCTAAATTATCATGAACCTGTTTTATATATTACTTCTGAATGTACTTGGCCGGGAACCCTTCCTTCCTAAAAAAGTTGTTTCAATCAAGCCGCTTAGATATTTCATCCGATCCGATCGACCGTGGCCAAGTGCAGTATAGACCACTCAATGAAAACGAAACAAAAAAGTTTGAAAATATAGCAACCATGTCAAAGTGCGTACAATTGCTTTCAATTTATCTAATGAAACCATAATCACTTATTTCAGACTTTATTGTAGAGGAAAAGAATATTTTAATTATTGTGTAAGAACGGTGCAAACAAATAAAATTTAGAGAACGTTGCTATACAGCAAGTATCAACTGGACACTGTCGTTATTTCAAGCTGAAGAAGATACTCCCGAAACAGTGTGCAATAGATTGTAGAGTAGCGTGAGATGAGTTTGATGTCTGCTATTACCACGGTAATTGACATGACATTGAATTGGGGGCTCAAAGAATATTTCGGTGCGTTACAATAGAGAACGGTACAGTGTAGCAAGTACAGAAGAGAAACGGATCCACCGCAGACAGAAAAGGCAGCACGAAGAGAGTGTGATAGCTGAAGCGCAGGAGAGCATGGATAGAAACGATATACGGAGGTTTTACGCGACTGCCCAAGGCGCGTGGCATAAGACTGCGCCAATGTCCGCCATCTGCAATGATCGAGAGGAAAACTTGCTGACAGACAAGACTATGGTGGCAGCTAGGTTGAAGGAGCACTTCGAAGATTTGTTGAACAAAGAAAACGAAGGCGTATTAAGTAGCAGGACGGACATAGTCGGCGACGGTCAAGCTGTGGAACCACCAACGCTGGATGAGGTAAGTAATGGTCTACATGAGCTGAAAACAATAAAGCTGCTGGACAGGACGAGATCCCGGTCGAACTGCAACAATCGATCCACCACATTATTTAAAAAAATATATATGGGAAGATGAAGAATTGTCTACCGGCTGGTTGGATGGCCTCATATGCCCAATCTATAAGGAAGGGCACAGACTAGAGTACACCAATTACAGAGGGATCACTCTTCTAAACCCAGCGTACACAATTCTGTCGCGTAATCTGATTAAAAAACTGAGACCACTTGAGGAGTCCTTCGTCAGCGAATACGACGGATCATATCTAAGCAGCGTGGTAGATAATGTCTGAACATGGTTTTTCAGCGAAACTGATTAGGCTATTTAGGGGATTTCGAGTGGGGGAAGATGATGACCTGGGTCTTCACCGCGTTGATACAGATCTTCAAGCTGGTAAGGTACTCTGTTAGGGCATCCAGGCTTCGTTGGAGTTTTATCACTAGCCCTCTGAACACTCTACCTTTATAGACGATGGACGTGTCATCTCCGAAAAGAGACAGTATGCCGCCATCAGGCTCTGGCATATCAGAGGTGAACAGAATGAAAAGCAGAAGCCAGAGGATACTGCTTTGGGGGATGCCTGCGATGTTGTCGTGCGCATTGGAACTCGCTCCGCTGATTGAAACCTTGAAAGTCCTCGCCGACAGGTAATTGTTGTTAAGAAAATTATTTTGAGCTTTTTAGTGGAATGTCTTCACTTGTCATAAGACGAGTTTGTACAATCTCATTGAATTCCACCACTTAATTGTATCTTGACAGATACGTATTTCCACCTCAACAGTAAGGCCGTCTTTAGTGTCTCGTACTTGACTATACGAGTCGAGTCAAGTACGAGACACTGAAGACGGCCTTACTGTTGAGATCGAAATACGTATCTGTCAAGATACAATTAAGTGATGGAATTCAATGGGATTGTACAAACTCGTCTTATGACAAGTGAGGTAATTGTTGATGATTCTCGCCATGTAGCAAGGAAAATTTGAAGCGTTGTACTTTGTACACTAGACCATTGTGCCATACGTTGTCGGACGTCCTCTCAACATCGAGTAGGGCCATGACGAATGTTTTAGAGACAGGCTTGTTTCGTCTGAGGACGTTGGTAACTCGGATCAGTTGGTTTACGGTGATCAACCGCGTCGAAAACTAAACTGTTCTTCGAGCAGATGTTCTGGTGTTTGACAAACATAAATAACCGGCTGTGAATCGCTTTCCAAACAGCTTGAATAACCCTGAGAGAAGGCTGATGAGGCGATAACTTTTCGGAGAGTAGGGTTTTCCCAGGCTTCCAGATGGGGATGAGTTTGGCTGACTTCCAGGACGACGGGAAGTAGCTGAGACGGAGACACTGATTAAAGAACAGCAAAAGATGATCGAAGAATTGAGTACTCATATGGTTGAGTTCTAGATTCAGGATGCTGTCGAAGCCTGGGGCCTTTATATCTTTTGATTATTTGATATAGGCCGTTAATTCGCCAGCTGAGATCTCCAACTACTCTGAGAACTCGTGAATAAGATGGATGTTGTTATCAAGCTCGTTAACGGCTGATTCGTATGGACATTTACGATGTTCTGTTCAAGATTGTGTGAGCTGAGGAGAGAACGTGCATTATTTTAATTTGTTATTTGTTTCATGTTGCTTGAGCATCTTTATTTTTTTAACTTTATTAATGCATCTTTATGTTTGTATAAAATAAAAGTTGGTACAAGGTTACGCAGGCAGGACTTCATCAGTACACGTAAAAAAAATTAATGTTATAGGGGGAATGACGGCTTTGGCAGGTTTTGTTCTATTATTGTCAGGGGGGTTTTTTTATAACTGATTTTGCTCAAATTTGACC
Source organism: Armigeres subalbatus (assembly GCF_024139115.2). Taxonomy (NCBI): domain Eukaryota; kingdom Metazoa; phylum Arthropoda; class Insecta; order Diptera; family Culicidae; genus Armigeres; species Armigeres subalbatus. Next base: position 323,653,444 of record NC_085140.1, on the reverse strand, counting down.
TAAACATTCTTTACATATCAAAGAATATTGTGGCCAAATTTCATAAAATTTGGTCGACAAAAACCCTCCTGCCAATAATAGAACAAAACCTGCCAAAGCCGTCTGTTCCCCTATATTATTAAGATTTCTAATACTTTTTTGCCGAAGCAGGCGCCTAATGATATGTATAAGAAAAAAACTTATACATCGCATTAGTCGCATACATTCCGAAACTTCTTATACTGTTCATTAACTTGTGAATGTTGATGATATGGAAATGCTAATATCATCTTCCAAACTTGGACGTACATGTTCATGATAGCATTAGAGGCGAAAGTATAGAATTGATAGTTCCGTTAGGATACGGCAGGCATGAAGAATGTTTTTATAGAAGTCGATTTGAAAGCGAGCGGAGGGCAATATTTGTGATGGCACATATCGCACGACCTTCCTTCTGCCAAGCTCCCGTATGAAGGGGGAGGGAAGAATATCAGTGTGGAAGCTGATATATCTCCATATTGCCCTCCGCTCGCTTTCAAATCGACTTCTATAAAAACATTCTTCATGCCTGCCGTATCCTAACGGAACTATCAATTCTATACTTTCGCCTCTAATGCTATCATGAACATGTACGTCCAAGTTTGGAAGATGATATTAGCATTTCCATATCATTGTAAATCGTTTAACTTCACGTAGAAGTAACACACACGAAATCATTAATTTATTGTGAATGTTATTAGCTTTTTGATCATTCATTAGATGGCATAATGAAGAGTATAAGTATTTTCGAATGGTTTTTTGCCATAACATTTAAGGTTATTTTTTTACGTGTAAGGTGGCGTGGTGGGTTAATCTTCTCAAGGTTTCGTTTCACGCAGCCTATCAACCGTTCCCAGCTACCACCCATATGTGGTGCGAGGGGTGGGTTGCACGACCACGTTATGTCGACTGTTATAAACTCTTTCATCACTTCAGCGGGTCCGCGACGTTAGGCATAAGTACGTTAGGCATAATGGACGTTTGGCATAACGGACGATAGGCATAATGTACGTTGGGCATAATGGACGTTTGACATAATTCTGCCTTCTTTATGTCATAGGCTGTTCTTTGGGTCATTTTATGCCAAACGTACATTATGCCTAACGTCCGTTATGCCTAACGTCCATTATGCCTAACGTACTTATGCCTAATGGGGTATACCCACTTCAGCTATATTTACTGTTTCAGCGGCTTCCTTCATCAAACGCGACGAGCCAATAAAGTTAGTTCCCCTATCGCTATAGATTACGCTTGGTGTTCCTCGACGAGGGATAAAGTTGCGAATGGACATTATGCAGGAGTCAGGAGTTTAATGAATGTACTAATTCAATATGGATTGCCCGAATAGTCAGGCAGGTTGCGAGCATTCCCCACCGTTTCTCAATACGTCTTCCTACTGCGACCTGATATGGACCGAAAAAGTCTATGCCCGTCGTGTGCGTGAATGGCGGCGAATACGCCGCGAGTCGAGCTTAGGGAAGGCCGGCCATAATTGGTGGGCGTGGTTCAGCATGGTCATTCATACATTGTTGACAGTTCTTTCTTACTCTAGTGTAGGTGACACGGATGTGCGAAATGTTGAATTTCTGCCGTAATTCATTAATTACTGATTCGTGGTTCTGATGCTGGAAGCTTCGATGATAGTACATGATTATCAGATTGGTAGTGGGGTGGTCACGTGGTAGAATGATCTCTCTAATTCTTCTGTTGCATAGTGACATGCTGCAACTCTCGTCCGCATTCGCATGATTCCTTCTTTGTCCAATCATGGAGATAGCTGGAATAAAGTACTCTGCATCGGTATTATCCTTGATTTGGTTGGCGTTTGCTGTGCCCTTTTCAGTTTGGCTACTTCTTTCGGGTACCCATCGTGTTGAGCAGCTCGTATGAGATGGGCTTTAGCAGATAGGAGCTCGTCCATTTGCAATGAACCTGCAATTTTGTGTTCCTTGTGAAACTTTCTGCGACAGTTTTCCGTGAAGCGAAGCACGTAAGCAGTTACGTTAGTAGACGTTTCCAACTGGAGAACTTTGTAGTGTCTATCACTGGTACATGGGAAGCATGATATGTGACAAAATTTGGATGAAGTTCAATATCAGTAGAACTGCTTTTTGGGGGCTTCAATGGCCAGTCTGTTACACATCGCGAGAGGAATTCTGGACCAATAAACCACTTAATTTTTGGTGTGAGATCCGGATTGGAGCTCCATTTGGTACCGTCGTCCGCAACATTGAGCTTAGATGGTACCCAGCAAAACTCGTTCACTTCAGTTAGATCCAGGATTTCGCTAACGCGAAACGCAACGTATTGCGTGTAGCGTCGATGATCTGAATTCAACCAACAGAGTACGTCTCGGGAATCTGTACAGTAGTATTTCCTGAATATTTTGAAGGACAAAGAGTCCATGATTGTCCGAGCTAGCCTGGCACCAACAACAGCAGCCTGCAGCTCTAAGCGCGGAATTGATACGAACTCTTATGGGGCAACTCTGGTTCTCGCTGCCACTATTGAGCATTCTACAGATTCGTCACTGAGAATGCGTAAGAATGTTGTAGCAGCAATTCCAGTTTCGCTGGCATCGACGAATGTGTGGATCTCTACTTTTTCATGACAATCTTGGTGACAACGAGGTTCTACAACATGTTCAACTTGTAGCAGTAGCTTCAACCAATGTTGCCACTTTGCGAAAGGGCCATCAGTTATGTTATCGTCCCATTGCACGCCAGAGCGCCACACCTCTTGTACCGTGGAGGCACCATATTTGACGCAGTTAAGAAAATTTTAAAAAGAATCATTATTTAAAAAATAATTCCAATATGGATTCGCTTAATATTCTGCATAACGAGCTTTCTACTATTATAGAATGTGTAGAAATAATGAAACTTCGAAATATAAGTTTATTTCTTAGTTTTTTAATCTGTTTTTATGTAGTACTTGAGGTGCCCAACTTGACGCACTAATTTTACTATGTTCCTTATTTGACGCAAAGTTGTTCTTAATTTGACGCACTTCAAAACTATGTTAAAACTCAATCAATTAAATGCCTTATTTTTTTATTATATAAAGACAGTGTAATAGAACTTGGTACGATATAAAATAACAAGTTAATTATACAAAGAGGCATTTTTTTTATTCAGTTGTTCTGCAGATTATATGCTCTGTGTCATGGAAGTGTTTTGTTAGTTTTATGAACCCTGCACATAATTCAAAATGCTTCTCATTTAGGTGTAAGAATCGTGTCAAAATATATATTTACGGGAGGATTAGTTTTTACATTTCATTACATAATCACCCTACCATAGTCTGTTGTATTTGTAATAAAAAAAATAACTTTCTTTGGTAATCTGCAATTTTGAATCTATAAACTGAGAGGTTCGTATAGCTTCTGTCTAAACTGAGAAGGATACAGAAAACTTGTATATGAACGCTTTCAGAACCACATTGAAGCTACCAATCTGCAAGTGTTACGTGACCGGCAGATATATCTCAAAAAATATGAGCTGCCCTGTATAAGACCATTTTTTTCAATAAACTATTAACATAAACTGAAGCTTATATGAGAAAGGCAGCCATATTTTTGTTTGATTCCATATTCAGGGTTGCACGACTAGTAGCGACAGAGTAACAAATTGAAAATATGTTTATTTGTTTTGGCTTGTTATATTTCGTACAAAGAAAGTAAATTGAATTATATGATACTAATTTATTATAAAATATTGTTTTCTCGCAAGAATTCTAAAACTAGCATATGAAAACTGCATAATTACCAAATACCGGTAAGAAACGTGTCAAATAAACGCATCAAAATCGAAGGCAGCATAAGGCATACTATCATGGGCTGGACACTCAGTGGAATGATCCAATGTTGACTAATATTTAAAGTAGTTGAGAGTTAGTTAAAATTTAATGAATACATATTGCTTTTCCTATGACTATCTATTCGTATGATAAGATTAATTAGGAACATCACAATGCATTGTGAGCCAAATTTGACGCAGAACATTTTGGGTTGAAAAATGCGTTGGAATGTTGCAATGTTCAACGTAAAAGGTAAAAATTACTAATAATTCTCAGCTGGTTGTTGGGAGGGGGGAAAAAATCTCACAAAAAATATTTTGTGTGGAAAAAAGAACATTTGATCCTTAGCATTGTGGCTAAGAAAGAAAAAAATTGACGCATTATGAGTATGGCTTCCATATATTTTATTCGGGTATGTTGATTCTTCATCAATAATATGCTTTTTATGCCATATATGCAAAGAAGAAGAGCAAATAAAGCCATCTTGCTTGATTCGTTGATATATTTTTGGCGAAAATAGGTTTTCTGCATCATTTGATTTGAGAGTGCGCCAAGTTTGGACCTGCGTCAAATATGGTGCTTCCACGGTATTGTAGTAGAACTTTCAGGAACATTAGGAAATGACTAAATAGTCCTATAGGGTCAAATATTGACATTAGCACTCGCAGAACTTCTCGTTTCGATGGGCGTAGATCATGTTCGTAACGGTTCCAACCAACCTTGTATGTAAACATATCAGAAGTAGTACGCCACCACATGCCCAGAACCTTCTCGGTAACGATTTCCGGTGACAAGTCCAGGCTCTTCTCGTTCGCCACGCCCTCGTGGAGAGCTCTCAAAACTGTCGGTGAGCTACTGACCCAATTTCGGATCTCAAATCCACCGTGAACGTATTTCACTTCTCTTGCTACCCGGAGTGCTTCTTCTTCGGTGTCCAGGCTAACGAGCATATCATCCACGTAATGCTTCTTCTGAATGATTTCGGCTGCCTCAGGATAATCTCCTGTTATGCGCTCTGCGTTGATATTCATCACATATTGAACACAACTGGGGGAACAGTATGCCCCAAAGGTCATGACTTGCGTAACGTACACCACACTTTCTCCTTTTTCGTTCCACCATAAATAACGTTGACACTGTTGGTCGTGATCTCTCATGTGTATTTGATGGAACATCTCTCGTATGTCTCCGGTGAGCCTCACTCGTTTTTTTCTAAACTGAAGCAAGATAGACAGCAGGGAGCGTAACTGGTCTGGGCCTTCAGCAAATTACAGTTTAAGAGAATCCAAAGTTGCAAGCTGCGCAGTCCCAGACTAATCTTATCTTTCACGGCTTATTTGGATTCGCCGTACGTATCCTTTTTGAACATAATCGGCTACCATTCTGTTTAACGTTTTTGCCAGTGCTGAGTCCCCTGTAAGGCGCTTTCGCAGACAATGGTGCCTTTGTCAGGCCATGGCATAGTTGTCTAGAAGAAGTCCCGGAAGCCATAGAAGTCCCGTTGTGTATCGCCCTCCTTCGTATGTCGTCAGCTTCTTCAAGAGATCCTGCGCTCACTGGTCCTCGGTCGAGAGAAGGTGTCTATCTGGTCTCAAAAAGCCGAATGTTTTTCTCAATGCTCATGCTGAAACATTATCCGAGTCTACTGAATCTTTAGAACTCCTAGTTTCCAGTGTAAACACGGAACCAAGCAACAAGCTGTCAAGATTAGTTCATGACGCTACGTAGCGTATTTTAAATTTGATCTCTATAGCTTTTATATCGAGCATCCCTAAAAATATATTACATTCGCCTGTAAGGCATAACTATGTATAAGACTATTCAATTTGAAGATGTGTGTCAGTAGCTCAGGATGGAAGTAATTATCTTCCTAGTAAATTGTATAATTCGGTGGAATTTGTAAGTTACTATGTATTTAATTAACGTTTTTGCCTTTCTCGTACATCTATGTTGTACCGAAAGGCTATCATTTCACTCCGAAAACGAACTTTTTATAGAAGCCTCTGAGACCCATAGTATTATATACCAATCGACTCAGCTCGACGAGCTGAACACATGTCTGTCTGTCCGTGTGTATGTATGTGTGTATGTGTGTATGTGTGTGTGTATGTGTGTGCACAAAAGCTATAAAAAACATTAGACAACTTTTCGTATAGTAATCCTTAACCGATTTTCTCGCACAAGTTTCATTCGACAGGGGACAAAGCCTTGTTGATCACTATTGAATTTTATAACGATCGGTCATTGCGTTTCAAAGTTATGAAGAAAATGGTAAATCGGATCATATAAGCCCCATGTAAGGTTGGTGTCTTAACTAAATGCGAGAAAGGCGCCACCAACGCTAGGTGGATTAATCTGGGTTTTTAATAAATAGAATTTATAGCTTTTTAGCTGATTAAAGACAACATTTTTGCCTTTGTCGTACAACAAAGTTGTACCGAAAGGCTAAATTTCACTCCAAAACCGAACATATCGACTCAGCTCGTCAAACTGAACAAATGTCTGTCTGTTCGTGTGTATGTGTGTGTGGATGTATGTGTGTGTGCACACGAAATACTTGATGGGCTACAGCTCTTCGATGAACCTACGCCGAATGGAGTATCCTTCTCCACTGGACTCGATCCTGGGCCAATCGCTTCCAGTCGCCCTGAACATTGAGCGCCCTCAGGTCCTCTTCAACTGCAAAAAACCATCGTGTACGCGGCCTTCCACGAAGCCTGCGGCCTCTTCCGAGTTCTCTACTAAATATTATCTTCGCTTGACGTTCTTCCGGCATACGAACAACGTGACCAGCCCACCGTAGTCTGCCGTGTTGTATAAGCCTAATAATATCCAGCCCTTTATACACCTGGTCCAATTCGTGATTCATGCGACGCCGCCAGATGTCGTTTTCCTGTTTACCGCCGAGTATTGTCCGTAGCACCTTACGCTCAAACACCTGAGAGCTCTCCGATCAACCTCCTTTAACGTCCATGTCTCATGGCCATATAGCCACCGGAAGAATCAGAGTAGTACGCAGCGCGAGTTTTGTTTTCGTTTGCAGACTACGGGACTTAAGCTGGTTACGAAGTCCGTAATAATCCCTATTTGCAGCTGCAATGCGCCTTTTCACATCGCGGGTAACATCATTATCGCACGTCACTAATGTTCTAAGATATACAAATTCTTCTACCACTTCTAAATTTTCACCATCCAGCCCCATTTCACTACCACCACCACTAATGAACCCACGTTGATTGCCAGCGACCATGTACTTCGTTTTGCTGGTATTGATCGTGAGTCCAATCTTCGCTGTCTCCCTCTTAAAAGGCACAAAAGCCTCTTCCACGGCACGGCGATCAATTCCGATAATATCGATATCGTCCGCAAATCCCAGGAGCATATGCGATTTTGTGATAATGGTACCGCTTCTTTGCACACCAGCTCTCCTAATCGCTCCCTCGAGCGCTATATTGAACAGTAGATTCGAGAGTGCATCACCCTGCTTTAATCCATCTAAGGTAACAAATGACGTCCATATTTCATCCGCAACCCTTACACTTGATTTCGATCCGTCCAACGATATACGAATCAGCCGTATCAGTTTCGCCGGAAAACCATGTTCAAGCATAATTTGCCATAATTCATTCCGTTTCACTGAATCGTACGCCGCCTTGAAATCAATAAACAGATGATGTGTCTGCAAGTTGTACTCCCGGAATGTATCAAGGATTTGTCTCAGGGTAAACATTTGATCCGTCGTTGATCGGCCCTCACGAAAACCTGCTTGGTATTCGCCGACGAAGGACTCTTCAAGCGGTCTCAATCTGTTGAACAGAATACGGGACATAATTTTGTACGCCGAATTAAGGAGGGTTATTCCTCGGTAATTGGCGCACTCCAGTCTGTGCCCTTTCTTAAAGAGAGGGCAAATGAGGCCGTCCGACCAGCTAGCAGGAATTTCCTCGTCTTCTCATATTTTCGACATAATATGGTGCAGAACTTCATAAAGCTGCTCACTGCCATGTTTGAGAAGTTCAGCCGGGAGCTGGTCCTTCCCCGCAGCCTTATTGTTTTTCAGCTCTTTAACAGCTTTTTTAACCTCATCTAGTGAAGGTGACTCCACAGCTTGTCCATCGTCGCTTATATTTATTCTGTTCACCGATCCACCGTCACTTCCTCCATTCAACAAAGTGTTGCTTCCACCTGGCAGCCACTTCAGTTTTATCTGTCAGCAAAATCCCTTGTTTTTCGTTGCATATGACGGGAGATGGCGCTGTCTTTCTCCGTATGCCATTTACAGACTCATAGAACCTCCGCATATCGTTCTGCTTCATTTTTTCCTGCGCCTCACTAATAACTTGTTCTTCGTACTTTTTTTTGCTTCCTGCGGTAGGTTCGTTTTTTGGCTGCTCTTGCTTCCTTGTACCGATCTCTATTCGATCGGGTACCCGACACCAACATCCGGCTTCTGGCAACGTTCTTCTCGTCTGTCACTCTCTGACACTCCACATCGAACCAACCCGTCCTGGGTCGCCTCTGTGCAGTGCCTACCACTTCTCGTGCTGTTGTGCTCACCGCTCCATGGATCGACTCCCATAGATCGTTGATGTTGTCGCTAACGTTGATTGCACTTATCCGTTCGTCGAGCTTCTGGCGGTACTCAGCCGATACCCTTCCGCCGACAATCGCTGGATATTGTAACGCATCGTTCGCTGTGATCTTTCGTTCGATACAGTTGACAACCGTGATCGAATTTTACTGACAACGAGGTAGTGATCAGAGTCAATGTTCGGACCTCTGAATGTCCGCACATCGATAACATCCGAGAAATGGCGCCCATCCACCAGAACATGGTCCATCTGGTTGCAAGTTTCACCATTTGGGTGTCTCCAGGTGTGCTTTCGGATGTTCTTTCGTGCAAAGTAGGTGCTACTGAAGGCCATCCCTCTGGCAGCAGCAAAATTTACTAGCCGTAGGCCGTTGTCATTGGTAGCGGAGTGAAGGCTCTCCCTACCGATTATGGGAAGGAAAAAGTCCTCTCTACCGACCTGAGCGTTAGCGTCTCCGATAACAATTTTCACGTCATACTTTGGGCACTCTCCATAGGCTTTATCAAGACATTTATAAAACGTGTCCTTCACGTCGTCGGATTTATCGTTTGTCGGTGCGTAAACGTTGATTAGGCTGTAATTGAAGAATTTGCCCCGTATCCTCAACACACAGATTCGTTCGCTAATGGGTTTCCACTACATCACTCGCTTCATCTGCTTGCCCATCACTACGAAACCAACTCCATCCTCTGCTTTTTCACTGCCGCTGTAATAGATGTTATACTTTATACTTGAATGCAGTGTTGGTCGTGGGGTCCTCGGCTCGGAATTCACGTTCTCCGGATCTAGGCCATCGGACTTCTTGAATAGCAGCCACGTTCACTCCAACCTTCTGCAGTTCACGAGCCAGAAGGCTCACTCGTCCAGGTTCATTTAGGGTCCTGACATTCCAGGTACCGAGTTTCCAATAATAGTCCTTATTTCGTTGCCGGGTCGGTTGCCAAAAATAACGTTCTCTTTTTCTTCTATCTCCATTTTTCGTGGTATTTGAGAGGCTTCAGTAAGCTACCTTACCGGGGTCGCGTTACCTACATCGCGATGATGGGGCTGCCCCCTTAGGTATAGCTGACGCGATACAGCATTTCGTTAATCAGCCGCTGGGTACCAGGCAGACGCTGTTTGAGCCGCACCTCCTGGTGCACAGACGCTCGAGGCGTACCTTCTCACTCTAGCTGATGTCAGAAGGACAACAGTGCCCAGGCTCAAGTACACAACCCTTAGCTGGCGGTCTTTTATCATCGGACGACCCGTGGAAGCGTGAGATAGGGACTTGTGGGGACCAGATCTCTGTTGGGCTCTCCTTCCTTGATGTCAACCCACCATTTTGCAGCCCACTAGTTGATCACTATTGAATATAATCACGATCGGTCATTGCGTTCAAAAGTTATGAAGGAAATGGTGTGTTGATCCATTTAAGTTTGGTTGGTTGATTCTCTATATAGCGTTTGCAAGAGCCGTAATGTAGGCAATTATTTATGATGTGTATCACACTACGGCGGAACCAAACAATTGAATCGAGAAAGGCATCGTCACCGCTAGGTGGATTAATCTGGGTTTTTTTCTTCTTCTTTATTAAAGAGGCTTTCAGCTCTTGGCTGGTTCACAACTGGTTCACTGGTTAAAGACAACATCCATGTCTTGTCTGCTGTAAGAGTCGGAACGATGCGATGCTACATTACCACATCCGAAACGCAACACCGACTCTATCCCCGTCGCATAAACGCCATATGTGAAAAATACTATAAAATTGCCTTTGCTTAGATTAAGCGCCAGAAATCACGTTTGAACCATTTAAAATTTAAACGATGTTCAAACGAACGGGGTTCAACTTTAAAAGTGTTCAGATTAAAAATGTTAAAATTTCCGGGAATAAACGATAGTACATTGGTGAGCATCAGGAGCTGCTAAAGTAAAGGTAAATTTAACGCAACGGCCATACTTTGATAAAATCTTCCCTATAGATTTTCTATTAGGGGAAACCGCCGAATGTTGAACGGCTAATTTTGTCGCCTATTGTTGAACTCCCATAAGAAATGCACGTGCGTTCAACAATAGGCGAAGAAATAAGCCGTTCAACATTTGGCGAATTACCCTAATGATTGAAAAAGCTCAGACCAAAATATGTACATGTCTAAAATATATCATTTACCCTATCTACCATTTGATGTCGAAACCAATAAATGCGATTCAATCGTTAACAATTTCTTATAAGAATTTAGATAAGACTTCAAAAAGCTCATAAGCCTATACACCAACATTGTTCTGCACAACTGTGGAGAAAGTTTGCTTTGATATGTCGGGACTGATTTGCGATTTGGGCGTAACTTATTTTGTAAACAAACATTGCTTCATGAATTCCGGAGAATGCAAGCGTTTTCATCCTAAACTAATTCCCTTATCTGGTAGAAGAAAGCTTAATCTATCGGATTGATACCGTGGTTTCCTCATGAAATGCTTGTTTTAGCAGGAATTCGCCTTCCAATGTTTGTTTACAAAATAAGTTACGCCCAAATCGCAAAGCGGTCCCGATGTTCGTGGTACAATTGATTAGATGGCATGTGTAGTACGTGTAGTGGAATCACAGATACATTATACATAGCACAACGAAAACTTGTTTTCATTCCAGCCAGCACTCAGCACATCCCCTTGTCAGTGTATAATGATGGAACACGGAAGAACCGAGGATCACATATCAGACCGGTTAAGTATCATCCCGGTTTATGTATGAAATCAAATAAAATTTAAGATACCTAAATTGTTAAAGTAGCTTTCTAGTTTTATGACCTAATCCTAAATTTAATGAAAATCCGAAAAGTCTATGTACTAACTGGAAATTGTATCCAATAAGATATCAATAAGGTTATAAAATGACAATTAATATCATGATGATGAGCAGAAGGAAGATCTTTTGGAAGAAAATGGGTTGAAAATGATCAATTTTGGTGATGTAATCAATAGATCTTCTTTAAGTAATATTGTTAGAAAATCATAATAAACTCTATTGTAGAGATACATTTGAATCATATTTAAAAAAGATTTTCTATCGTTTCAAAACGCTTGCCCGTCTAACTTTTTATTTCTACATACCTAATAAATAACGGTCTGGTAAATCTACCTCGTCTCAACCAAGTTTATTTGAAACAGTCTAACGTACATAGTGAAGAGCGCAACTGCAATCTATGCTTGTATTCCAACGACAATCTATCGCTTCTTTTTACTCGTACCATTGATTAATTCGAACGCTCATACGTCGTGTGCGCACATGGTTCCAGGACTTAAATTGAAGTGCTTTCCCTCAGATTTCCTCATAATCTCTTCCAACGCGCTACGATCAGTGTTGCAGTAATCCTCACGCGATAAAGAGTGCTTTTGTTGAACTGATTTTGTGATAATTACTTCTAATCTAGTTTTGCAAATCTAGTTTTTGGTGTAAAAGAAGCTGACCAGTTATCAGAACTCGCCGAGATTGACGATCAGAAATAATAACATGAGTGGTACCTTGAAGAATGTCCTTGTGGTTGGTGGTGGAGGTCGTGAACATGCAATCTGCTGGAAGCTGGCTCAAAGCCCAAAAGTGGCCAAAGTGTACGCCTTGCCAGGCAGTCCAGGTATCGGGCAATTGGATAAAGTGTCTCTCGTCAGCAATATCAGTGTGGCGAATCTCGATGTTAGTATTGGATACATGATACCGGCGGCATCTAACCCTTTAGTTCCCATTGCTTTGGAAGTGCGTTAAACCTAATTAAATTTTAGAAAACAAGAAAATTAATTATCATGAAAACTATGCAATCAGAAGTAAATCGTATTGAAGAACAGGAAAAATATTTGCTCCGCTATGCATACGAACTAGAGGGTTCAACGGATGGTGACCTCTGTCGGAGGCGATAATCACAGTGCTGTACAAACAAGCCTAGCGAGTTATTGACAAAGTGCGATCAATATGGTTTCTTGTTTTTGTTGTTAGGCGATAGTTGCTTGGTGCAAGAGCAATGTGATCGATCTGGTTGCGGTGGGACCTGAAGATCCGCTCGCTCAGGGTATCGGCGATAAGCTCCAGTCGGCGGGTATCAAGTGCTTTGGACCGAGCCTAAAGGGAGCCCAGATCGAAGCCGACAAGAACTGGTCCAAGGACTTTATGCACCGACATGGGATTCCGACAGCGCGTTATTCGTCGTTCACCAAGGCGGAGGATGCTAAAGTGTTCATCAGGAGGTACGTCTAAGATAGTATGAAGTTATTAAAGAATATTTATTCAAACTGACGGGTATGTGTAAAACCTTGTAAATAGTCAATTCGCGACTTTGAACGCTATCGCTATCTGAAGAAATGTGATGTGATATGTTATGGAAATTTTACTAGCAAGGTATATACTGCCGTTATACGCATAACTGTCCCATGTACATATGGAATCTTAGCAAACATGGGATAAATATGCGTATTGCGGCAGTATACTGCCGCGATCCGCATAAGAGTCCCATGTCGAATTTGATTTTCTTCCAGAAATACGCTTAAAATGACCTTCAAGAAAAACTGATAAAATAATAGGCTTTGTTCTAAAAATCAAATCAAATCAAACTCAAAACCCACTTGTGTTGTCCCATCTTGCTATTTATTCACATAACAGTCACATTCTAGATTTTGATGCACTTTTGCACAACAAATAAATATAATTATGGTCCATTTAATAGCTCCATAGCAATGTATATGTACAGATAAAGAATTTTATCAATTTATTAGATTTTTTTTATACATTCAGCCTGAAAAATTCAACGGCATATTACTCAAGTTTTAGAAAACTGACATGGGACGCTTATGTGAATTAGGGGCAGTATAGGGAATGGGATTTGAAATGCTTTTCCATGCTATGAAATAATCATCCATGGAAACGGTTTTATGAGTGAGGCTATTGAATAGCTATTCGTAATAAACAAAATGTTTGGTTTGGAAAATTTCCATTTTGTTCAACATTTGCACTAGCATGGTTATTGTGGATTAGGCAATATAGTGATATGAGATGATATGTGCTCATGTACCAGGGGACTGAAGAGGAAACTAATACGCCTATCCACCATTCGTTCAATATGGCGTACAATGTTTTTGTTTTATTTTCGCTGATTTCATGATAACAAAGATTCGGAAGTATCAACGGGCTTCTTTTCGACATAAGAAAGCCATTCAAACACTAAAGGCTCGATATACCTCAACCAATTGCAAGTTTTCGCCAGGGAAAGTTAATTGCCGACAATTAGCACTAACTGCGTACGAGCCAATTACCCACAATGAGCAGCTGAATTCGGGTATACCACCCAGAAACTGGGTACCAAAAACAGAAGAACCAAAAACGATGTTGGGTAGAGTGCCATTGTACCGCGGATGACAGGCGTTTCACCCTCCTGTCATGTACAGAGTTCAAAATACTTAGGCTGATGCCATACTGGGAGAGAAGAGAAGCGATTAGAAGAGTTGAGAGGGAAGCGAAGCGTCCGCGTGAAAGCTACCTCAATGAGCGATATATGGAAATCGCTTATACCTGTCATAGTGGAAGCGATGAGAAGAGGCGAGAAGCGGTAGCCAAAGAGGCGAAGCAGTTCGTAGAGTGCTTTGCCGCGCGAGATCGCAAAGGATCACTTCTGTATGTTTGTTGATTTGAGTTTACCCTCGTTCGCAGTTGTGTAAAATGGCTGTGGGTGAAAAGTATTGCGGGAGACGAAAGCAACATTGTTTATTTTGTTAATTTGGTTAAGGTTGAAAACATTAAAATATGTATGGTTTTAGCTACATGTATATGATGTATTTCATAGTAGCGGTACTCATTAATATTGGGAATATTCTGGTGCAGTGCATATATTAAGAAACACTTTGAAACAAAAAACACGTATTTTGCTGTTACCACAGACAAATGGATATTGAACTTGTTATTTTAATATCGTTCTCGTATTTAGGATTAGTTTCAAATGATAGATTTTTCACGCGTCTGTGATGCGCGTTTGAACCGAATGAAAAAGTTGTGTTCAATCGCTTTGATATTTGATTTTACACTGGAGTCGGTTTTTACGCGGGAGATACGTACCGTGTACAGTGATCGTTCGCTAATTGGGGCACGACCTCACCCCAACTAGCGAATGCCGTTCGCTAATTGGGGCGTTTTGACAAGCGTCAATGTTGTTTACTTTTTGCATTGAACAAAGGAAAATTTTACGCGCCAGAAAATATCGATTCCGCCAAACACGGAAACAAAACGTCAACGCATTTTTGACGTCACATTCTGACGTTTAGCTGCTTTTTAATTGGGTTTCGCCCCAATTAGCGAACCCCCAACTAAAAAGCGCCCCAACTAGAAAAACCCCAATTAGCGAACGTTCACTGTATTTTGAAAAGCCCTTCAACTTCAACGAAAATCGAGTTTGCGCAATTTTTGCTTATGTCCGCATATTAAAACTTCGGGAACAATCCGATAGATAAGGAAATTGTTGTCCCAATTTTTTGCCGGCCATTGGTGGGAAATGGTTTCCCTTTTTTCTGCGGATTTTTGGGATTTGCGTTTGTTTACGCCGTTTTTCAAAAAGGTTGCCGAGACAAAACGATTTTTGTGTAAGTTGTTTTCATGATGTGCGTATCTCCCGAGAAATCAACTTCAGTGGAGAGAAATGTTGTAAGAAGAACATCCATAAATTACGTAACGCTTGAAGGGGGAGAGGTGTTGTCGGCGAAGTGTGATGATTTTCAATTTTCAAACAAAATTTTCAGATGTTTCATACAAAAAGTGTAACGTAGGGGGGGGGGGGGGGGGTGGTGTTGAAAATTTCCCGTTACGTAATTAATGGATCTTCCATAGGAGCAAACGTAAAATAGGAATAAAACATGGCCCAAAAAGTTTTACCATAGCTACGTCCTACGTCTGTTTGTATGTGGTGATAATCTATCGCTCACATCATAAAATCGGTTTTCAATTGCGACATTCTATAAATCTCCCCAACACTCTTCTCTTTGTGCTAAATATGCTTGGAGAAGCAAAATATTCTACATCTGAGAAAATCCATCTTTTTACACTTGTATTTGTTGCGAGATCAACACTCCGAAAAACGCTTTCAGTATGTCATAGCTCGCTTTAATCGCCGCTTCACTTCGCTTTGCTTATCACCAACCTCTTCGCTTCGCTTCTCTTCGCTCCCAGTATGTCATCAGCCTTAGAGTCAACCTTTCTTCGTCGTCAGCCTCACTGTCAGACACATTCATAGTTGGCTTTGCGCTGTTAATATTCGATTGAATCTGAGTATAATTGAATAATTCTGTACATTCCACTAATTGATAAATTACCTTAATACTAATCACATCTTCAATGAACTAAGTAACGTACCGCGTAGATATTAATTCGATTATCAACGGTGAGGCACTTTCAGCGGTAAGCGTCAATATAAACATGGCAAATTATATTTTTCTGCACTTTCACTCATTTCCCTAAAAATCATTTCGCTCCAAAAAGTGTTTAAATCAATTTGGGGGCAATTTTTTGTTTACATACACAAGAGTATCCATTGTTCTATGTGTTAAACGTTAATTTACTGTTAATTTACGAAGAAGAACAAAAGAAAACCTACGATAATTTAAATGGATGATTCAACTCAGCAATGATTTTTTAGGTGCTGAGTTGGGTGCGTTTCAACTCACGTTTGATTTGAATCGTTCATGAGTTTTGAGATTTTTAATTTTTCCCAACACTGGCAGAGGACAACAATTCGGCAACACCATCCATACGTTCCTGGATGTGGTGAGTGTGATGTACTATCACTAAGATGATAATAATAATTATTTAAACAATATGTTACCGTATAAGGGGTTTCTTTATCGAATTGAAATATATAACAAGTATAATATGTCTCCGTCTAAGTCAACGGCTCAGGCTCGAATGAGCGATATATTTGTTAGTAAAGATACGTCTGATTGTGAACAGGTTTGAATAGATAATGATTTATTGGCGTTTACAAAATTCATGGCTTACTATAACTTAACATCCCCCCTTAAGCTATAATTTAATAACTCCTAGAGATGTCCTTGCTTCCATTAACTTGGGGGCGAGTACAGCTTTTGTGAGGATATCAGCTAACTGATCCCTCGATGCAACGTGCATCAATTTGATAGTTTTCTGTTCAACTTGCTCTCGTTCAAAGTGGTGCCTTATGTCTATATGCTTACTTCTAGGGGAATATCCCATTTTTTTTTCCGCTAGACTGATGGCACTTTGATTGTCACAATTGACTTGGATTGGCGATAAGTTACCTTCCAATTCAGCAATAAAGCCTCTCCACCAAATGGCCTCTTGAGTTGCAGCCGGAAGTGCCATATACTCAGCTTCAGTGGTGCCACAGTGGGTTGTTCACGCGAACTCCAAGCCACAGCTCCTCCGTTTTTTTATAAATACATATGCACTAGTAGAGCGCCTTGTATCCACATCGTTTCCCCAGCCAGCATCAGTGAAAGCTTGCAGTTGATTCGCAGCATTTTTCGAGTAAGTGAGCTTCCACTTTTTAGTTCCTTCCAGATATCTCAAAATACGTTTTGCAGCAGTCCAGTGCGCTTCCCCAGGATCTTCACAAAAACCACTCACCAAATTTACAGCATGACAAATATCAGGTCTTGAACACTGAGCAAGGAACTGCAAACTTCCGACCAATTGACGAAAAGGATTCTTCTTCATCGTTCAGCTTCCGTCTTTGGTTTCATTTCATTTGTTAATTTTTGATTGGGATCCAAAGGAGTTTGTACGGAATTACATCCCACCATCTTGAACTTTTCCAATAATTCATTTATATAACATATAACGTTCTTGGTCAATTGCTATAATACCTTCTCCATTAGTTATTTTGATTCCTAAGACTTGTTCTGCTTCTCCTAAGTTTTCCATTCTGAATTTCTTCGCAAGTTTTCGTTTCACTAGTTCAATCAGCATTGTTCGAAAAAATTAGAAAATCGTCAACATATATCGTCACTATCAGTATTTGATCCCCATCGATTAAATAGTAAACACAAGGGTCGAACTGTGATCTTTTAAGACCTATTCGCTTCAATTCTTTGTCTAATTTGAGATTCCAAACCCGGCTGGCCTGTTTCAGTCCATAAAGTGCCTTTTTCAACATGCACACTCGGTTCGTACCATCCTCAAAACCTTCGGGCTGTTGCATGTAAATCTCTTCATCTCTTAAATTACCTTGCAAAAACGCGGAAACTGTGTCCATTTGATGAATTGACATGTTCAACTCCACAGCCTTGGCCATAAGATACCGAATTGTTGAATATCGTACGACAGGTGAGTATGTCTCGGTATAATCCACACCTTCAATCTGAGAGCAGCCCTTAATTACCAGCCTTGCTTTAAACCGTTCAATGGAACCATCCGAGTTTATCTTGATTTTGTACACCCATTTATTTCGTAACGCTTTTCTTCCTACTGGTAATTCTGTCATAATCCACGTTTAATTCTGCATTAGTGCTTCATACTCGACTTTCATTGCATCTATCCATTGCTCTTTGCAACCTTGTGCCATCGCTTCACAATAAGTGCTGGGTGTTACCAATTCGGTAGGATCACTCTGCCACTCTGTGCGACGACGAAATTTAGAATTGTTCTGTGAAGTAGCAAGTTTCTGAGAGAAGGCAACGTATGTTACCTCATAATCAAAATACTTGCCTGGGGGTCGGCGCTCCCTCGCGCTGCGCTATACCACACGTTCTATTGGTGGCACTGAAATTTGCGGAGGGAGCGCATTGTTGATAACAGGCTCCACTACAACAGTTGCATCAAATTCATCAACGGTTGATTCATAGCCATCCATACTTTTATCATCACTGTCATCGTCTTCAATAGTCTCCGTTTCAGTATTCGAATCCGTATCGTTTGCATATTCAGTCAATAATTCCATTTGATTTGCTTCGACCGCTATCACTTCATCGTGATCACTACTGTCCATACGTTCATCTAGGATAATTACGTCTCTACTTATGACAATTTTACCAGTCTGTGGATCATGCAACCGATAGCCCTTGGAATTTGTTGCATATCCAACGAAGAAACATGCTTGAGATTTCTTATCCCATATCTGTCACTTGTTCTTCGGTACATAGGCCATCGCTTTTGCACCGAACGCTGTGACCGACCGAACATAACAGTGACTCCTTTCGTAGGTGATCTATTTATTAGGTATACAGCAGTACATACAGCTTCTGCCCAGAACCGTTTGGTCAATCCAGCATCCTTTCTGCTAAGCCATTTTGTTCAGGATTGTATGGTACCGTTGTCTCGTAGGCAATGCCGTTCTCCCGAATAATGCCGATAGCAAATTTATGGCTAATTCTGGAATACAAAGAACATCCGAAAGAGAAACTTCACACGAACTTCCTTGAACTGCAGCTTCTAGAAAAACGTTCCCAACAGCAACTACCGGAACTTCTGCGTTATTGGGTATATTGATAGTTTGGGACATTTCTTTACCATCAACGATGCGTCTCCTATCACGACACATGTGAACGGTAGCACCAGAATCGAAAATCCAGCGTTCTTCATTCTTTAAATGTTTCACACTGGCACTAAAAGCGGCATTACTCGAATTCTTCTTGCGATGTAGTCCAATACCAGAATATTCATTCGTGTTTCTCTGACTGCATTCCGAAGCAAAATGTCCAATTCGTTTGCACTTGAAGAATTTGATGCTTGATTTATCCTTTTTTGGCGGTTTCTTTTGAAAATTACTTGCAAACGCTCCATCGGATCCACATGATTTGGGAACACTTGAAACTTTCACTTCTTGTAAGATTTTTGCTTTCACCGAATCTGCTGTTATCCTGGTTCCCGACGCTTCTAAACCCATTATTATCGGCTCATAGTTTTCAGGTAATCCCATCAAAAGTAGACTGGCCAACCATGTGTCATCGACCTTGAACCCTACCTCGGCTAATTTGTGGCTTGTAGACATGACTTCATTCACGTACTCTTCAACCGACTTGCATTCTGCCAACCGAATACTCGTGAGCTTCCGCAGCCGACCCATCCGTCGAGTCATTCCACTGTCCTGGAAAGCGCTCTTGAGATTCTTCCATGCTTCACGTGCTGTTTTGGCCTCTTGAACTAAGCTATAGTTTATTTATTCTATGCTTAAACAAATCGTAGCTAGAGCACGCAACGAAACATCCTCGTCGATCGCTACATTGTCCGCGACATCCACAGCACCCCAGGTTCCTTCCTTAATTAGAATCATCTTCATACTGAACGCCCAGGAACTATAATTCTCGCGTCCTCGAAGTCTCTCCGTAATGGGTAGTGAAACGCTACTTGTAAAACGAGGATTCCCTCTTGACCTTCCAACTTGAGATCCATCTGGCAATCCAGAATTCCCTTCTCTTGGATTTTCCATTGTGAAAATTTGTTCGGATAAAAACAAAAGTTTGTTGCATTCAGTAGCTAACAACGGTAGCTATGAGACGTGAGGCCCATAACCTGTTAGTAAAGATACGTCTGATTGTGAACACGTTTGAATAGATAATGATTTATTGGCGTTTACAGAATTCATGGCTTACTATAACTTAACAATATTCTACAGAACAGACCAACAGTTTTTGACGTAAACTACGTCTAAGGGGAAGACTCTGATACAGGGTGTCAACTGAGAATTTCAGAGGCGACTCGTCCATATGTTCTACCTGTTCATGGAACAGGTAACCATTTTTAGTTCAGAAGTAGGAAAGTTAATGTCCTTACAATTAATTTCTTTGCAATTATTTATTAGGGCAAATAATTACTTAGTGAAATTTTTAAACAAAGTTTCACGTAATGTTTCCAATGATGGTTTAATATCTAACGAAACAAAATATTGCGTAGACGGATCAACTCAGACAAGATCAGTTAAATATGTGTTTCTCTGACGAATAACAGCACACCACATCACATAGAAAGCTTTTGCCAGTCGTACGATTCATAAAGAACCAACAGCAGCGCTGGCAGAAGTAAAATTTAAAGCCTGCGCCATGACGAAAGTTTTGAAATAATTTCCTCCTTGGTATGCGCACTTGTTCTCCGCGCGCGTAGAACCAGCGTGAGCGTTGCCAGCTTTCTTCGTTTCCTCACATCATCCTCTTTCGCATGCAACGCAGGCACGTTTAGATGAATGTTATGCGTGCTATGTGCGCAGGAGTCCAACCCGTTCGACGTGCTGCGAGAACAACCAACGACGCGACGTATCTTCGGTTAGACTCGGTCGGAGTGTCGGGCTGTGCTTTGCCGAAAGGCGCACCGCGACCGCACACGCTTTCGATTATACTTCGATGATTGGGAACGGTTAGTTTTTTTTCTCCTGATGATTATGCATCATAAACAATTCAGTATCAAGAACAATATTAAATTAATGTTTGAGCTTTTAAAAAGACATCAAAATTTGATTATTATAAAATATTATAAAATTGAATTATTCAATAATGTTTTTTTTTTCAAAATAATCAAAACCAATCAACATAAAAAAAGGCATAGTTTTCACTAAATTTGAAAAACTAAATAACTCTAAAACATTGCAGTAGACTCAATCTGGGGTCGCATCAAATGATGATACTAATAATGGTTAATTACATTTCCTTCATAACAACAAAATATGTGAGAGTTTTTAAATGCTAGGGGCGATGGGTCCTGCGCAACCGAATGGTGGAAAGAGCCGATTTGAAAGATCTCTATTCTGAGCAACATCCAGTTATCGTCAACTGTTACCAAGTTAGATTTCGGACGAATTGGGAGAGTTTTAAATTTTAAATGCATCTTAATTTGAAACATTTTTAGAACAAACAAAAGAGATTAATTTAGTAGGGAGATTAGGAAGCTGTTTATTGTTTTAAAAATCCTTTCTGTTTAAATTGTTTTTTTTTTCTAATATTTGGTTACGTTGTACAAGAAAAGGTTATAATATTAGATCAAATACACAACTTTCATTCGAAACCTCAGCTTGATGTATATTTTTTTTAGCAGGCTGGTAGAACAGGTGTACCAAAAGTTCACGAGACGCCCCTGGAGAATTTAAAAACTGGAGACCGTCACGAAATCATGTAAGATTTGTAACATTAATAGGTCCTTTATCTTTCAATGGATTTTAATGATTTATATATCAATCGATTCGTAAACTTTCCACCAATTTGCCAGTAGTATTAAAACTATTGATTATCAACGCTGAACTATTGAAAATTTTAGTTTTTTCATGCATTAAGCATCCCTTATAAAGCGCGTTCCAATCCTTGGTAATTGCCTACTTTTAGGGTATTATCTATTATTGAACTGGGTTGTATGAATGGGGTGGCCCAGCCGCTAGAAAATGGAGTCCCTACTCTTTTTTAGAATGGGAGATGCAGCTAAAGCTGGGTAGTATTGTCGTGGGATGGTTCCTTCTCTTCTATATAGAACGGAATAGTTGGTTCAGTGTACTATATTTGGTTTTACGTAGTTTACGTCGAGCGGTCGTGTCTTGTATACAACCCCAATTTTTAATAATGGATCAATCAAGGTAACTCATTTTGCACGCACCGCATCAAAACAACGGCGGCACTGTATACGCATATTTCTATTCATGTGTGTTTGACAGAGCATGTCTACGGTGGCGCGATCTGTTCATTTCATAGCGGCAGTTTTTGCTTATTGATTGGTCCATTAAAACATTGCATGCGCCACAATGGCCCTCCGACGAGATAGGAGGTTTCCGCAGGCCCAATAAAGCCGCCTGGAATAATATACCAATATATTTACTATATATACCAATAATTACGAGCAATATAAAAGATAATACGACTCGATATAAGCGGCAAAGACCTAGGCGACGAATAAAGGATAACGATTGGAAGCTTGGAACATGGAACTGTAAATCGCTAGGTTTCGCAGGTTGCGGCAGCATAATCTACGATGAATTACATCCCCGCAACTTCGACGTCGTAGCGAACATCGAGCGGCTGCATTCTACCAAAGCTGTGTCACCACCAACGAGCTGGGAACCGGCTTCATAGTGCTGGGTAAGATACGCCAACGTGTGATTGGGTGGCAACCAATCAACGCAATCAGCCAATCTAGCTGAGGATAAAAGGCCGTTTCTTCAACTATAGCATCATCAACGTGCACTGCCCACACGAAGGAAGTCCCGAAGACGAGAAAGAAGCGTTCTACGCACAGCTGGAGCAGACGTACGATGGATGCCCACTGCGGGCCGTCAAAATCGTCATCGGCGACAGGTAGGAAGGGAGGAAATGTATAGACCGGTCATCGGATCGGATAATCTGCACACCGTATCGAATGATAACGGCCAACGATGGATGAACTTCGCAGCCTCCCGCGGAATGGTAGTCCGAAGCACCTTCTTTCCCCGCAAAAATATCCACAAGGCCACATGGAGACCACCTAACCAAGAAACGTAAAACCAAATCGAACACGTTCTAATCGACGGTAAGTTCTTCACCGACATCACGAACGTCCGCACTTACCGCAGTGCGAATATTGAATCCGACCACTACCTCATTGCAGTATGTCTGCGCTCAAAACTCTCGACGGTGTACAACACTTGTCGAAGTCGAACGCTTAACATTGGGCGGCTACAAGACGGTAGACTAGCCCAAGGATACGCGCAGCAGCTGGAAGTGGTACTCCCAACGGAAGAGCAGCTAGGCGCACCGTCTCTTGAAGATGGCTGGAGAAATATTCGATCCGCCATTGGTAGCACCGGAACCGCTGCACTTGGCACGGTGCCCCCGGATCAGAGAAACGACTGGTATGACGGCGAATGAGAGCAGTTAGTGGAAGAAGAGCGCATAAAAGCGACTCTTGCCCCAGAGCGACAAAACTCGATTTTCCGGAGGAAAAAGCGCCAGCCGGAAGATAGAGACCGTGAAGGGACGGTGCAACTGTACCGCGCTAATAACACACGAAAGTTTTATGAGAAGATGAACCATTCACGTAAGGGCACGTGCCACAGCCTGATATGTGTTAGGACATAAACGGGAACCTTCTTATGAACGAGCGTGAGGTGATCCAAAGGTGGCGGCAGCACTACGAAGCAGTGTTGGGAAAATCTCAAAACTCATCAACGATTCAAATCACTCGTGAGTTCAAAAACGCACCCAATTCAGCACCTAAAAAATCATGGATGAGTTGAATCATCCACTTGAATCATCGTAGGTTTTCTTTTGTTCTCCTTCGTAAAATAACAGTGAATTAACGTTCAACACATAGAACAATGGATACTCTTGCGTGTGTAAACAATAAATTGCCCCCAAATTGATTATAAACACTTTTTAGAGCAAAATGATTTTTTTGCTTAATGAGTGAAATGATCCGTTCTAGCATGAAAAACTCAGACGTGATGCATTATTTTAAATTCGTTAACGAGTTAGTTCGCACGGGAGCACTCAATGATTGAGTTTTATGAATGGTTTTACCAACACTGCTACGAAGAACACCTAAATGGCGATGTGACAGACGAAAATGGCGGTATGGTGATGAACCTCGGAGAACGCGCGCAAGACATAATTTTACCGGCTCCGGATCTCCAGGAAATCCAGGAGGAGATTGGCCGGCTAAAGAACAAAGCCCCTGGGGTTGACCATCTAACAGGAGAGCTAATTGAACACGGTGGTGAGGCATTGGCTAGAGCGCTGCACGCCGCCTACAAGGTACTCTCCCAAATTTTATGCCGTCGACTAGCACCAATTGCAAGAGAGTTCGTGGGGCAGTACCAGGCGGGTTTTATGGGCGAACGCTCCACCACGGACCATGTGTTCGTCATTCGCCAAGTTCTGCAGAAATACCGCGAATACAACGTGCCCACTGCCCACGCATCATATATTCATCGACTTCAAAGCCGCATATGATACAATCGATGGGGACCAGCTACGTCAGCTAATGCACGAACACGGATTTATCCGGGAATCCACGGTTGACACGGTTGATCAAATCGACGATGGATCGGGTGATGTGCGTAGTTCGAGTTTCAGGACATTCTCGAGTACCTTCGAAACGTGCACAGGGTTACGGCAAGGTGATGGTCTTTCGTGTCTGCTATTCAACATCGTTTTGGAGGGAGTGATACGAAGGGCAGGGATTGACACGAGTGGTACGATTTTCACGAAGTCCGTCCAGTTATTTGGTTTCGCCGACGACATTGATATCATGTCACGTAACTTTGAGAGGATGGAGGAAGCCTACATCAGACTGAAAAGCGAAGCTAAACGGATTGGATTAGTCATCAACACGTCGAAGACATGATGAAGTACATGATAGGAAGATGCTCAAGAACAACGTAAGCCACCCACCACGAGTTTGTATTGGTGGTGACGAAATCGAGGTGGATGAAGAATTCATCTACTTGGGCTCACTGATGACCTCCGATAACGATACCAGCAGAGAAATTCGGAGACACATTATGGCAGGAAATCGTACGTACTTTGGACTCCGCAAAACGCTCCGATCGAATAGAGTTCGCCGCCGGAGGAGGCGAATGAACCACGAGTTGCATGATCCGATGGGCACAAGAAGGGGGGTCGTGGGCTGTTCAGTGGTGGGTCGCGAAAGACAAATCTTAATTCATAATTTTGTTACTATTTTGTTCCACAAATCTATTTCATATTTTGAATTAGGATCTAACTAATGATTGGATAATTAAGAAACAACAAACCTGACGAGGTCAACGGCCTTTTATTGTTATACGATATTTGGGCAAGTAGAAAGAAGTCCTATACAATCCAAATGTAAGCCCCGAACCCAATCCAAAACCAATCCTAATCCAATTCGAATCCAAACTAAATCAAATCCAAATCTATTTAAAATCCAATCCAATTCTAATTCAAATCCAATCCTAATCAAATCGAAATCCAATTCAAATCCAATCTGAATAAATTTTAAATCCAATCCAAATCCAACCCAAATTCAATTCAAATTCCATCCAAATCCAATCCACATCCAATCCAAAAAAATGACGAATTTTTGACAAATACAATGATGGGATATAAAGCAATTTATTATAATTTGTCTAAACGAAAGTTTGAGCAGAAAAATCGGTAATTTTTCGTTGGCGCTTGGTGCGTTTTGACTGAACCCCGACCAAGTGTGGGTTCATTAAAAAATATAAAGTTACCTTAGGCTTATAAAAAAAAAGTTTTAGATAAATTAGTCAAATGACATGCAGATGACCTTTACAAAAACTCGGCACAAACGAAGAAACGAGGAATTTTAACCGAAAAAATATCTAACGATGCAATAATGGTAGGTAAATAATTCTAGACATAATGTAATTAACAACTGATTATACGGAAATACGGAAATTCTGACAGAAAACATTACCGGCTACGCCTTGAGACATTCCTAAGTTATTTGCGAATGTTGATTCCGACGCTCCAGTCCTTACATGTAACAAACTCCAAGTATGGTGTGAACCATTCCACTTTGAATGAAATTGACTAATCAAGTTTCTAACTAAGCAATAATTAAATCAAAAGATTTAGGCAAAAACGACTTTAAGCTCGGAAATGCATTTAGTCATTGCCAAACCTATTTTTTTCTTTATTTTATAATTTCTAGCGCTTCGTTCGATGCACTGGTGGTAAAAGCCAGCGGTCTGGCAGCCGGTAAAGGTGTGATCGTGGCGGAAAACAAAGATCAAGCCTGTGCAGCGGTAGACGAAATCCTTGGTGACAAAAAGTTCGGTTCCGCTGGCGATGTGGTGGTAGTGGAAGAGAAACTAACCGGTGAGGAAGTCTCAGTGCTCGCGTTCGTTGACTCCAAAACCGTCCGTGTAATGTTGCCAGCACAGGATCACAAACGTCTGCAAAATGAAGATCGAGGACCCAACACCGGCGGAATGGGAGCCTACTGCCCCTGTCCTATTATCTCCCAGGAAGAGCTGAAGGTAGTCACGCGAGAAGTGCTGCAGCGCGCCGTAGATGGTCTACGTAAAGAAGGCATCAAATACAACGGTCAGTAACTACACAGCGACATATACGTAGCGATAAGACGGTGTTGTTGACTCGAGTTGACTCAATCGTTAGTTGTAAACAAGCATCATTTCTCTGTTGCCAATTACTACTCACTTTCTCTTACAAATGTACTAACTGATAACCGTATGTTTGAATGCGTCACGTGATTACAGGCGTATTGTATGCAGGAATGATGCTCACCCCCAGCGGACCGAAAACCTTGGAGTTCAACTGCCGCTTCGGCGATCCAGAGACGCAGGTCATTTTACCCCTTCTCGAAAGCGACCTGTTTGAGGTCATGCAGGCCAGTTGCGAGGATCGCTTGGAAGGAGTGGATCTGAAGTTCCGACGAGATGTTCACGCCGTTGGGGTTGTTATGGCGAGCAAGGGTTACCCGGAGACGTCAACCAAGGGCTGTGTCATTAAAGGTACGACTACAATGCTTTAGACACACAAACATAATAATTCCTGTTTTCTACTTAACAGGTCTTGATGAAATCGAAAAACGCCCTGATCATCTAGTTTTCCACAGTGGTGTTGGTAAGAACGCTGATGGCGACTATGTTACCAATGGCGGTCGAGTTTTGATCAACGTAGTTCTTCAGCCAAGCCTTCGGTCAGGAGCAGCGCTTGCATCAGCAGCATGCTTCGATGTTAAATTCGATGGTTCCCAGTACCGGACCGATATTGCCCAAAAGGCATTAAAATAGTAATTCCATTTGTATTACATTTTCTACATAGTCCTCGCCCGAGTCATCAAATGATTGGCAGCTCTTCTGATATAGCATTAGTGTAGTTTCGAACAGCACAAATAAACATCCATAGACTTCAGGTCTTCCTACTAAAACACACCAAGTCGTTCATTTCATGGGTATCAGTCATTCGAAAAACGCACAATATCTCATTTTTCCTCTCTCAACAGCTCGCAACTGACGTACAAAGGAAGTGGAGTTGACCGCGAAGCAGAAAGCGACCTCCTGAAGAGAATCGAACCATTAGCAAGAGGTACCGATCGTCCAGGCACTTTGCGGGACTTCAAAGGATTTGGTGGTCTGCTACGAATGAAAGAGGTTGGTACTATATAATAGATCATCAACTATAAAGCATATTCAAGACAAACCTAAAAACTGCGATTAACCATTTCAGGTTACATACGAGGACAAAACCGGTAAGCGTGTAACTTACGAAGATCCTGTTTTGGTACAGGGCACGGATGGTGTTGGCACAAAGTTGAAAATAGCTGAGGCCATGAACTACTGGGACAGCATTGGAATTGATCTGGTGGCGATGTGCGTCAATGACGTTCTTTGTGCCGGCGCAGAACCGTTGGCCTTCCTCGACTACATAGCATGTGGTAAGCTGGACGTCCCGACGGCTGCACTGATCGTGAAGGGTATCTCAGAGGGTTGCCGTGAAACTAATTGTGCTTTGCTGGGAGGCGAAACGGCCGAGATGCCATCGATGTATGAGCCTGGCAAGTACGATCTGGGTGGCTATTGCGTAGGAGTTGTGGAACACAATGCGATTCTCCCAAGAGTAGACGATATCAAGAGTGGTGACCTTCTGATCGGACTTCCATCTAGTGGAGTGCACAGCAATGGATTCAGTTTGGTGAACAAAATTCTGGAGGCCAATGGATACAAACTCAATGATGTGGCTCCATTTAGTAAACACAAGCTATCGTTTGGAATGGAACTGCTTAAGCCTACTACATTGTACATCAAATCAGTGCTGCCAGTCCTACGGAAAGGACAAGTTAAAGCTTTAGCGCACATAACCGGCGGGGGTTTAGTCGAAAATATTCCTCGGGTGTTAACTGCCGACCTAGCGGTTGAAATCGATGCGAAGAATTTCAGAATTTTACCAGTTTTCGGATGGTTGGCAGCCAACGGTAATGTCCCAGACTCTGAAATGTTGAGAACTTTCAACTGTGGTATTGGTATGGTCCTGGTGGTACCTGCCAACGATAAGTCCTGGGAATCACTCAAAAACTACGGCGGTACCGTCATCGGTAGGGTCCTGAACCGCACATCAAACAACACACCACAAGTCGTCGTTAACAACTTCAGCCAAGCGATCGCGGAAGCCTCTAAACCTTTCAAAGGTACCAATGCGAAAGTAGCCATTACGTACAAAGACAGTGGAGTAGACATTACCGCTGGAGACAATTTGGTGACAAAGATTAAACCGTTCGCAAAATCAACCACCATAAAAGGTTGCATAGGTGGTCTGGGAGGTTTTGGTGGTCTATTCAGAATGAATGAAGCTGGATCCTTTAGGGACCCAGTTCTTGTCTTGACGACTGACGGTGTTGGCACCAAACTGAAGATCGCACAACAGATCAACCAACACGGAACGATCGGCATAGACCTGGTAGCCATGAGTGTCAACGACGGTTTGTGCAATGGAGCTCATCCTATGAACTTCTTGGATTATTATGCTTGTGGCCAATTAGAAGTTGACGTAGCAGCTCAAGTTATTGCGGGAATTGCCAAGGGTTGCACCGAAAGTGGAGCAGCTCTGCTCGGAGGAGAAACAGCAGAAATGCCAGGAATGTATGAAAAAGGAAGTTATGATCTCGCCGGGTTTGTACTGGGTATTGCGGAATACGACCAACTGCTGCCGAGAACTACCAGTGTAACGGAAGGTGACGTTATTATTGGGTTGCCATCATCCGGTCTGCACAGTAACGGATTTAGTCTAGTTCACAAAATCATTGACTATGCAGGACTAAGCTATAACGATCGCGCTCCTTTCAGTGCCACCAACAAATCTCTTGGAGAAGAACTTCTAACGCCAACACGAATCTACGCCAAAGAACTTCTCCCTCTGCTGAAATTGAATCTCATAAAAGCTTCTGCTCACATCAGAACCGGAGGACTGGCTGAGAATCTGATCAAAATTCTTCCACAGGGCACTCGAGCTCAAATTGACGCAAGCCGTTTTCACATTCCGCCTGTATTCGGATGGTTGTCCAAAGAAGGAAATCTCTCACCCCAAGAAATGCTACAAACATTCAACTGTGGGATTGGAATGGCTCTAATTGTTGGAAAAGAATACGCTCAAACGGTTCTCGAGAGACTTCAAAGTCTTAGAGCAACTACTATTGGATGTGTGTTGAAGTCCACCTTTGAAGCACCCAAAGTGAACGTGCAAAATTTTTCCGAGACCCTTCGAGTATGCCAACTGACAAGCTGTCTTCCCAAGAAACGTATAGCAGTGTTGATATCTGGCTCAGGAAGCAACCTTCAAGCGTTGATTGACGCATCAAGGGACACCTCTTTCGGAATTCGTGGAGAAATTGTATTCGTATTAGCGAATAAGAGCGACATATTCGGGTTAGAACGCGCAGCTAAGGCAGGTGTCCCGTCCAAGGTTATTCTGCACAAGCAATATCCAACCAGAGAGCTGTTCGACGCAGCTATGTCGGAGGAGCTTGAACGGCATAAAATTGACCTCATCTGTTTGGCTGGTTTTATGCGTATTCTATCGGAAGACTTCGTCAAGAAGTGGAAGGGACGTTTGATCAATATACATCCAGCACTGCTCCCAAAACACAAGGGGATTCATGCTCAACGACAGGCGCTGGAGGCTGGGGATTCTGAGTCGGGATGTACGGTACACTACGTGGATGAAGGAGTAGATACCGGAGCCATCATTCTGCAGGAAGCAGTGCCGGTGTTAAATGATGACACCGAGCAGACGCTGACCGAAAGAATCCATCGTTCGGAACATGTTGCGTTTCCGAAAGCCCTGCGATTGGTAACCAATGGGTTGATTAGCCTTGGCAAAGATGGTAAAGTACAATGGCATTAGGATGACGAGAAACTGAGACCACGTATGGATAAGAGTATCTGTTAATGTTTGAAATAAATTGCTGTAATATTAATAAATCTTGAAAATCATTATAGAGAACTGATCTATGTATGATTCGCTTATATACAGAACACATATTTCTATCATACCCGTACCTGCTCTTGTTTACGTTCGAATTCACTTCTGAACTGTTAAGATCGCAAACATTGATTTTGCGTTCTTGCTAGACTACGTTTATGTTCTTTTCTTTGGCTTTAAGTGCTCCATTGTATTTCTGGGTTTTATTGCCGTGCCTTTTTCCCCAACCATAGTCAAACTTTATGTTAAAGCTTGATCCACTTAGAATTTGGCCGCACGAAATTAGACATTTCTTTGCCGACAAAGTTCATAAAAAGGTGGGTCAAGTTTTATTATACAGGGAACTTTGAAGGAAAAAATATCGAAAAATGATTCATTGGCATTTCGGATGAAATCTCGGCCTTTTCTTTCAATACCACTCGTTATTTTTTGCACAGTAGAACGGTCAACTAAATCTGTCATTTTTTCACACCACTTCTCCATATAAGATGGTTTTCTGATTGTTTTGCACCATTTATCAAGTTTCCCTATGATAATTGCCTAATAGTTTTCGTTGGGACGAAAATTTGGGCATTTTAGTGGTCTGATAGTTTTTTCAATAACGTCATTATCATTCGGTTCATACCATTCCATCACATCCCGTCTGTAATGGCAGCTTGTTAAGTCAGGCCAAAGCAACACCGGACAGTCGTGTGATTGAATTGATGGCAAAAATCGCTTCTGAAGACACTCCTCCTTGTATATTTGCCCATTTATGATCGCTCCAGTGATGAAAACTTTAGTTTTCTTTCCACAACTGCAGATGCTTTGACATATCATCAATTTGTGGGCAATCTTGCCTGCATATACATATTTGAATTTTCCTGGGGCATTACCCTTCCGTTTGGCAAGGTAAAACTTGTGTCCCGGGATTTGAAAGTCAATTTTTATATTAATTTCATTGCTCATCAAAATACATCAATTGTATTTCGTCAGAACTTGCTCGACCAGCATTCTTGCGCGATGTTTGGCAACCAGGTTCTGTTTCAGGGTCCTGTTGGGACGCTTACTGACATCATACGACTTGGAACCTTCACGCCGACAGATTATTTGAGCTGTGCTGTTCGGCGCAGTGAACTTTTTCGCTAAATCATGCAAGGAAATCCCAAAATGGTTCCGAACTGCTCTGCAGACTTTCACCTGTTGTTTCTGGTCGTATGTTCCACTTCTACGATTGTTTTGTGCGACGCGATCCAGCATTAGTGTTTCCCGTTAACGTTTGACAGTTTTTACAGTCAATTTCGCTAATTTTAGATACTTTGAAATCATTCCTCCTGACCATGTTGGATTTCCAACGTGAGTGTGCAAAATTTGTTCCCATCTCTCGCGTTCCATTTTCGATAACTTTTGAACGTGAGCATCAATACTGACGAAACTTTCACCATAAATTAAACAAACCTTCCGCAACGATGTGATGTATTTTACTTCTCGGTACGGCCACCAGAGGCGCCGCAGTAATTGGAAAGAAACGGCCAAATACTAAGTGGATCGAGCTTTACGACGGGTTCCATGTTTTTCGTGTTTCTGACGTAGGACTTACGTCTTTCTTTACAATACACTATAGAAAAAATACACGAGAGGACCGTGTGTTTAACACAGTGGCGTAGCCAGAAAATTGGTCTGGGGGGGGTTTTCCGAACATTTTTTTTTATGAAAAAAAAAATTTCTTCCAAAAATTTTGTCTCTGGGGGGGGGGTTTATGCCCAAAACCACCCCCGTGGCTACGCCACTGGTTTAACACATACATTTGCGCAAATTGTCAAAGCAAATCAATGTCATGTGTAAAACTTACGACATCGGTCATTCGAAACTCATCATCCGTTCGTATACCATCCACACGATGTTAACGTGTAAATCAAATCGAATTCAATTGAATCATTTGGCATTTTCGCTTGCTTTATGCATGACTTTAAAGTATAATCGAGATGAACTTCATTTGTTAACAAATGAATTTCGTGCTTTTCATATTTATATAATGATGAAGTATATGTATTTCGTCTGAATCCGATTTCCGTTATCGAATCGAAACCCAATTGAAGAAACATTTGTTTTGCTATAACTTCACCGAATCAACAATGGAGTTATAGAAAAAAAAACTTTCTTCGGTTTTCGTCCTTCTAACGGAAATCGCATTCCGGGCGGAACTAATAAAATGAAAACGAATGTAAAAAATATATATGATTAATAAATTGCTCCGTTTAATTAATAAAAATGAATTGGTTGGCTACCAGCGGGTGCCGCTTCACGCTTGAGAGTCTTGCCGTCTTCCTCTTCAATAGAACGAAAGTTATGACTTAGCATTATTTGCATCAATCAGCCGGTTATAAAAGTTCCTATGGGTAGGTGATGCTTCTGGTTGAAATTCTGTGAGTGTCGTAGTCCGATCTTGATTTATTCCCCATCCCCACCGTCTCCATCGGGAAGTAAACCTTCACTACTGTCCTGCGACAGCTTCCAAATTCCATGTTGGTTTGGTGGATGTACTTGTATGGATTTACTGTTAATGAGAAAGGACATATGTTTTATTGAGGGAGTTGAGGCACGGACCATTTATCTTGTGTGTATTAAATAAATGCTTACCTGTTTGTAAGATGGTAGTAAGTGTTACGGTGATCTTCTAAGCATTCCATTATTTGATGTTTCACGAGCTCAGGAAAGACTCAGGAAAGCTCAGGAGGGAATTGGAATACTCAAATACATCCGGCTGTTTACTAAAAGACGAATATAGTTATAGAACTAGCCACTTATAGAAGCACTTATCATAATCAAATATTACCTGTTGATGGGACGACGGTTGCTAATTCTGTTTAAGTTGTAGTTCAGCGATGTACGACTGGTGCGGTTGGATTGTTGGCCGCTGCTATATAAGATTGTTGGGTACTTATGAGGAGATGTAAAAATACATGGTGATTATAATATGTTCCACTATAGTGGAACTATCAACCTACCGATTTTACTCCTGATTTCGTCCATGTACATCGGAGAAATTATTTATAGTTTACAGCGTTTTTTTTTCGAACCATGTGCTTTCTCGTTGAAAAAGTAACACAATTAAGTTTGTTTGAATGCATCTCTTATTAGTTTGAGTAAGTTTATAACATTTCATAGACAAACATAAGAAATCGTGGTGTATCAAGTATGAAAATTGCTATAAATAATGACATTTGAACTGAGTTTGTGAAGAACATCTTAGTGATGTGAAATGCATTAGACTCCATGGTGTAAATTGAAATGAAATATTCACATTTTGGAACATATACGTCCAATGTGTATTTGTTATCGGTATCCATTGATATGCACACCATATTATGGTGGAACAAGTATGGAATACGACATAAACATTGACATATGAAATGAGTTTGTGAAGAACATGTCATCGATGTGAAGTACACCAGACTTGATGGTGTAAGCCGATTGAAAATATCCATATTCCGAAAAACATGAATCGAACGTGTATTTTTTTATCAGTGTACTGGGTGTCATTTAAATTTTTGGAAACCGATAGCTGAAAGGGAAGATTTTTCAATAGATCCTGAAGCTGTACTGAGATTTTCGTTTTCATTGAGAGAGGTCACGTGATATTTACATTTTATTCTCTTCCGTTTTCATAGAAAACATAAACAATGAAAGGAATTCCGCTAAATTTTCACGGTTTCCGCTAAATTTTTTTTCAATTTGATGATGGGCTTAGGAAGTCTTATGATTGATCTCCACGTTTCTATTGTCAATCTTTTCGTATCCTCAGTCAAATGTTTAGTACGGTGTCATATCGTCTTACAATGTTTAATTCTACTATCATTTTGTCTGTCTTAGTTATTACATGTTTCCTACGTTATACAGTTTAAATCTATGCTAGTTGTAGATTATGTTGCGCATAGCTGTCAGTAAATTGCCTCCATTTGTTTATCACTAAAGGTCAGTTTTGCTTAGACGAAAAACCTAGTTAAAGCGTTATGCAAAGATGAAGAAATGGTCCCTAAGTTGTCTAATGGATTAATGAAAAACCAGAATCTGCCGCTATGAAATGAGTAGGGGAAACCGCCAAATGTTGAACGGCTAATTTTGTCGCCTATTGTTGAACTCCCATAAGAAATGCACGTGCGTTCAACAATAGACGAAGAAATTAGCCGTTCAACATTTGGCGAATTACCCTAGATAGCGCCACCGTAGACCAGTTCCTTCAAAACCTCTCGCATGTTAACCTACATATACAGTGGCGGCTTTGTTTTGATGCGGTGAGTGCAAAATGAGTTACCTAAAATAATCCATTTTCCTAAAGCCGTAAAAGCAAGCGTAACTATAATTGTGTGGGTCGTGGTCAGAGCTATAGATTCACTTTTCGGCGGTAAAGTAAGGCTTCATCACGCCTATTCCCTATCTATTAGTAAAAATTATCGAGAATGAAGCCATTATAAGATTGTTGGCATTTTTTTGTGGTATTTTTAATTATGGTTCCTCAAAGTGAGCCATAACAAAATAAAAAGCCGCCACGTTCCTAATTTTGATAAAACTTCTACTCAGTGAATCCAACAGTCAATTCCCTATTACCGTCGATAAACTTGATCACACTCAATAAAAATAAGTACCTATCTAGCTAGAATTAAGCGCGGCTACGACTCATCATAATCAGGGAACGCTTCAGAAAAGTATTGCAGAAAAGAAGAGATCTACCACCATTATCACTGAGGGATGAGATCTGCCAGACTGCACTACCATTCAAGGCTCCAAGATTCGACGTCCGTTGGATCACATCCGTAAGATCAGTGCGCCAATGCCAGATTATGACGCGGCATTAAGCAAAAATAGTCAACATGTGATACCACCACGACAGGATATGTCTTTGGTTGCCATATCAGTGCTAATGGCGTAAGCCCACCCACCGCGGCAAGGTAACACATCTAAGGGGAGGGACAAAAAACATACAGTAAGCAGAATGTTTAATATTACTGTACCTAAATGAAACACATACAAGTAACGATATCGTAAACAGCTGATTGAAAGGACAGAGGACAGAGCAGTGATGCTCAACCTATTATGAATCGCCCACCAATCAGTTAGACGGCAATTTAAGGGGATACGGGAAGCACGAACAATCATCAAATCGTCATCATTTTCATCATTGAATGCTTTTTTTGGCTACAACAAATATCGATTCCAAAAACGGTTTGTTATTCCAAATCCGACCGTCCGAACAAAATCAAAATTGTTTATATCGGATTACTTCGAATGGCTTTCTCTCCTTCGAAAAATGAGCAATGTTTGTTCTGCTCAATGTCGGAGTCGATGTCAGAGGATGTGGATTGGGTTCAATGTGGGAAATGCAAGCAGTGGGCACATTTCTCATGCGCTGGCGTAGATCAGGAGGTTGTAGAAACTAATTGACGCTGTCAAAAGTGTGTTTCCGCTAGTGCTCAGCTGCTGAAGGTTCCGGACACGAGAAGTAAAGAGCCCCGCACATAGGATACGTTTGCGTTCCGTTTGACAGTTTTCCCATGGGAAATGTGTCAAACGCAACGCAAACGTATGCTATGTGCGGGGCTCTCAAGACGCGAGGTGGCAAGAAGACCGGCCAAAAAGACGATGGAGGGTCCGATCAGGGAGTTGGTTCCGACGCAGATCCGACTGAGAAGCAGTTGGAAGAGGAACAACTCGCCATGGAAAAGGCCTTTGCAAAGCACAGGAAGCTACTTGCTATGTAGAAAGCGTGGAAGGAAGAGTAGCTGAGGCAAGAACGGGAGATGCAGGAATTGGAGCTTCAGGTTCAACGCGAGATAGGGGAGCGGCAACTAGAGCATGAGCAAAAGATGCTAGATGCCCAATTTGCCGCGGAGAAAGAGTTAGGCGGGTCAACGCTTTGAAGGATCAAGACTGTGCTGTTGGCGGGACAAAGGAAGAACAGCCTAAGCGGAAAGTGGAGGTGGTTAGACGGTCACATCAAGAGGGCGGCGGAGCAGCAGTCGACCACGGACTTTCGGGAAGCGTTTCCGAAAGATACAGACCCGCTAAGCGCGAGAGCAGGCCTCAGCAGAGTTAGTGACAAGTTGAAGCTTGCGAAGAAAGTGCCGATGCTCGTCGAGTGCATAGACGAATCGGACAAAGAAAGCGAAACCAGCGAAGTATCGGAGGACCAGATGAAGAACAGTTGAAGTCGGCATAGCAGAGCGCGGAGCAGTCAAGGCTCTTACGGACCGGGGTAAAAATTGGTCATCGAAGCGGCAGCTAGCGGTTCGGAAAGCAGTGTCCCAACATCTTTCAAAGTTTCAGGGAGACACGGATGTTTGGCAACTGTTTATCAGCAGATATGAACACACTACATCAAACCTGGAGAATTTGAAACATCTGCAGGACTGTCTACAGGGAGACGCACTCGAAGCAGTAAGGAGTAGACTCGTATTGCCGAATTCTGTTCCAGACTTGATTAGTGGCCAGCGGAATCTTTTCGGAAGACCAGAGAAGTTGCTGAAAACTTTGCTGACGAAGGTTCGAAATGCTCCCGTGCCAAGCGCTCAGCGCTTGGAGTCGTTCATCAGTTTCGGGATTGTGGTGAAGCAGTTATGCGACCACCTCGAAGCGGCGCATTTGAACGATCATCTTAATAACCCGATGCTAGTCCAAGAGTTGGTAGACAAATTGCCGCCTAGCTATAAGTTGGATTGGGTTCGGTATAAGCGAGGAAAAGTGGATAGACTGCTGAGGATGAAAACCGAGGAAGGAATTTGTGCATGTGCATGGCTCTGAGCACGAGAAAACGGTGAGTCTAGTAGCGAAGAAGTCAGCCGCTCTTGCTGGATTTGCAGAAGTTCGGATCACCTGTAGAGATGATGATTTCGGCGAAGGGATCTAAGGAAAGGTTTTCGCTATTCAACACACGAACGGTGTCTTAGTTGCAGCTGCCCGAACAGAATGTTCGGTACACGGATTTTGTGAAGCGGTATACGCATCTTAATACTGGGGTACCGATAAAGTACCTTTCGCCCGGGTTACCAACCATCCTCGTCGGTTTAGATAACCTACACTTGTTTGCGCCGCTGGAATCAAATGAACCGATCGCTGTGCGTTCAAAGTTGGGCTGGACAATATACGGTTACGGAGAAAAAAACAGGGTGTCTACTCATCTGCAAAAACAAAATTCCCTGATTTTTCCAGGTCGATTCAAACAAGTAAATATTGCGAAAACAATAAATATTTTTTTTTGGTTTGGTCGCCTCACAAAAACAATGTTTTTAAATTACTTAAGGAATTCTTCCAGGAATCCCTTCGTAAGTTCACCCAGAAATTACTTCAGCCATTCAATCAAAAATTCCTTCAGAAATCGCATAGGAAATTCCTCCAGGATTCCTTTAAAAATTTCTCCATAGAGTCCATCGGAAAATCCTCCAGAAATTATTACAGAAATTCCTTCAAAGAGGGAACTTTAAGAATTGCTTCAGAATTTCCCTTAGAACTCCCTCCCTCCCTCCAGGATTTCATTTGAAAATGTCTTTGCAAAAACTTTAGAAAACATCTCAAGGAATGGTTCCGGAAATTGCTTTAGAGATGCATTTGGCGATTCCTTTACGATATTTTTTTAATTCGTTCTTTGGAAATTTGGTTAAAAAAAATTTCGGAAATTTCTTTGAATTTTTATTTCAGCTATTTTTTTAAGAAACTTAAGAAATCCTTTTATGAAATTGTTCCGGAAATATATTTGGGAATTTTCTTCAGAACTTCTTGCGAATTCCTTCCTTCCTTCAGAACTTCTTGCGAAAACTCCTTCAGAAAATGTGTTGATGCAAAAATATGAGATTGCTGGGTCCATAACGTTAGGCATAAGGGCGTTTTTTTTTCCTGTTCGGGTGTGCCACTGCGACCAATTATTAGATCTATTGTAGCGTTACCCGTATCCTTAGTGTTAAAGTGCATGTCGAATTACTCCAGTGCTATTGAGAAGCAATGCAGTATCGGTTTCGATACAGTTGTTGTTTTGTTTTTTCAAGACCACCATGACAAGGTCCCGCTATTTAGACCCTTCATAGAGAGCAATCCCATTGAAGGCGCGCCCCTTATCAATAGGAAATCAATCCTTTCTTGGGGCGTTAGGCGTAATACTACCTTTTTATATCGTGGGCTGTTTTTTGGGCATTTTATGCTTAACATCCTTTAAGCCTAAGGGGCAAGCCAGAGTAAACGCGACGTGCGATGCGACGCGACGCGACAGTGCAATTTGACAGCCTGTTGATATTGATTGTTATTCTTTTACGTGGGTCGCGTCGCGTCGCATCGCTCGTCGCGTTTACTCTGGCTTGCCCCTAACGTACTCATGCCTAACGTCCTTATACCTGACACGGAGTATACCCGCGATTACTATTGCTGCTCTTGTTCGCGTGACCAACATCTAGTTTGTTCTAGTTTATAACCAACATCTAGTTTGTTTAGACCAAGCTGCCACGGTACCGTTACTATAAGTGTCAAGCAATCAATTTATGGGATCAGTACAAAAGGCCGAATCACAAAAGGCCGAACCACAGAAGGCCAAATCACAAAAGGCCGAAAATGTTCTAGCATACACAAAAGGCCGAATCATTACAAAAGTTACAATCTTTCAACCAAGAGAACTTAGAATACTCACAAATTTACGTTTACTTTTATTATGGTACCCCTTTAAGAAAAACTTGACCACGTGTTTTGCAACTACTAGCAGCGATCTAATCAATCTTATTCAGTTGAGGTATTTGTGGGGTTTGAGTATATTACCATCAGCGTGTGATTATACATTAACACCTCAGCGTGTCGATCAGAGCGCAGCAAGCCATGACTCGTCCTCTTCTGGTCAGACCTCCGTGGCGTGCACACGCACCCACGGAGAGCTGCTGTCATAACAGTTCGCTCCAGCAATTTGGGGCCACACATTTTGGCGATCCTGCCAGGTTATTTGTTGAATCCTGACGCTGATTTCAAAAGGTGAGTTGAATTCAATTGGTAATGTGTTAAAATATCTGATGATAAAAAACACAAGGCAATGGGTTTGTATTGCCACAAAGCGCGTCTGGAAGACCGCTGGAAATGGATTGTGGTTTGGAAAATCACAAAGCGCGTCTGAAAGACCGCTGGAAAATGGATTGTGGTTTGGAAAATCACAAAGCGCGTCTGGAAGACCGCTGGAAAATGTATTGTGGTTTGAATGAGCACAAAGCGCGTCTGAAAGACCGCGTGAAAAAGTATTGTGGTTTGGAAAATCACAAAGCGCGTCTGGAAGACCGCTTGAAATGGATTGTGGTGTGGAAAGCCACAAAGCGCGTCTGGAAGGCTGCTGGAAATGGATTGTGGTTTGAAAACCACAAAGCGCGTCTGGAAGGCCGCTGGAAAATGGATTGTGGTTTGAAAAATCACAAAGCGCGTCTGGAAGATCGCTGGAAAATGGATTGTGGTTTGGAAAATCACCAAAGCGCGTCTGGAAGACCGCTGGAGAAAATGGATTGTGGTTTGAAAAATCACAAAGCGGAAGACCGCTGGAAAATGGATTGTGGTTTGGGAAATCACAAAGCGCGTCTGGAAGAATGCTGGAAAATGGATTGTGGTTTAGAAAATCACAAAACGCGCCTGGAAGACCGCTGGAAAATGGATTGTGGTTTGGAAAATCACAAAGCGCGTCTGGAAGACCGCTGGAAAATGGATTGTGGTTTGAAAATCACAAAGCGCGTCTGGAAGACCGCTGGAGAAAATGGATTGTAGTTTGAAAAATCACCAAAGCGTGTCTGGAAGACTGCTGGAAGATGGATTGTGGTTTGGAAAATCACAAAGCGCGTCTGGAAGACCGCTGGAAAATGGATTGTGGTTTGGAAAATCACAAAGCGCGTCTGGAAAAATTGACAATCTAGAAAATCCCAAGGTGAGTCATGGAAGCATTGGTTTTGTTAAAAATAAATTTAGTTTGAAATGTATAACTTAGCGATTTTTAGTGTACATGCAGACTACCGGTTAAACTAGTTCTATCGAAATCTGAGAGATATGGAGATCCATCGTATGCTACAAAGATGTTTGGAAGGCTTACTATATTATCTTGAAGTTTATTTTGGAATTTACTGACTTAGTAGTCGTAGCGAAATTACCCGTTGGATGAGATATCCAACATTCATGAAGCTCAAAAAACGATACCAGCATTCACAAAGTCATGAGTTTTGAGTTATTGGCTTATAGTACTGGTTAACATAAATCTGAAATTTAGGTACATACTTATGCTATCCCATTTAAGTATGATATTCCCAAACTACTTGTACATGCGACCCACCTAGCAGAATCGCATATTGCTTTCGACCCTCCCACATTGGCTTTTAGAATTGCTTCATTGAAATGATTTGGAATTCGAACGGATTTGGATTAGATTTTGGTTGGATTTGATAGGAATGGGTTTCAAATGAATATGGATTGGATTTGGATTAGATTTTGGTTAGATTTAGATTGGATTTGATTCAGATTTGGATTAGAATTGGATTTGATTTAGATTTGGATTAGAATTGCATTTAATTGGATTTGGATTTGGAACGGATTTAGATTGGATTTGGATCGGATTTGGATTAGATTTTGATTGCAGTGGATTTGGAAAGGATGTGGAACGGATTTGGATTGAATGTGGAATGGATTTGGATTGGATTGGATTTAGATAGGATTTGGATTAGATTTTGGTTGGATTGGATTGGATTTGGATTAGATTTGGACTGGATTTGAATTGGATTTGATTTAGATTTGGATTAGAAATGCATTTGATTGGATTTGGAACGGATTAAGATTGGATTAGGATTGGATGTTGATTGGAATTGGATTGAAGTGGCTTGGATTTTTATTAGAATTGGATTACATTTGGATTGGATTTGAATTGTTTGGATTTCATTGTATTTGACAAAATCTCAAAATTAATTGTTGTCCATTCACTACCTAGATCCAAATCTAATAGCTGTGATAGATATGTGAAACAAAATAGGGACAAAATAACGAATCAAGATTCGTCTTTCGCAACCCATCAGCCCACGACCTCCCTGGGAGTCGCGGCCCACAGTTTGGGAACACATGTTCTAAACGGTTGTTAGGAAGTTCAGCATGGTATTACTATATATGAAGTTGATAGTTGGATTTAATGGACGGTATAAGATATTTAGATTATTGTTACAATATAAAATGTTTTTGTTAGATCAATTACCAATTTAGTTTAACATTTTAAAGATACAGCCTATTGACTTGCATTTCGTTGTTTTGCGATTGATAACCACGATGATCATACAAGTTTATTTTAGTGTTCAGTTTTCAAAGGAAATCATCGGTTTCTCAAAAGCAATATGTTCATCTTCGTTTCGCGCAAATAACTTAAAAAAAATCAATGCGTTCTATGCTAGTGGATTTTTTTGCCTTTTTTTTAATGAGAGAAGAAGGGAAATGTGGGGTTTGAGTATATTACCATCAGCGTGTGATTATACATTAACACCTCAGCGTGTCGATCAGTGCGCAGCAAGCCATGACTCGTCCTCTTCTGGTCAGACCTCCGTGGCGTGCACACGCACTCACGGAGAGCTGCTGTCATAACAGTTCGCTCCAGCAATTTGGGGCCACACAGTATTTAACGTCAGTTCAACGTCGAAGCTCAATCTTTCAATGGAAAGAAGTTGTATGACGGTGTTTACAGAGTCAATTTGAATCCTTATTATATTCCATAATAGATCAATATTCATTGCAGTAATGAAAGGATGAACATAACTGAACACTGTATACGTATAAATATTAGCACTTTAAAGTAACGGAGTATTCCAAGAGCTCTCTTTTTTCTTCCTTTGGTGATGAAGTAATCATTATCAGTAGTATTGGGAAAAGTTAAATTCCTAAATCTAATACAAGAGCCTAAGTTGAATTCCACCGGATTCATGGCGCACAGAATCGAATTGCCGATTTGCATTAATGTAATGTGCGCTTCATGACGCATGGTTGTGCTAATGATGCGCACTACTCATGATCTAATTGCGACATCAGAAGCTAAACAAAATCAAAATTTCAAATTATTATGCTTTTAACTAAAAGCTGTAAAACTTACGGTAACGCGGTGTTCTTAAATGTATTTCATTTTCTCCCAATTTAAGAGAAACTTACTTCACAAGACTTTAGTGAGAAATCACAAAAAAATCCGAATATTCTAAATTATATTAAGTATTTAAATAAAAAAAGTTTGAATTAAATCGGCAGACCAACAAAGTTCCGGTCCACTTTGTTGGTCTGCCGACTTCATTCGGCCTTTTGTGATTCGGCCTTTCGTGGTTTCGGCCTTATGTGATTTCGGCCTTTTGTGGTTTCGGCCTTTTGTGCATTCGGCCTTTTTTGCTTTCGGCCTTTTGTAATTCGGCCATTCGTGATTCGGCCTTTTGTGATTCGGCCTTTCGTAGTAGACCCCAATTTATAGCCTATTCAGATAACGCCATTTATGATCATAATTATCATGATAAACAACAACCTGATGCCATCCCCATACATTCAATTCTCTTTCTCCACTTTAACACGATATTTATTACGATAAATAATCTAATCGTAATCTGAGTTAATAACCTACTTATTGAAGCTTATTGAAGCATATTTTGGCAAAATAATTTTAATGGTTACAGCGCCACTAGCATTCTATTACTTATGGCTTTACTGTAAAAACCTTCGGAAAATGCTTCGGGTATTCTTTTGAAATTCATGCAAAAGTATTTTGAAAAAAAAAACTTTATATAACGCCTGGAGGAGTTTTTAAGAATTCTTTGGAAAATCGCCGAGAATATCTTTAGAAACTCCTTTGAAAAACCCATTCGGGATTCCTTCGGCTATTCCTTCAAGAATTCCTTTAGCAAAAAATCTTCACAAATCACTTACACTTTTTTAAAAAAATCCCTTCAGGTGATTTCTTTGAAAAATCCTCCGGATATTCCTTGAAAAACTGATCCCGAAATTCCTTCGGTAGTTCCTCCAGGAATTGCTTTGCTTTTGATAATTCCAGGTTTTGCCAGGTAGTAAACACCCTGAAAAAGTCGGGTGTGCAGACTCGCCTCAACTTTAACTCTGTTATGCCAGTCGGACAGACCGAGTCCCATTACATGACGCTAAGGGAGCCCAATTCGTATTTCAGGACAATGTCGGAAAAACTGAGAAAACCATCACAAGTGGGAAAAATGAATTAAGTTGAAGATTCCAACCAGATGTTCTGTGTTCAGAAAATGGAACGCGATGGGTTCCCGTGCGGAGCCGTCAAGCATGGGTGCACACCAACACCGGAAGGTACAGACGAATGACGGCGAAGCAGGCCATCATGGAGGTAGAAGATAGTAACCCTGCGCCGGAAATGGCCTTCGGGCAGAGTTACGGTCCGGGGAATGTTCGGGAAACACTGCCGATTAGGCACGCTGATAAACGTCAGTTAATAACTGACAGATATGGAAGCGAGTGAAAAGGACATACGTTAGCAGCTACAGCATGAAAACATAAACAAAGATTGGTCAGTAGGGAGTGAAATAGAGGAAAACAGAAATTAGAAAATTAATACTATATATATAATCACTAATATTGTTTACTAAATTTTGATCGAGTTGCGTAGAAGTTGATCATAAGATCACAAAAAAACATTACTGTAAATGAAATACATAAAAGTAACGATATTATAAACAGCTGATTGAAAGGACAGAGGACAGTGCAGTGGTGCTCAACCTATTATGACGACAGTTAGACGACAATTTAATACACAACATAAAACAAGTCGGAAAATCAGAAACATTGAGAAGGACTAGAAGGAAGGAAGTATATTAGAAGGGACATCAAACTAAAAATTGTGAGTAACAGAAAGTAAAGTGTGTGTAACTAATATGAATAAAAAAATTGAATTCACAGTTTGATCGTCCTGTGCGAGAATCGATTCCAAAAACGGTTTGTTATTGCAAATCCGACCGTCCGAACAATACATTATATCTTTTTTCAATTGTATTTTGTTTACGGATTGTTCTCTTAATATTGTCTCGATATTGTGTGTCATGTAAACTCATCAATCATATGTAATTAGTAGAAATTAAGTTAATAAGATCATTGGGAATATTATTAGCCTGTTGGTTAATAAAACAAATAAACAAATAAAGACTGTTCGACTAAATTAGAATACTAATAGTTTATTCAGACTACGAGCTTCATCACTTGATA
Source organism: Armigeres subalbatus (assembly GCF_024139115.2). NCBI lineage: Eukaryota > Metazoa > Arthropoda > Insecta > Diptera > Culicidae > Armigeres > Armigeres subalbatus. The sequence goes on along the minus strand of NC_085140.1, from coordinate 323,608,949 downwards.
AAACATATTTTGAAGGGAAACGTCACATACTTCATTCCCATTAAAAAAAACTGTGGATTTTAGAATCAAGATACTTTCAATTAGAGGATAATAAAGCTTTTAGTTGAAGAAATTAAGAAGTTTAGTTTAGTTTAGAAGTCTCTAAGAAAAATGTGAATCAACTTTAAATTTCTTCACCTCCGCTTAACGCTTAAACAAGGATTAAACGTATGGGTAAGCACCGCTTAAGAGTTTAGCGGAGGTGAAGAAAACGGCCCCTAGGTAAAACACATTTTACATAACTGATTGTTACTGAAAATTCATCGTCATCATCAGCTAAAAACCGAATAAGTTTTACTGTTATATGAGCGATATTATCGAGTCAATTACTGTCGATATCGGATTTTGAAATATCGGTTATCGTATCGATAATTCAACCCGGTATTTATCGAATCGATATCGATATCGTCACAGCCCACAACCACCTATAAATTATAAACTATAGAAATGGATATTTCTCAAAAACAATCGAACGCTTAATCCAAGATGAATGCGCTCTTCATATTATCAACATAGAACATTTATGATTTTATGCTTAACAACTACCTTTTTCATCGATGATCTACCGCCAGCTGGAGAAGAAGATCCACCAAACTGCGGTGGCTTCTCCGCCTGCTGTGCCAAATTTCCGAACGAAACGCCTGACGAAGACGAACCAGCTGTTCAAACAAGTTGTTCGACTGATTGGACGGCTCAACGAGGTTGACCAAACCCACTGGAGCCTCCGAACATTGGTTTATTGCCAACGACGGAGAACCACCGAATACGGCGGATCCTCCGAATGGGTGTTCCACCGAATGATGGTGTTCCTCCGAAAGCTGACGTACCTCCGAAGGCAGGCTTATTAAACGCAGACGAACCAGGCGAACCGAATCACTTTGTGTCACGCTCCCGGCCGTAGAGTACCAACGCTCCACCACTAGGACTGGGCGATCCGAAACTATGGGAAATAAATTAATTGTTAATCAACGACGCTTCAATCTTTTACCAACCAACTAACCTGTTACTTCCAAATCCCGAAGTATTGCTAGCCGTGCCCCGAAAATGGATTGTCCTGATTGGGGAACTGGCTGACAAATGTAGATGCACCGAAGCCGCCTGTTGAGGCACTCCACCGAAAATGTTTCCGGAACTAGTATTCGTTGTCGCGTAGTGCTTCCAAAGCTGAACCACCACGAAGATCGATCCTCCCGCAGCCGAAGGCTGGTAACAGACCGAAAAGGCCTCCCCACTAGTGGCTCCGTGCTCCGAAAATGCTTGCCGAGTTGCTGGAGCACTGCTGCTCCAAACGGACTTGATGGTGCGAACCTGCCGTAGAGCCTCGAAGATTGAACCGGTACTTGAAGGTGGAGAGCTGGGGCTACTGATCCGAACAAACCGGTACCTCAGAAGTGCTTCCAAAGGAGAGCTTGTTGCACCAGTTGTTCCGAAGATTGATCCACCGAAGCAGCGCTGTGGTAGCAACCGATCCAAAAAGACCTGTGCCTGCGTGCTGCTAGCACGGTAACAACCGCAGCAGATGATCCGAAGATGGACGTGGGTTTGGATGTTTCAGTGGTTGCTGTTGCTGTTCCGAAAGCCGAGGTAGCACCAAGGCTGTCGCCAAAAATCGACGCAGTTTCCGTCTTTGACGTGGTAAATGAACCACTTCCGAAGATGTTTCCAGCAGGTTTGTTCTGTCGCTTGAGTAGTAGAGGAACATATATTTAATGATCCAAGAGATTGGTGCTGTCTGTGTTGATGTGGGAGCCGTGGTGGAAGTGGTGGTGAGTTGATGATCAGAGCAGGAGGATCCGAAAGAGATGGTGGAAGAATTGGTAGCCGTGGCGGTGTGGTGACAACTTTCGCTGGAGTAGGCGTTACAGCTGGTGTGGAAGATGTGGTCGTGGTAATCAGAGAGTCAGACAGTCGTAGCTGATTTACAGTGCCAAATATGGGGTTTCTTCACTGGTTGAGGGTTCCGATTTGGTTGACAGATCGGTGGTTTATTGGGAAGCTGCAAATGAGAAACCATTTCCTTCTGCTCCTCCGAACGAAAATCCTGTGCCAGCAGATGTAGTTACGGTTGGTTTGACAGATCCGAATGCTGAAGTTGTCGAAGGAACTGATGATGTGCTTTCGGTTACGGTTGTTGTAGCTGTGTTGGTCGTTGTCAGAACCGTAGTCGTAGTTACAGCTTCGGTGATGATACACACCACGTTGAAACTAGAGAAAGGTCCACTACTAGAGTGGAAGTAATAGTAGTTGTTGAAGTCGGTTTATGCTCCCAAAAGTCCTGTCCCAGGGGCAGAAGTGCCGTAGAATTACCGAATATAGTGGAGCTGCTGTTTTAGTGGTTGTTCCAAAATGCTTTGCGGTTTGGAAGTGTCACCTGGTTGAATCCACTTTCTTAACAAATTAGTCAATGCTGGAAAGATGTTTTAGTTCCTTCTTCTGAAGAACTGGTTTGCAGAAGTGGAAGGTAAAGAATCAATTTTCTTGACTTCTCCTTAGGTTTATCCCTCTTCGGTTCTGGATCTTTCTCTTTAGTGAGGTTCAACATTGGCGCTGTTGCTTGTGATGTTCCAAAGGTATAGGTCCTCCGGTAGAGCTTCGAATGAAAATGAAGGCTTACTGTTAGATGCAGCACCGAACGTTAAGACAGATTTCGTTGGATCCACCAGGCACGCTGTCTGATTTGGCGACCGCCTGGATTGTGGTGCTGCGAATCCGAAGACTGGGTTTCGAAGTAGGTTCTTGATTTTCCTTGTCTTTAAAGGTCGTCGATGCAGCAGTGATCGGTTTGATGGAGTGTTCCGAACAGCGTTGTTCTTTCGTTATGGGCACGTCCTTTGAAGCTAAGGTTTGTTCAATGGGTTGTACCGTGGTTTGCCAAACACCAGATGACGATGGTTGTTGCTGAACCCGAACATTGTCGGAGTTGGTTTAGTTACTGCTGGGGTTGTAGAAGTTTGAGATGTTGATGCAAAAACGAATGGTGTAGTTTTCGTAGTATTTTGGACTGTTACAAACGTAGGTTTTACTCAAATTAGGCGCACTGTTTTCGGAAGATCCAACACCTTTGAGGTTCTTTACAGCAGGTTTTGTCGGTGCAATAACAACGACCGGTTGAGTAACTAGGTTGCACTTCAGCTTTTCTTTCACCTTCTTAGTCGGTGCCACTGGCTTTGTAATTACAGTTGGTTCCACTTTCATCCTCCGAGTTTATCCGACGAACATCATTCCGACGCTCACGAACAACCTCTGAGTTCAAACCAATTCGATCCGGACGTCTCGGTTTTATAGTGACCACTATTGGTTCTTCAGCATGTTCCTAAAGGAGCTCATCTTTGCCTCACTCAAACGGCGAGCATCCTCCGCACCTGATCGACAATCGACATCGAAACTATCGAGTCAGTCAAGGAATCTACGTTGTCTACCGTAGTCAGATTTTTCTTGCGATCCTTCTCAACCCTCGTATGCTCTCTCGCATACCAACTTTGTCTTGATGTAACTTAGTTTCTCCTTTTGCTATTCAGAATCTCCTGCTGCTTGGTAAGTGTTTGGTACAAACTTCCAAACTGGGACATGCATTCGCCTCCTGGAGTTGTTTGATTCGCTTCTGGATTGCGGACCACTGGGCGTCGATCTGTTTTGACGATGTGCAGCTGGTTCTCGTTTACGGCGAGCATGTTCTGCAGACTGGCTACTCGACTTGATTGGGATAGCGGCATGCGTCTCCTGGAACTGATTTGGGCTGGGATGCTTGTAGATGGCGTTCTTGCTGTTGGCTTCGGCTACCATGGCGAATGCTTCGTTCAGACCAAACGCAAGGCTTGCACATCCGATGTTAAAGATTCGGTGCTCGCAGCCTGTATGCTGAGATCCTGCAGTTCCTTCAAGTCTTTGATGATGGTGGTAGATTCCTCCTTAAAACCGAGGTGGTGTTCAAACTGTGCAACGCATTTTGAGGTCGATATTTTCTCAAATTTGCGAATCTCTTCGGAGATCATCGGCGGATGATGGAGTTGGTGTCCTCTGTTGATTCTGCTTTCTTTGAAGTTGTTTTATGAAGGCTGTGGAGGGAGATGGGATGTTTGCAGTAGTAGTACTTAGACAAATGCTTGGTAGGATTTTGACTGTGGACTTGTAAATCTTGTAATAAAAGAATTTCTTTTACTTCAAAGATATTTTGAATTACGAAAATCATCCTTTATCATACATAACACTGACTAATTTCCATCGTTAAATGATTTACTGGTCAATTCTAATAGTCATTAGTTATCACTGATAACTCGTGGCGCGCGCAGTTTGACGTTTGCACACTACGCCATCTGGTTCATGTTCCCAACTAATCGAAATCGTTGATGTCGAGATGTCATTAGTGTTTTTCGTTAGTGTTTGAGCGATGATGAATTTGATGAGCGAATGTTCAATGTGTTATGTCTGTTCGTCTGTGCTTTAGGCAACGAACTTACCTTGAAATACTTTCCATTGAATTCGAACGACTCGCCTCAACCGGAGGCGGAGTGTAGCAGTGGTACAGTGATAAACGGCTTAGAGGCATCGCTTGCTGTCTTTTGTTGTTGTTGCTGTGGAGCTGATGCTTGACCAAGAGCTGTTTTCAGTAGCGATGGTTGACTTGGTGAACTGTTGCTGTTGTTGTTGAGTTGTCAAATGGTTTGGATGGAATACCAAATGACGACACCGAACTTCCACCGCCGAACGGACTGGTCTTGGCTGTTTCGGTGATGCGCTATCGAACCGAATGTATCTGCTTGCCAAATGTTGAGCCACTGCCGCAGGAGCAGCAGCAGCAGATCCTGCACTCGGAACACCGAAAAGGTTAACAGGAGATTTGTTTCCTTGCGTTGAAAAAGACTTTGTTTTAGCGATAGCTGGAGTCGATGTAGCTCCCGTTGGAACGGTGAAGGTGATTTCTGCCGAAGGCTGAGCGAGGGACCACCGGAATAGTAGGTTGCTTACTTGTACTGATTTCAAATTTTCCCGATGTATCGGTCACTGGTCTTGGCGGACTAGATTTTGGATGTTGACAAGATTTAGCAGTTGAAAGATACCAAAGACCGTAGGTAGATAGAGATGAATCATCGTAACCGGAATGGTTTGCTCTGAAATGGTTATTTCGTGAGTGCAACCGTTTCAAGAGTAAATCAATTGGCAATGTTTCCTGTTGTCTGATGACTGGCAATTCTGCTGTGCTTCGTCCGTCGTAGTCCACTGACTCCATGTTGGTGTCTCTCCGATTCAGTCGTTCCAAAATGCCAACTTCCATGCTATTTTGATGCCATCAACAGTAAGTTCCATTGCAAAATGTGTATAAGAAACATGGCCACGTCTAGGACCACTTTGACTGTAACATATGTCATCATAGTTGACAAATGTTGGGTTTCCTGCTTTGGGGCATTTACTATAAACAGAGATGGAACACTATCTTCAGCGTGCGGCAGATAAACAGCTGCAACTGATATGTGGATAGCCATTGCACGGCTATCACATCGAACGGGCCTTCCACACTCCGGAGGGCAAGCGATGGTTCTAGCGGGTTGAGATCCGGCTGTACTGCATCAGTTTCCCGTTTGCAAACCGACCACCAATTGTTTACCCTTGGGGCTCCAGCAGACAAATCGCTCCCTCGCTCTTATCCAATGAATGAACTCACCACTGGGTTCCTTAGTGTACATCGACAGAGCTCCGTTCGCTGTTCGTACGGAAAACATGTTGGAATGACGGATTACAGTATCTGAGTACTCCTTACCTGCCTTCGGCGATGTCCTTATCTAACTTTACAATCGATGGCGTTAGAACGACGGGACCGAATATATCTGAATTATCGGAACACCGCCATTGACAACGTCGACCGCCAGAAATCCATGGTCCGAACTTATCGCCAATTGCAATGGCTCCGACGGGAGGAGAACCGTTCGAGCGGTACTACTTCGTCAAATACCTTATCCGGCGTAAATGTCTTTCAGCTGTAAAACTGCAATGAAAATAGATACCGTTACATACAATTGATTCAAAGAATGCATGATATCACGAAAACTTATGTAATTGAATGGTCGAGATACAAAGAAGAAGTCCTGAACACAACAGAATCAAAATGAAAACGTTAAGTCGTGAATCAAAACTGAAAACGTCGACAGATCCAGTGATTTGTTAGCTCTGGTTTCAAAGTGTTCTCATGTTCCTTTGGAACGGAAACGCACCGTCAATGAATGAAGTGCCTAATCAAATCAATAATAATGTCATTGTAATCAACTTCGCTTCGTTAATTCAAATTAGATTGAAATTTTTTTCCGTTATTCGTTATTACATTGTTTAGGGACGGTGCGGTTTTGAATTTGAATCACTTCGTGGGGACTTACTACATTTATTTACACAGCACAGCATTGAAATAATATCTATACCTTTCAACTGCGCCCAGTCGTACCGGCAAATATCAGCTGAATACCAGCTGCTAGCACATGCAGTGTCCTTTACGTTCATCTCGTGAAAATTGAATTGTTTTGAAGGTAAACTTTAGTTCCTGTTGGATATACGAAAATATTCAATCAGCAACAGACATAACCTCAATAGAAGGTCGAATTACGATCATAAATTTCTGAAATTTGGATGAAAAAAACTTACCGTTACATCTAATCCGTTGGCGCTGGAACGGCCATTATTGGTACACCGTTAATTACTATTTGCAATCGTTTTTATCCGAAAATTCGGACGCTTTTAGTATTTTAGAGCGAAAATGTTTTGCGACTCAACACAACACCTATGCCGAACGAAAAGCACAAACGGAATGAGGGAAGTAAAACAAAAGCGCAAAGAAAATTTGAAATATTTTGACAGCTTTCGTTTGGCATTGCGTCGCTGTGTCCGCTGCACAGGTACCAATTCCCGATAGGGAAATCTTGAGGAATCAATTTGATTGATGATTCAACGTGATTCAATCATCCAAATCGAATTGAGCCATTTATCGAATCAGTAACATTATTCACTTATCTTCGGAATAATTGACCTTTACCGCAAAATTGTATCTCATTTTATTCTATAACGATATTGTCTCATAAGATTCGATTGAATTTGAAATCGCGTTATTTTGCCCTTAAGAGAGTCACCATGCTACTACCCAAGCCGTTCCTGGTGGACGTTAGGCAGAATAACAGCGATTTAAAATGCTGTTCTCAACTGGCCCTATTTCACATTCTTTCTTTACACTTCGCTCGCTTTGACACCACCATTAGACTGGCCCAGGAAACAAAATTGTCAATTCCACGGGACCAGGATTGTGTCTTGAAAAATCAACTCTGAAATTTCAGCTCAATCGTTGTTGAAGTATTTGGAAGTTTAGGGGATTTCAGCAAAATTTAGGAAAATACACCGTCACTCATTCGATCTGGAAATTGGTTCTGATTGCTCGATTGACAGAATTGCAAAAAGCAGTTGGTGGTACAGAACAATTTCACAGAACATTGTATGAGATTAAATGAACTTTATGAGCTTTCGGCTGATGCAATTCGATCAAAACCAAAATACAAAATAGCCTCAATAATTGCACGAAAATTATATTAAGTTCATTTAATCATCATGAATCTGTGAAATTGTTCTGTAGCATACCAACGCTGTTTTGCAATTTGAGGTCAACGACAATCACCAATTTCAGATCGAATGAGTGACGAGGTGTATTTTCCATACATTTTGCTGAAATCCTATAAAACTTAAATCAAATGCGCCAGCTTATGAACAAGCGATTGAGCTGAAATTTTAGAGATTGATTTTCTAATCTGGTAACGGGCCAGTCTACTATCCATACTGTTCTTCTTGTGCGCCTCTTACTTTGAGCTTTAGATGTTGTACTTCACCGATAAATGCCAATAAACTAATGATTGAGTCATGCACGGTGATCAAAAAATCTTCCTAATTTAAGTTAGACTGGCCCAACTGCAGGGCTGGTAGCGACCGATGCGCTCAAAAAGTGATTTAGTGACCAAAACGACGAAAAAGGACCAAATAGTATCTTTCAGTTGCAGAAAAGTGACCAAATAGTTACTTCAGTTTCAGTTGTGTCTGATGAGACGAAATTGCCGTTTTGGGTCGAATGAGAATCGTCTTCACTCACCACTCTTTGCCTTAGAACGAACTCAAGAGAAATGTAACTGCATAACTCTTTATCTAATCAGAAAATTGTATTTACCTTCCTTTTAATCCCACGGAAATTTTATTAAATATCAGTCAAAACAGTACCCAAACTATGAGTACGTCCTCCGAGAAAATCAAATGCTACTGAAGTGAGCGAAACATGGTTATCACTAATAAGACCTGTTTACTTTTCTGAAAAATGACTTCTAGGCAAAATCTGCGTGAATATAGAGCTTCCTTCACGTGAGAATCAGTGAAAGCGTAAATACGTAACTTAATCCATAAATGA